>NC_090322.1:196214886-196560856 GCF_040869045.1 Eurosta solidaginis | reverse complement strand
AATGAACATTTTAAAAGGGAGTGGGCCTTTTCGAGATATCGCCATAAAGGTGGACCAGGGGTGACTCTACAATGCGTTTGTACAATACGGGTATCAAACGAAAGGTGTTAATGAGTATTTCAAAAGAGCGTGGGGTTTAGTTCTATAGGTGGACGCCTTTTCGAGAAATTGCCATAAAGGCGGACCAGGGGTGACTCTAGAATGTGTTTGTACGATATGGGAACCAAATTAAAGGTATTAATGAGGGTCTTAAAAGGGAGTGGTGGTAGTTCTATAGGTGGACGCCTTTTCGAGATATCGCCATAAAGGTGGACCAGGGGTGACTCTAGAATGGGTTTGTACGATATGGGTATCAAACGAAAGGTGTTAATGAGTATTTCAAAAGGGCATGGGGTTTAGTTCTATAGGTGGACGCCTTTTCGAGATATCGGCATAAATGTGGACCAGGGATGACTCTAGAATGCGTTTGTACAATATGGGTATCAAACGAAAGGTGTTAATGAGTATTTCAAAAGGGCGTGGGGTTTAGTTCTATAGGTGGACGCCTTTTCGAGATATCGCCATAAAGGTGGACCAGGGGTGACTCTAGAATGGGTTTGTAGGATACGGGTATCAAACGAAAGGTGTTAATGAGTATTTCAAAAGGGCGTGGGGTTTAGTTCTATAGGTGGACGCCTTTTCGAGATATCGGCATAAAGGTGGGTGACTCTAGAATGCGTTTGTACAATATGGGTATCAAACGAAAGGTGTTAATGAGTATTTTAAAAAGGAGTGGGCCTTAGTTTTATATGTGGACGCCTTTTCGAGATATCGCCATAAACGTGGACCAGGGGTGACTCTAGAATGTGTTTGTACGATATGGGTATCAAATTAAAGGTCTTAGTGAGTATTTTAAAAGGGTGTGGGCCTTAGTTGTATATGTGAAGGCGTTTTCGAGATATCGACCAAAATGTGGACCAGGGTGACCCAGAACATTATCTGTCGGGTACCGCTAGTTTATTTATATATGCAATACCATTAACAATATTCCTACCATGATTCCAAGGGCTTTTGATTTCGCCCTGCGGAACTTTTTCATTTTCTTCTACTTAATATGGTGTCACATCCATTTTACAAAGTTGTCTCTAAAGTTATATTTTGCGTCAAAAAACCAATCCAATCGCAATGTTTCATCCGTTTTTCGTATTCGTTATAGAATTATGGAATTTTTTTCATTTTTCGAAATTTTCGATATCGAAAAAGTGGGCGTGGTCATAGTCGGATTTCGCCCATTTTTTACCAAAATAAAGTGAGTTGAGGTAAGTACGTGTACGTATATCGATTTTTGCTCCAGTTATCTTGTTAACGGCCGAGCGGAAGGACATACGGTCGACTGTGTATATAGTAATAGGAGTAACGTTCCTGCCAAATTTTATCATGATCAAACTTTTAAATTACCTTCTTTGAAAGGTGGGCGGTGCCACGCCCATTGTCCAAAGTTTTACAAATTTTCTATTCTGCTTCATAAGGTCAACCCACCTACCAAGTTTCATTGCTTTATTCGTCTTTGGTAATGAATTATCGCACTTTTTCGGTTTTTCGAAATTTTCGATATCAAAAAAGTGGGCGTGGTTATAGTCCGATTTTGTTCATTTTAAATAGCGATCTGAGATGAGTGCCCAGGAACTTGCATACCAAATTTCATTATGATACCTCTAAATTTACTCAAGTTATCATGTTTACGGACAGACGGACGGACGAACGGGCGGGCATGGCTAAATGAATTTCTTTTTTCGATCAGATCATTTTGAAGTCTACATCTATCTCGATTAGTTTATGCCGTTACGGAGTACCTTTATGCGTGCAAAATTAATATACTCTGTGAGCTCTGATCAGCTGAGTATAAAAAGAAGTTATTCTTCTCGAAGATCATAATAATAGATAATAGTGCATGTTGGTTTGTAGGAAACCAACTTGTAGTGAGTTTGACGTTAGCTTGTTTTCCTTTTCGGTTTCGGTTTGAGTTGCGATTGTGCTTTCAAGTTCGGATTTGCTTTGGATATGGCCACAGTTTCGGTGTCGGTTTTAATTATTTACTGTTTTCTCCATTGACTTAGGTTCCGGTTCTTATTTGGTCGTTCTGGTTTTGTTTCCAATTTCGGTCCGCTTTCAAATCCAGTTTCGTTTCCTATTTCAGTTTCGGTTTCGGTTAAATATTCGAATTGAGTAGCGGAGCCTGTTTCTGTATAGCTTGCGATTTGGCTTAAGTCCAACTTGAGGAGCAGTTTTGGCTTGGTTTTTCGTTCGATTTCAGGCCTGGAAGCGATTATCGATAAGGGCAGGTTTGGTCTAGTTTCCGTCATGGTTCAGGTTTTGGTCGATTTTAGGGTTCGGACACAGGTTTGACTCCGGTTCGCTTGGATCGCTACCCATTATACTTTCGATTTTATTACTTTTTCCTTTTTCTTCCCTATTTCCTTTCCTTTAGGTGACTTTTTTTGCTATCCTTTCCCTGTTTTCTTTTTCTTTCTTTAACTTTATCTTCCATACCCGTTCTTCAATCTCCTCTCCCTGTTTTCTTCTTTTCGCTCCTTCTAATTTATTCCGATTCCAATCCCTTTCTTGGCTTCCATAACCATGATGATAGTCATAAGCATCGTTATTCTCATCAACATCTTTAGCAACACGGATCGCAAGCGAATAGAGCTGCTGCGAGAAGAATCGATTCGACGCTGGCAAGAACAGTGGAGCAACAACATCGTAGGAAAGTGAACTGAGGAACTAATCCCTGAACTGAATTCATGAGTGAAGCGACAACAAGGAGAGGTGGACTTTTACCTAACCCAGTTTCTAACCGGACACGGTTACTTCCGCAAATATCTGCACAGAATGCGCAAGGTTGATAGCCCGAGCTGCCTGTGCTGTAGAAAAATAAACGATGTACGTCACACCTTCTTCGAATGCGGGTACTTCTCCGATCAGCGAAGGAGGGTAGAATGTATACTTGGCGACCTATCGCCGAGCATTGTCATCAATAACATGACCTGCCGAAGAGACAGATAGGATACGGTCAGCACATGTGTGAGGCAAATGCCAAGCCCATTAGCGTGAGAGTAGCCATAGAGCTTACGTAGCGCACACCCGTACCCGAAGCAATGCTAAAGGCGGCCCCAGGTACTTGGATTGGCGCGGACCGTGGGAGTTTAGGTTTTAGTGGGTAGCCCTTCATGGAAGAAGGGAGTCCTACATTCGGAGGGTCTCGCACTGAGGCCTAAATATCCGGGTCAGTGCAGAAAACATTTCCTCCTTCCACGAAACACAAAAAAAATCATCAACATCTTTATCGTCATCATAATTTTATTGAATTTCCTTCCTCCACAAATTTCAATTCGTAATTTTTACACTTTGTTTAAACTTTTTTATTTCTTCCTTATTTATTCTTTCCTCATTTTCACTCAGCCGCATACATTATTTAAACATTACACTTACATCTACAACTAGATTATAGATTCCCAGATATCGGCGCAGAGATATTTAGACATAGTTTCATAGTAGATTTGTATTGTGAAAGTTTTAAGACGACCTACGTAAACCTTACATCTCCGCAGACTTTGCCCAAAAAAAATCTTGCTGAAGGAACGAACTAAATTTTCAACGATGAAGGCAGCAGAGAACAGAGAACTACTTGTTGAACATCATTGATACGAAGAACCTAGCGCTCTTTTCTTATTCGTTTCCATCTCCATCCTTTCCCTCTCTCTCTCCCACTATCACTACATCCTTAACGTATTTCCTTCGCTCTTATTGTTCCTTCTCTATACTTCTACTCCTGCCTAGTTCTAGTTTAACTTTTAGCTCGAGCTCTACCATCACCTCTAAAAGTACCAACCTTACAAACTACAATAAAATTAATTGTGTCATACCAAAATAATTTTTAATACATACCTATGTAAATCTGTCGTCACATACTTAAGTCCATTAAACTTAGTAAAAGTTACAATTTTGGAATCGACTTAAACAAGACTTAGCTAAGTTGATAATTGCCCATGCAATTCGAAAGAAGGTAATAAACACAATTTCCCGTTGAAGGTTTCACTTACTTACATAACTTTCTCTTCCGTTGACAGAGAGCATTTAAGATGCTTTTCCATCCACGCCAAACACAGCTAAGTGAGTAAAACTTGTCAATGTGTTAAGTGGTAGTGATTTGGTGGGAAAAAGCTAAAGAAAATTGGCTGCAACATCAACTTGTCAAGTCATATACAAACCTTCAAGTATGATGGTATGTGCTTTTCTATCTTATACGCTCTATATTTTTCTCACACGTTACTCTCTAGGCAATAGAAAAAATAAAAATTATTGCGGAAGATGGAAGGCCAATAAAGAAAAGATGTGGTTGCTTTGAAAGAAATTTAGAAATAGTATTAAAGGATGCGAAGTGAGTGTGTTGTGATCAGTTGGAGATGGCAAATCAAGTAAATTGCGGAACTATCAAGGTACAAATAAATCATTGATGACATCCGTAAAAAATATTGATTGGGTGTGCGAAAAAAGTTGGATGGAGGGAAAGCTTTCGGAGATACTTTAAATTGACATGCTAGTGGTGTAGTGTTAAAAGCAAATGTGGAGAGTAACTATTTAATGGAGTTAAATAGCTGAAAATACTTTATTTCGTTAAATTCATGTTAACAAAAAAATAACTCAACCTTGAGCAAACATGAGTCAAAATGCCGCATCCGCCATTTTCGAATACGTCTGTCACAACTATATGTACGAAACTCCATTGTATGAATATGTTCACATATTACATGAAATATTGATTTCAATAGGTTAAGTCAGTTTATTAGGTTTGGTTTAATTTAAGTTAATTCAATAAATGAAAAGATTAAAGTTTCAACAGACATTTAAAAACAATCACTGATTTCTGTAATAAATACAAGCAGGATACCCGGCGTTGCTCGAGTTGGGCAGATACTAATCTAAATAAGAAGATGTATTTTAACGCATTCCTTCCCGTTACTCAAAGTCAAGCATTCAGTATATAAGATTTTATTGATCTTCTTCAAAAAGTATCTCTCAATTTTTCTCACTCTTACCCTTTATAATTTCCTTATCTCTCCCTCTTCTTTTTTACACCCTCTACCTCTCTCCTTCTTCTTTCTTAGATTCCTCATTCCTCTAATTTATCATGCTTTGCTTTATTTTTCAAATTTTATTTTGTCACATACAATTCATGCTCAAAATCTCATAAGTTAATAGAAATATTTCAGCTGCACAATTTTTGTCTATCATCTCATATAGACAGCTATTTTTACAATGGAATGCTTAAATTGAATAAAAACTTTTAATCACTCAATGCAATCGCTTTAACTTATTGTGAATTCAATGCAATAACTAAACAAGACTTCTGCACTTAAGTACGTACATGGCGTATGAGTAACTTTTGCTGACATACAAAATTTGTCGCACCACCCAGTGGCGCACGTGAAATTGAAAAAAAAAAATTAAAATGGCATTTAACCAGAAGGGTTTGTGTCTTGTATTTGCATTGTGTATTGCTATGGTTATTTTCACAGCTTTCAGCTATTCAATTTACATATCTAAAAATCGTGCACTGAGGGAAATGTTTGGGCTGCTATACCATTTTTTCTATTGATAGCGACGTATTTCGTTCGATATCTATTTGGAATGCACCCACTATCAAATCTTTTTTGCATCTAATACAAAGTCATATCACAACTTAAAAATTTTTTTTTTGATGGGACTTTATTTTTTTTTTTTTTGTTTAAGAAAAATATTTATGGACGGCACTGTACTATTTCATATTGGCGTGAGAGCAATATTACAACTTGTTGAAATGCTTTTTGGTTTTAAAATTTTTTTATATTTCATATATTTGAATATTTCTCTGGAAATTTCATGTCCTGCCGTAGTCTAATGGTAGAGCACTGGGTTCATAGCCCAGACGAACAGGGTTCGAAGCCAAATGTCAAATTAATTTTTTTTAAGGAATGCCGAATTTATCAATAGTTAATTGATTTCTCACGCATACTTTGTTTGGATACTAGTTCAATACTAATTCATCATTCGTACAGTGATAGCATATCCATAATTATTGATGGAACAGGATTAACAATTTTTATTTAATGTAGTATCAATAGTTGTGGGTGATCCAGCCATAGATTTCCTTCCGTGTAGTGAAAGTTGTGAACGCCTAAAAGGACTTTAAGGCCTTTAACATGCAAACCTAATAAAACCGCACTGCGTTTTTTTAGCGCACGCAAGCAACCGGCGTTTTTTGCCCTAACCCAACTAAGCATGCGTTGCGACAATGTAAAGCATGTGTGCAAACGTCAAATCTAAATGTCACGCAAAATAAAAATTGGAAATCGAGTTGAGTTTTCATGCAGCAAATTCAATTTGGGTTGCTCTCATACAAGTTGTATGTGTATGAGACATTTTTGACAGAAAATTACTTGCGTGCGTTTATATAAGGTTGGCTTGTAAGGCCCAACTCCATCCGCGTCCTTTCAAACTTTCAAGCGTATGCGACTTTCACCACGATTTTTAGCTGTGTACATTGAATAGCTAACAAACGATGTGGAATTCTAGAACGCCTGCAACGCCCTAGTGGCTAACCACGGAGTTCTGGCTTAACTCAATAAGCATAACAATTTTGTGTCTGCAGATTTTAGAAAATTTTAAAGTCTAATAACAACATATTTTGTTTAGAGAATTACGCCTTGGCTGTGGTGCATAACCACCACTAATAGTTCATTCACCAGAACCCGTGATTCACCACTTGTTAGGTCATTGCTCCCAAAAATTCACCAACGAAAATCAAAGTAGCCTGAAAGTATAAAAGAATCGTGGAGAAAGTCGCGTACGCCTAAAAGTATGCAAGGACGTGCATTGAGTTAGGCCTTCAACGAGGTGGAATTCTACAACGCCTGCAATACTCAGGAGGCTAGCCATGAAGGTATCGCCTAATCTTCCAAATAGCTCAAATTTTTTGATCAAACATTGCACTGTCACAGAGTTTTAAGCTATATTTCCGATTTCAAGTCTCTAGATATCCAGGAAGTTAGTTAAAAATCGATTGCAGGATTCCCAATTTAAAATTAGTTTTCTCATTATCTCGATCCATGCGCCACCTAGCGGAATTTTTTTGATAAAATATTGCATTGCAACCGGGTTCTGACTTACGGCCCAAGTTTCATGTTTCTAGCTCATCGGGAAGTTACTCGAAAATCGATCGCAAGACTCCCCCCGTTTTTAAAGGATTTGCAGTTGAATAGCGCGCCACCTATCGGAACTTTGTTTTCTATAAGCTGTATTGTCACCAGGCCTCTAACTAAGGTCCAAGTTTCAAGTCTCTTAGTTAGTTAAAAATGGATTGAAAGATTCCCAAATTAAAATTTGTTTTCTTACTATCTCGATCCGCGTGCCACCTAGCGATTTTTTTTTTTTGATCAAATGTTCCATTGTCACCGAGTTTCGACCCATGGCCCAAGTTTCAAGTCTCTGGCTCACCGCCAAGTTACTAAAAAATCGATCGCAAGATTCCCCTCGTTTTTCAGGGATTTGTAGTTGTCTCAATTAGCATGCCACCTAGCGGAACTTTGTTTTCTATAAATTGTATTGTCACCGGGTCTCGAACTATGTGCTAAGTTACAAGTCTCTAGGTAACCAGGAAGTTTGTTAAAAATGGACTGAAAGATTCCCAAATTAAAATTATTTTTCCTAATATCTCGATTCATGCGGCACCTAGCGGAGCTTTTTTGCTAAAATATTGCATTGTCGCCGGGTTCTGATTACGGCTCAATTTTCATATCTCCAGCTCACCGGGAAGTTACTCAAAAACCGATTGCAAGATTCTCCGCGTTTTTCAAGGACTTGTAGTTATATCACTTAGCGCGCCACCTAGCGGAATTTTGTTTTCTTTAGATTGTATTTTCACCAAGCCTCGAACAGTGTGCCAAGTTTCAAGTCTATAGGCCACAGGGAAGTTAGCTAAAAATAGATTGAAAAATTCCCAAATCAAAATTAATTTTCTTAATATTTCGATCCATGCACCACCTAGCGAAATTTTTTTGACCAAATATTGCATTGTCACCGGGTTCTAACTCACGGCCCAAGTTTCAAGTCTCTAGCTCACCGGGAAGTTACTTAAAATCGATCGCAAGAATCCCTGCGTTTTTTTTTCAGAGATTTTCGTTTATCTCGATTCGTCTGCCACCTGGCGGCATTTTGTTTTCCACGAATTGTAGCGCCATCGACTCGTAAGCTATGTGCTAAGTTTCAAGAGTCTCGATTACCGAGAAGTTAGTTAAAAGTCGATCGCAAAATTTCCATTTTAAAATAAATTTTCTGTATATCTCGATCCGTGCGCCACCCAGCGAATTTTTTGTTCCACTTTCATTGTAATGTCACCCAGATCTCAACTATGTTCTACGTATCAAGTGTCTAGCTTAACGGGAAGTTACTGAAAAAGACTTTTCCGTGGGTCCAAAATTCGTATGGAAATGAGGGGACAAACATGAAATGGACTTAATATAAAGGTAGTAAAAGGGACTTAATATAAAGGTAGTAAAAGGGACTTAATATAAAGGTAGTAAAAACATTTTTTGTGATTGCAATTTTTAGGTGCTTTCTTTATATATATTGTTTTTCTTTAAATGCAGAATGAAATGAGAGCACATTGACTGTTGAGCGAAATATCACGCTAATTCGAGTTCCAATTATAAAACTCCTTTTCTGAGTATTTATTTCATAAGGACCCTATCTTACGTCAAATATATTAAAGTTTTGCACAGATAGGGCATTTTAGAAACTAATTTTAAAGAAATTTTTTTGAATGAAACCCTGAAGTAGGAGATTCCTTAAATAAATTCTGAAATAAAGCGATTTTCAAAAGTTTTTAGAGAAAAGGCGTTTTCAAAAACACAGATAGAGTGATACTCCACTCAGCAGTCTCTCATTTGGCAATGTTTGGCAAGCACTCCGAGTGTATTTCTGCCATGCCGGAGTCTGCATAAAGCCCGCCAATTTGTAGGAAAAATTAAAAGGAGCACGATGCCAATTGGAAGAGAAGCTCGGCCTCAAATCTCTTTGGATGTTATCGCGCCTAAATTTATTTATTTTTTTTTTTTATTTTTTATTTATGGTCGATAATTTTTCCACAATTTCTGTCTCAGAGATCAGTTATGGAACGTTCGGTCTAATTATTCGTAGTGGTCTTTGGTTTAACCACTGATATCTCGCAGATGGCGTTGTGTTTCTTCGATTGTGGTGATGACGACGGCTTGCCGACTAATAAAAAAGTTTGTTCAAACAATTTTCCCCACTCGTGCGTTTGAGCTGAGCTAGAGCAATTAAGACGATTTTACTATCTTCATTCTTATGTTTTTTTAATATTAAACTCCCCTTTGAACTATGGCCTAGTGGTAACTGGTAGTACTTTAAAGAGCCGGATAGGAAAAAGGAACCGGTTATGACAAAGTATATAATACTAAAATACCCGGATCCGAAAAAGTACCCGATTGTAAAACAGTTCCCGGTTCTAAAGAAGTCCCCAGATCTAAAAGGGGCATGGTTTAAAAAAAAATATTTTACCGTACCCGGATTTCCAAAAGCACCTGGCTCTAAGAAAACACCCGGATCTCAAAAACGACTCGGTTCTAAAAAGTTCCCGGTTTTAAAAAGTAAGTGGATTTAAAAAAGAAGGTAGTTGTGGAAACGTTCCCGGTTTTGAAAAGGGCATCTGATCTTAAAGTACCCGGTTAAAAAAGTAATGGGATCGCCAAAGTAATACGGTTGCAAAATGTATCTGGTTCAAAAATAATACCGGATATGAAAAGTATCCGGTACAAAAGAAGTAGTCGGATCTTCAAAAGCACCCGGCTCCAAAATTGCCACAGTTCTGAAAACGTATCCGGTTCTGAATAAATACCCTGTTACGTAGTTGACTGTTTGGGGTGGTGAGTAGCGGCGGCAAGAAGGTATGCTTGCATCCCAGGCTAGCTCGTCGTCTTGAGCGGGATATTACACCACCGTCCTCACCCGCAGCCACATGAACAAAAAATGGTTCACACTTGCATGTGAATTGAAAGGAAAGAAAAAGCTAAAAAAGATAGAAATAGACGTTAGGGGCAAATTTAGAAGGGGGAAAGCATAAGGGGCAGAAAAAGCTGAAGGCCTGTCCTGTCAGGTGGAGTCTTCCAACCATCTTCAGCGCAGCTTGCGCTACGGAAATAGGAGTCAGCACAGCGCCCATGGTTCAATACACATGCAGGTATGCACCCTTTCTTGTTCATGTGGCTGCGGGTGAGGACGGTGGTGTAATACCCCGCCCAAGACGACAAGCTATCCTGGGATGCAAGCATACCTGCTTGCCCAAAATAATTTTTACAATCAAGTTAAACCCATAATGAACGGTAAATACTACACAGTATTGTTATAAGAAAGACGCGTGGGGTTTGTGCCATTTTCTTCGTAAATCGTGCTACCAAAACTTGTTTATGGTTATGTTTATGGTTAAGTTAATGGTTTTTGCTACGGTTACGGCTATAATTATTCGTATGATCATGATAATAGTAATGCTGGGTTATTTTTACATTGCTAAAGATGGTAGGGTGACCATAACGATAACACTTATGGTTAATTTGACGATAACGATTGCGGTTATGTTTATGGTTAAGTTAACGGATGCGAACAGAAAGGGTGGCAATCTGCTTAATCATCTTCAAAGCCACTGTCGTAAAAATATACATAGTTTTAGGTAAAATTTGACGAGTTCTAATTCAAAAGGCAACAAAAGACTCATAACAAATTCCTAGATATAGGAGAAGTAGTGTGCGTTTAGGTTTGGAATTCATTGGATTTTGAGCACTTTGGTGTGAAAAGTATTTATAATTTATAGAATAAAAGGTCTGGTGCCATTATTACTGCGTTCTTGGAAAAAGTGGTTGGATCATATGTACCATTTTTGTCATATAAGTACTCCAATAAAAGGTACATGGCCCAGCTCCACCTGTGTTTGTGAGCAGTATATTAACAACTTTTAAGGGTTTTTGGAAAATTCTCACCTTAGGGTGTTCCATGTATTACTCTGAAGGTGTATTACGAGATCTGGAAGTATTCCGAGCTTAGCCTAGGACGTCGTATGAGGATCAGTTGTAAAGTACGCGTATTCTATTCAAATATTCCTAAGATACTATTTAAATCGTCCATAAGGAGTACATCAGTACTCCACAACTTATGCTCATTCGAAATATACATAAATAAATTTTTAACACAGAAAATTTTAAAATTGTATAAAATTATTTCGTTGTGCTCTGCACCGTGGTTTGCAAAATGTTCCAAAATGGCTAAATTTACTGGTTTTTACTTCTTATGAAGATTGTTACATAGGCTTTAGAAAGGAAAGATAAATCTCAACCATATCCCAAAAAAATTAGTGATGCACTTATTCCGTTTTGGTTTAGAACTCCTCATTTCATATAATAAGTCATAAGAGTGATGAACTTACTAAACTAAGGGGCTGCCCAGCTAAAATTAACTTTTGTTAGGTTACAGAGTGAACGACCTCATGTTCGGTATCCATGTTGGCAAAACTCAGCTATTTTATTTTTTTTATACCTTTCATGAAAATGAAATGGTATATTAACTTCGTCACGAATATCAAAATTGTAAGTCCTTGAAGGAAAATAGATAGACCCACCAATAAGAATACCGAAATGAGCAGGGTGAAGAGCTGAGTTGATTTAGCCATGGCAGTCTGTCCGTCTGTCTGTTTCTATGCAAACTAGTCCCTCAATTTTTGAGATATTTTGATAAAATTTGGCGATCGGGTATGTTTAGGTGTCCGATTAGACATTTGTGAGAACCGGCCGAATCGGGCTAATATAGCATACAACCAATTTTTCAGAAAAGAGGATTTTTGTTATATCTTCCCCCATTTATCAGATTGAAGATTCAAACTTCACCAAATGCTTACGTATTTTTTTCATTAGAAGCAATTTAGATTGCACTTATTGTTGTCTGAAAAAATGGATGAGATCGGTCGCATATATAGCATAAATCCCCCCCAACCGATTGTTCAGATAAGAAGCTTTTCGTAATTACTGCCCCATTTTAACAGCTAGGGGCTTCACCGAATGCTTACGTATAGGGTATTCATTGGTGTCTGAAAAATTTTATAGATATAGTATATATATAGTATATATCTCATACAACCGATTGTTCAGATAAGAAACTTTTCGTTATTTCTGCCCATTTTACCAGCTAGAAACTTCACATTTCAGCAAATCATAGAGATCGGTGGTATCTATATTATATACCCTATATAAACTGTAATTTCTTTCTCCTTTTTAATGGCTAGAAGATACAAGTTTCATCAAATACTTACGTTTACGTTATATATTGTTGAGGAAGGTGATTCATTGTCATAGCTATTTCATGTAGACCACAAAAAACGTGAAACTTTGCATTCTCACACAAAGTACCTACCTATTTTATATTTTTTACCTATCTTTCTGGTTAATTATTAAGCTCAAGCCCGCAAATATAAATAAAACACCCTATATTTTGTGGTATTATAATTTGTATAATTGGTCGATATTTCGGTTTCAATCTGAAACCATCATCAGGACTAAAAAAACAAAAAACACAAAAAGAAACAAGTAAGGAAGGTTAAGTTCGGGTGTAACCGAACATTACATACTCAGTTGAGAGCTATGGTGACAACATAAGGGAAAATAACCATGTAGGAAAATGAACCGAGGGAAACCCTGGAATTTGTTTGTATGACATGTGTATCAAATGAAAGGCATTAAAGAGTATTTTATGAGGGAGTGGGCCATAGTTTTATAGGTGGACGCCTTTTCGAGATATCGCCATAAAGGTGGACCAGGGGTGACTCTATAATGCGTTTGTACGATATGGGTATCAAATGAAAGGTGTTAATGAGTATTTTAAAAGGGAGTAATCCTTAGTTCCATAGGTGGACGCCGTTTCGAGATATCGCCATAAAGGTGGTCCAGGGGTGACCCTAGAATTTGTTTGTACAATATGGGTATCAAAAGAAAGGTGTTAATGAGTATTTTAAAAGGGAGTAATCCTTAGTTCCATAAGTGGACGCCGTTTCGAGATATCGCCATAAAGGTGGACCAGGGGTGGCCCTAGAATTTGTTTGTACAATACGGGCATCAAATGAAAGGTGTTAATGAGTATTTTAAAAGGGAGTGGGCCTTAGTTCTATAGGTGGACGCCGTTTCGAAATATCGCCATAAAGGTGGACCAGGGATGACTCTAGAATGTGTGTGTACGATATGGGTATCAAATTAATGGTATTAATGAGGGTTTTAAAAGGGAGTGGTGGTTGTTGTATAGGTGGTCGCATTTTCGAGATATCGCCATAAAGGTGGACCAGGGGTGACCCTAGAATTTGTTTGTACAATATGGGTATCAAAAGAAAGGTGTTAATGAGTATTTTAAAAGGGAGTAATCCTTAGTTCTATAGGTGGACGCCGTTTCGAGATATCGCCATAACGGTGGAGCTGGGGTGACCCTAGAATGCTTTTGTGCAATATGGGTATCAAATGAAAGGTGTTAATGAGTATTTTTAAAAGGCAGTGGGCCTTCGTTCTATAGGTGTTCGCCTTTTCGAGATATCGCCATAAAGGTGGACCAGGGGTGACTTTAGAATATGTTTGTACGATATGGGTATCAAATGAAAGGTGTTAATGAGTATTTTAAAAGGGCGTGGGGCTTAGTTCTATAGGTGGACGCCTTTTCGAGATACCGCCACAAAGGTGGACCAGGGGTGACTCTAGAATGAGTTTGTACGATATGGGTATCAAATTAAAGGTATTAATGAGAGTTTTAAAAGGGAGTGGTGGTAGTTGTATATGTGAAGGAGTTTTCCAGATATCGACCAAAATGTGGACCAGGGTGACCCAGAACATCATCTGTTGGATACCGCAAATTTATTTATATATGTAGTACCTGCCAAGATTTTAAGGGTTTTTTATTTCGCCCTGCAGAACTTTTTCATTTTCTTTTACTTAATATGGTAGGTGTCACAACCATTTTATAAAGTTTTTTCTAAAGTTATATTTCGCGTCAATAAAACAATCCAATTACCTTACCATGTTTCATCCCTTTTTTCGTATTTGGTATAGAATTATGGCATTTTTTTTAATTTTTCGTAATTTTCGATATCGAAAAAGTGGACGTGGTCATAGTCGGATTTCGTTCATTTTTCATACCGAGATAAAGTGAGTTCAGGTAAGCACGTGAACTAAGTTCATTAAAGATATGTCGATTTTTGCTCAAGTTATCGTGTTAACGGCCATGCAGAAGGACAGACGGACGACTGTGTATAAAAACTGGGCGTGGCATCAACCGATTTCGCCCATTTTCACAGAAAACAGTTAACGTCATAAAATCTATGCCCCTACCAAAATTTCAAAAGGATTGGTTAATTTTGTTCGACTTATGGCGTTAAAAGTATCCTAGAGAAATTAAATGAAAAAGGGCGGAGCCACACCCATTTTGAAATTTTCTTTTATTTTTGTATTTTGTTGCACCATATCATTACTGGCGTTCAATGTTGACATAATTTACTTATATACTGTAAAGATATTAAATTTTTTGTTAAAAGTTTACTTTAAAAAAAAAATTTTTTTAAGAGTGGGCGTGGTCCTTCTCCGATTTTGCTAATTTTTATTAAGCGTACATACAGTAATAGCAGTAACATTTCTGCCAAATCTCATCATGATATCTTCAACGACTGCCAAATTACAGCTTGCAAAAGTTTTAAATTATCTTCTTTTAAAAGTGGGCGGTGCCACGCCCATTGTCCAAAATTTTACTAACTTTATATTCTGCGTCATAAGTTCAATTCACGTACCATGTTTCATCGCTTTATCTGTCTTTTGTAATGAATTATCGCACTTTTTCGGTTTTTCGAAATTTTCGATATCGAAAAAGTGGGCGTGGTTATAGTCCGATATCGTTCATTTTAAATAGCGATCTGAGATGAGCGCTCAGGAACCTACATACCAAATTTCATCAAGATACCTCAAAATTTACTCAAGTTATCGTGTTAACGGACGGACGGACATGGCTCAATCAAATTTTTTTTCGATCCTGATTATTTTGATATATGGAAGTCTATATCTATCTCGATTCCTTTATATATGTACAACCAACCGTTTTCCAATCAATCTGTGAGCTCTGCTCAACTGAGTATAAAAACCGAAATATCGACCAATTATATAAATTATAATACCACAAAATATAGGGTGTTTTATCTATATTTGCGGCCTTGAGCTCAATAATTAACCAGAAAGTTAAAATACACTTATAAGGTCATTAACAAAACCCAAAAATTTTTTATTTATCTTAAAAATCGCATAGGTATGTACATCTGTTACCTATATATTTCATATCTTATAAGATTATTGTTCAGGCCAAACTCATGAAAGGTATGAAGTCCCGTCCCTACCTGTTTGCTTTGTTTTTCTGATATCTCTTGATAGGAGAAAGATTTTCGGAATTTCCTTTCATGACTTTGTGTGTTAAGTAAAATTTCTTCTAAAAAGCCTAAAAAGCAAGATTTAGCTTAATCCAATAACTGATAATAAAAGAACTTACGTTGGCGCACCACAAGCTCATTCCATGACCAGACCTGTTGTTCTGAGCATAAAAAGAAGTCATTGTATAAAAATAATAGAAATGGTGATATTTGGATACCATAGATTTTATAGAACATTTGGGCGATTTTTTCTTTTTTCAATTAGTGATGCGAGGTAATTTTTTTCCTAAAGATTTATGGAGACCTATATTTTCGATGCTGATATGATACTGCTTAAAGTTTTTCATCAAAGAGTACACTAGGAAGGTATTCCAGCTCACTTCCGAGAGGTGACCCCGCTTAAAACACTTTTTTTAAGTGTTTTGATGTTAATACTTCCATTAGCATAACTAGGGCCTTCGGTATGGTAGGCCAGCATACTACGTATATACCACGTCCATCGTATCGCAAAAATGCCGATATATAAATCTTAACAACTGCATCAGAAATTATTAAAATTTTTACCGATAACCATTACTAATAACAACAAGATTTACTTACGTAAACCACAATATTACACAATATTGTATTGAACATAGAAATTCAGCATGTATCGTAATACATGTTTATACATGTTTATAAACCTAAAATTTTTCTATAACCCTATAAGATTGATAAACGTTGAAAACTGCATCTGAGATTACAAACCCTTAAGCCGATATACATTGAAAACATAGGCAGTGCGCCTAATTTAAAGTTTATTAATCTATGCATAAATTTCCTTACATATAAAATCTAATTCAATTAATAAAACACATAAAATAATATGTGCATATCTAAGATTTTATTTCCATAAAATACAAATCATGCCAAAACATATAGTCCTTAATGCTATATGTATATAAAAACGACATATACATTTATATATGTTCATTCTCCTTCATATAACCTCTGTTTTGATACAAGAAAGTAAGAAGATTTATATTTCTTGGTAACAAACAACTTCTACGTTGTGAGACAATGTTCCCAGCAATGGAAAACGTTCGCTCGGACTCAGCCGAAGTGGCTGGTATATACAGGTAGCGCTTAGCAATGTTGAAAATATCGGGATAAATTTCGCTATGGGATTTCCACCACAATATGGGATCGATGTTGTGACCAACTTGTGGTTCTGCAATGTATAAATCCACTTGCCATTTTCAGGTCTGTTCGGTTTATTTCGGACTCAAATAGGAAGTCACGACCCAACTATGTATAAATAATGGCCATTTTAAAAAGCTGTATAAATATTTTGTATTTCTCATCATTAAGGGCATTAAAATTTTAATTATGCACTCCTAACCAAAAATTTACTCAAGGTTAAATGGGTTGAGTGAAAAAAATAAAAACTTTCCGTTCTATACATTGCTTTAATTCAAATGCGGAAGTGTTTTTATTGTTCAAATTCCTGGAATCTAGAAGGAAATGTTTTTGCTTATTTTTTATTCACACAACCCAACTATGTATAAATAGCGCCCACAAATTTGATCTTGGTGTAGTTTATACTTAAACAGCGGTGAAAATAGTCTTCAACTAATATGAAGTTTTGCAATTATTTCGCTCTTTTCTCTGTCATGGTTAGCCACCTTTTGACTTACACGAATTCCGAATATCGCATAATAGATGGTAGTGGTTGGCATTTAGAGGATACTCGTCATTTGGTATCTATACATTATAACGGGAAATATCAGTGTGTTGGTTCACTAATCACTATGCAAAACGTGGTTTCAGCTGGAAAATGCGTTGAGTAAGATTCAAATTGGAGCTTATTCACTGTTAAAGGTGGTGTAACGAATTTAGGTGGTATAGGAAACGATGTACAAACTCGCCATTTGGAGCGTATACTTTTTTAATGTCGCACACTAGGTTCGGGTATTGCTTTGTTTATATTGCATTCACCGTTTGACTAGAAGTTAGTGGATGGGGTTCGAAAACTCGAAGAAAGGGGATGAAATCGAATACACTCCAATCTAAAATTATTTCTTTAAGTGAATATGAAGCTGCATATTTGAATGAAGTAGGATCTTTGACAACACCATTGATTTCTGTTTCTGGCGATTTTGGGGCACCGGGCGTTGTGAATGGACGACTTTATGCGGTGTTCACAGATAATGATCATGATTCGAGTATTTTTACAGCCATAAATTTACGTGCTAAAGAATTTTTAGATCGGGACGTAGATATGGTGATATTTCCATCAGAATTCGAAATGACAATATATCTTTTTGTATTATCTACAACTAAATGTTTTTATCGATACTTTTCCAAATATTACTCGAGTATTTCGTACTCGATGCTTTTTTCCAATTACTGAGTAAAGTATCGATACTTTACCTCGATGCTTTTCTCCGATACTATACCAAATGCCGGCATCTGCATGTTTAGAATCAACAAAGTTCAGTCCAATAACACCATAGCTTGAGGATAAATTGAGATTGTCGACGACGCGGTAAAATCTTCGCATTTAGCCTAAACCGTTTTTTTGATAATGGTGGAGTGTGAGACGATTGCTACATATGGTGGTAAAAGAAAAGTATGTGTTTATTGTGTTTATTTTCATTTTTGTTTCTGTGTTTTCATATTGCAAACTTTTGTATCTTGGATCTAAAAAAAACGGATACAATAGCAACTGAAATGTTACTTCTATCATTGTCCATATCAAATCGTTTCAAAAGAGATTTCTTAACACTTTCTTTAAATGCATTTTCCTTTGTGTGTTCATTAAGTGCAGGACACATATGATTTTCAATTAGGCGATTTATTAACGGACGGACCAAAACAATGTTACCGACTTTGCACTGCACAATACAGTTGTGGCCTTCTCGAAAGGCAGCAAGAGCTTCACTAGTGTTGCCCGCTCCATTCAGTTTCGCTTAACTCCAACTTAAGCGCGTCCCACGGTTTTGTGATGGTTCTGTTAAAACTAAACATATAGCATTTCGGTTCAAAAGTAAACTTTCACACATATGAAGCCTAGAATTCCAACGAAATTCACATGACTGAACTAAGCAATTTTCCTTAATGCCAAGTTGTACTTGGCGTGTTGAAAGCGCAGACTTGGCTACATTTGATCGATGGAAGAATGATGCTATATTTTTTCCTTTTGTGCATAAGTTGCCATAATCCGAAACAGATCTAAGTGCGTCTTTGACCACAAGCTGCAAAATATGCGCACTACACTTAACACTATCTGGTATATTTAAAAGTTTTTTTAGCAGTCGCAACCATCACGCTTGCACTATCATGAGTTATCGCTTGTATGTTTCTATATATTGTAACGAATTTACTTGCAACACGTGTGTAAGTTTTTCTTAACGTAAAATTACTATAGAATATTTTGTCAGTAACAATATTTTCGCAAAACATTTTAAAACAGTTACCGTACCTTAGAATATTGTTACCAAGCCAAAATAGAGGCATGAATAGCAATTTAACCTTCAGCGCGGCCTACACGGCGTATGAGCAACATTTATATCAATGATCATATGAACAACATTAAAAGTAATTTACGTATGTATTTAATTATAAATACTTAACACATACATACGTACTTAGTAATATATGCGAATATTTTATGTGCTTTGCCTCCATCATCAAACAAAACAAAATAACAAACCAAAAGCCATAATAAGACTCATTAAAAAGAGAGAGAGGAAGCTGTAACTGTATGGTTGAACAATTAAACTGGCATGCAAATCGACGCCGGCGGGTGCAATAAACAAAGAACTTCAGAGGACTGTCGGAAAACTGGAGGCCAGCAAATGGTAGTGAATGAAATAGAAAAGGCAATTCAACATATTTTAAGGCACATTATTTAACATTTACTCACATGAATAAAACCACTAATGAGTTTAAATTTGCCAAACAGCTTAGGCAGGCAATTTCACAACGTATCACATGTGTTGGTACCCTTTATAAGTATGTATATATAAATCTTTTTATACCCAGCTGTATTTTTACACATGGTATTATAACTTTGCTTGGATAACTGTTAGTTGTACAGGTATAAGGGAATCGAGATAGCTATAAACTTCCATACATCGAAATCATCAATATCGAAAAAAAATGTATTAAGCCATGGCCGTCCGTCCGTTCGTCCGTCTGTCCGCCTGTTCATCCATTAACACGATAACTTAAGAAAATTGTGATAAAAAATAAATAAAACCTCCGATAACCTCCGAAGAGATTTTAGGCCGAGGTCTATTCCAATTTGCGTCGTGCTCCTCTTTATTTCCCCTACAAATTGGCCGGACGGGACCTACATGTTTTATGCCGACTCCGAACGGCATCTGCAAGGCAGACGAGTTTTCACTGAGAGCTTTTCATGGCAGAAATACACTTGGAGCGCTCGCCAAACACTGCCGAGGGGTAACCACGCTTAGACAAATTTTCTTCTAATTGAAAAACCTTATTTCTAAAATTTTGATGTTGCTTTGCCCGGGGTGTGAACCCAGGGCATACGGTGTGGTAGGCGGAGCACGCTATCATCACACAACGGTGTGATATCTTCACCGAGTTCGGTATCCGGGCTTATCTGGACCCAGAATATATTGGTATTGAAAGTGAGCGAAATCGGGCAATAACCACGCCCACTTTTCCGATATCGAAAATTTAGAAAAATGAGATAATTCCAAAACGAATACCGCTAAGCTAATGAAATTTGGTAGGTGGATTGCCATTTGTATTGGTGGGACATTTAGAAGAAGAAAATTTGGAAGTTTAACAAGCCGTAAATCAAAAGCTGTTAAAGATATTACATTGGAATTTGGCAGAGACACTACCCTTGCCAAATTATATAGACTGAGTGAAGATAATCAAAATTGGCCCAACGCAGCCTTATAACACTATAGCTTAGACTTTCGCAATTGTTTTTAACATTTCCAATGATGTGGGGCAATAAATTACTCCAGCTTATGTAAGTGCGTTTAGCATAAACGTCCTGTGTAAATGTAAATGAAAATAGATAGGAACAAGCATTACTTGAGCTTTTTAATCACCAATGGGTGCTGGCAGCGAACAAAATTTTTTTTGAAACGTTGCAAACATGTTTCCTTCGTTTGTGTAATAGACAATTTGTTCCATAAACGGATAGCGAGTTGAGACAGGTACCAAATGAAATAATTATCCTTAAATAAAAAAAACTATTTCTCACAATGCACTACAATATTGAGAAGAAAAAATGTACTCCAAACCAGCATAATGTCAAGGAACTGTCAGAGAGTCGAATACGACCCTGACTCAGAGGTCTGGTTCACGGATGGATCGAAATTCGATGACTGAAGAACGGGAGCTGGCATCTATGGGCCAAGCTTAAAGAAATCGATACCAATGGGATGCTACCCCACCATATTTCAGGCAGAAATTCATGCAATAGAAGTCTGTGGTAGAGAATATCTGCGGAGAGGCTCAACATCGAAGAGCATCTACATTAAGTCGGACAGCCAGGCGGCCCTGCGTGCCTTGCAATCCTACACAGTTACATCTAAGCTAGTGGATGAATGCACTGAAATCCTTAATGCCCTGGGAGCCAAAAACAAGGTTTTGTTAGGATTGGACATCAGGGATATGAAGGTAATGAACATACAGATTATCTAGCAAAGCAGGGTGCTACTGCAGCATTCTATAGTCGAGAGCCCTTTTGTGGACTTACAAAAACACACACCAGGGAAATTATAAGTAATTTGAAAACTAAAGAATTCAGACGTCACTGGCCCAGGGCAAAGGCAGGCCAAACTCTTTGTACTTTCGACAACGAAAGTATCAGCCAAACTCATTAATCTAAGCAGGGAGGACCTAAGAACTCTCACTCGGTACTATACGGGACACTGCGGTCTACAATATCGCCTAAGTAAGTTAAATATAACCGATACACAAATTTGTAGTTTCTGTGAGCTAGAAATTTGCCAAGAGGCTGGAGTTATCCTATAACATAGAAACTGGCGCCTACTTAGGGTTTTGCCGTTTGGTCTTCGGACAAAATCTGGTAACACTATGGACACATTTAGGTAATGCGATGTTTTTATTGACTCTCCAGTTCAACCTAACCTAATATAATTTGAAGAAAAATCACAATGTTTATGAAAAATACTTAACGGTGCATTCAGAAAATTATCACACAACGGGATCGGTCCGTGGTGAGAGGTCAGCCAAGAGAGGCCGCTCAGATAGCTCGAATCCACCAGAAAGAGAGCCCAAAAAGATGTCGCTGCCCACAGCTGGCAATACAAAAATATTGTCAAAACCTGTGGAAAGCTGTGCATCATGCCGAGGCAACCATGCCTCCCCATCATGATGCAACAGCCAAGCAGTCGGCAACTTTCAGGGATGTCCTGAGTGGGGTAAGGCTAGGCATTATACCTCCCGACTATCCAGCCACGGTCTGGTCTTCAGGGGAACTGAAGGCCATCCTGGGAGAGGTGATGAGCCATAAAGATGGTGCTATAAAGCCCACCGCCCAGGCTGGCTTTCTATCACCTGCATGGATGCAACCATCTCGGAGTGGCTAAGGGTTATCGCCCCAAAGCTCACTCCATGGCAAGGTGCCAAGCTGAAGGTGGTATCTGATGCGGATATACCACGTGACATCATTCTCGTGGGGTACTTTAAGGAACAACAATATCTTGAGGTTAGCTGAGGCCCAAAAGGTCGGCTTGAATACCAGGAACTGGAGAATCCTCAACCGGATTCGAAAGTCCACGGCGGCGGAAGTTACTATAGCTGTCGATCCGTTGTCTGCGGAGCTCTTAAAGCAACGCAACTACTTGATGTTCTGTGGGTTTGACAGGGTCAAGTTAAGGCCCAAAACCAAGCCATCCGTGCCCCTGGTAAATATAAATACCAGCGGCAGTGACAATAGGGGTGAGGGGGATGATACGGTTGACGATGACAAACCGTGCTGTTCGAAGAACCAGAAGCTATCCAGTAGGCATTTACCTACTGAACAGCAAGATTTGCCGAGTCAATCGGACACCCTCCCACAAACCTTCTCAAGAAGAGCCCAGGCCTTCTGGGTCTAGTGTTCGCCCACAGAGGTCAAACGAGACAGCGACAGTCCGCCAGCCTGTTCTCCAAAACCCGGTAACAAGGCAACCACCTCATGGGAGCCCCAGTGTCAGGAAAGGAGACAAAAAAGGACGAGGATGAACGGCTGAAAAAGCCGTAATGTCGCTTAACAATAGGGCAAGGAAGGTGGCTATACGTCGCCGCAAAGACCATAAATAGTGTCTTCCCTCCCTATCAAAGCCCAAAAGCAAAGACGTCTGAAATACCTTCAGGTGAATCTTAACCATGGCAATCCAGCCTCAGACGTCCTAATTAAAAAATTTGCAGAAGAGGGTCTGGGAATAGCCTTAAACCAGGAGCCCTGGATTCAACACGGTGACGTAAAAGGCCTTAACAGTACTGATGGTAAGTAAATTTAAGCCACCAGTTCTCGCCCAAGAGCGGCGACGCTTTTAAGCAACAAACTAATGTTTCTTCCAATTTTACAGTTTATGATGGCTGATCTCGTAGCAGTTTGGGCTAAAATTCCAAACCTAAGAGGCGAACAAGAGGCAATATTGGCCTCTGCCTACTTTACGGGGGAGGAAGAAACGGCCCTAACAACCGAAACAATAGCCCTCATAAAATACTGTCCGCAGAGTGGCACGCCATGGATCCTCTGCTGTGACGCAAATTCCCATCATACAACATGGGGTAGTACGAACATCAACAACAGGGGTGATTACCTCCTTGAGTTTATCAGTAGTAATAATATAAGCATTATCAATCGGGGCAATGAACCCACCTTTGTAAATGCTATTAGAGGGGAAGTTTTAGATCTTACTCTGTGCAGCCATTATATGGCCAGCACCGTCACTAACTGGCATATTTCAGGAGAGGAATCAATGTCGGACCACAAACTCATGGTATTCGACATTGGTCACTTTCCGGAACACATGCCAGCTTTTAGAAATCCCAGGAAAACGAACTGGGTGCTTTTCCGTTTTATTATTGAGGAAGCTGGTAACAGCTTACAGCGACCTATAACCACCGTGCAGCAGCTTGAGAAGGAAGCTGAACAGCTCCACTCAGACATTAAAACAGCTTTTAATAAGACTGGGATTCATACAAAGTCGCTCTAACATCTAACTATAAAGAACTTAGGAAATCTAAAAGGGCTACCAGGAGAGAACACTGTGAAAAGATTAATGATCTTCCAGCAGCGGTTCGATTACAAAAAGCCCTTTCTAGAGATCACAGAAATGTAATTGGCACGTTGAAAAAAACAGATGGGAGCTACACCACGCGAAACCCGAGCAACTGCCCTCGTCGTATCGACCAATAACCTGAGCTCGCTTCTCCTAAAAGGTATGGAGAAAATCTTAGGTCAGCATATCAGGGAGGTCAATCTAAATAAACTCCCTCTGTGTAGGAATCAGTTCGCCTACTAGTCGGGGAAATCCACAGAGACGGCTATTCATAGTCTCACGGTAAAAATCGAAAAGGCTCTAGAGTCAAAAAAATATAGCCCTCTGCGCTTTTATTGATATATCAGGATTTTTCGATAACACAACACATCAAGCTATCGAACAAGCTATGATTGACAAGGATATAAGCCCTATAATAATACTGTAACGAATTTACTGCAAATCCTCTTATTTGCAACCTTCTGCTAAGTTCGAATCACTAAACTGTTGAATAAATAACTCCAATATTTAATAATGCAAAATGGCCTTTATTAAAGTACTTCACAATAACACTGATACTTCACAACCAATAGCTTGCTTAAATGAAACAGATTTTCGCGCCTCTACTGTTGGCGCCTTTTACACTGTCTGGTTTCCTCGTTGCATACTTCTAGGCTTTTCCATTCCAGAACTTACTAGTTAGTTATCAGCTACAAAATCACCAGCCACAACTACGTTTATAGCTTCTCATATGCGCGTGAGTAATACTTGCACAAATTATTGTCCTTTCTTGTGAGCACCTCAGATAAGATATATGCATTTGTTTGTGCGTTGCTTCTCCGCTGCGTGTACGTACATATGTGTAGACATAATGATTAAATTATTGATGTGCATCAAGTCACTGCTTAGCATCGGCTTAGAGATGATAGTATCCCTTAGTGCTGCTAATATTCGTTACAATACGATGGGTGCTGTCTATGTTAAAGAGTAGAAAAATCCATTTGGAACTGGGAGGGACAACTGAATCAATTGCGGCCACAAGAGGCTGCCCACAAGGAGGTGTGCTCTCCACTCTCCTGTGGACCCTGGTCATTGATGACCTCCTTCAGTTAATGAAAACCAAGGGATTCGACACACAAGGATATGCAGATGACCTGGTTATTTTCATCACAGGGATGCACGAAGATACAATATCAGATCGCATGCAACAAGCCCTTTGCATCATAGAGACATGGTGCGATACCAAGGATTGTCCATAAATCCTAACATAACTGTTATAGTGCCTTTCACTCGGAGAAGGAAAGAATCTATCCCAAAACCATCCCTGGGTGGTACAAAAATACAATTCTCAATGGAGGCTAAATATCTAGGGGTCACACTGGATAGAACCCTCACGTGGAATGCTCATTTGGATGCTATCCTAAACAAGGCAACAAGAGCTTGCTTCGCCTGTACTCGTCTCTACAGCAAAACATGGGGGATTTGTCCAAAAATGGTATATTTCCCATTTAATACAGTCGTAAGGCCAATAGTCACCTATGCTTCTCTAGTTTGGTGGCAGAAGGCCACACAAAGAAAGGTAACGGCTAAACTATGCAAACTGCATCGATTAGTTTGCGTTGGCATAACGGGTGCGATGAGAACCGCCCCTGCTGACGCACTTAGTGCTTTAGTGGGAATACCTCCCTTCCCTATTCTGATAGAGAAAGAGGCAACACTAGGTGCACTAAGACTTCCAAATATTTCTGAGTTGAAGGAAGGAAATATGATAGGGCATATGAAAGTAATAAGAAAATTCATAGGAAACCCCTCATTACAACTGCGTGACGTAATGTCCCCTAAGCTCAGAATCTCACGGAACTTTGAAGTGTCCACTGTGGACAGCACCCACTGGAAAATAGGGAATCCTTATAACGACCCTGACTCAGAGGTCTGGTACACGGATGGATCGCAATTCGATGACGGAAGAACGGGAGCTGGCATCTATGGGCCAAACTTAAAAAAATCGATACCAATGGGATGTTACCCCACCATATTTCAGGCAGAAATTCATGCAATAGAGGTCTGTGGTAGAGAATATCTGCGGAGAGGCTCAACATCGAAGAGCATCTACATTATGTCGGACAGCCAGGCGGTACTGCGTGCCTTGCAATCCTACATAGTTACATCAAAGCTGGTGGATGAATGCACTGAAATCCTTAATGCCCTGGGAGCCAAAAACAAGGTTTTGTTGGGATGGGTTCGCGGACATCAGGGACATGAAGGTAATGAACATGCAGATTACCTAACAAAGCAGGGTGCTACATCAGCATTCTATGGTCCAGAGCCCTTTTGTGGACTCACAAAAGCACACACCAGGGAAACTATAAGTATCTGGGAAACTAAACAATTCAGACGTCACTGGATTGATTGCCCAGGGCAAAGGCAGGCCAAACTGTTTATACTTCCGGCAACGAAAGTATCAGCCAAACTCATTAACCTAAGCAGGGAGGACTAAGAACTCTTACTGGGTACTACACGGGACACTGCGGTCTAGGATATCACCTAAGTAAATCAAATCTATCTGATACCCAAATTTGTCGTTTCTGTGAGCTGGATGATGAAACGCCGGTTCACATTCTCCGCGAATGCGTCGCTCTAGCTATGCAGAGGCTATCCCATTCTAGGTGGTGGCACTCTGAATCCCTTTGTGATATGGAGCAAAAAGCCCGAAGAGGTACTTAGATACATCAATTATTATAATTAGGCTGAAAGGCCTTGCACAATAGATCTGCACAAAGGTCGCAGTGCTTCCAGGCCAATTAATAATCATAATAATACAGACACTTAATGACATTAGCCAATTCAAACTTTACTAATTAAGAGCTGCAATGTTGCCAATGCCGCAGTCGTGGGGTAGCAAAAGGAACCAAGTGGATCATTTCAAGATTCCAATAAAATTGTTTTTGCCACAGTTGCAACAGTTTACTAGGACAATCCTGAGCACATGCAGCCAACATCCAACAAATGTTCGGTTGACTATTAACATTTGTGCTACATCAGTTCATAACTGGCCGCCTCGGGAATTGGCCGTGAATTTATCACTGCTTTTCTTCATAATATTTAATAGCAAACCACTGAGCTCGCTTTTTAGGTCAGGTGGTCACACGATCAAGGCGCAAAATATTGCGAAGTGGATGGTAGGACAAGTGGGGTCAGAATGTCACGAACGCAACTACTGCAAGAGGGTGATAGGTCAAAGGGAATTCACATCAGGATCCAGGCTTCTTCGGAAAAGTCAAAACGGGGTAATTCAAAAATACGGCTGCTTCCTAGAGGATAACCGACGTCTCGAAATAGACCTTGACCGTGGCGCTGATTAATGGCACCAATCTCTTCGGAGAAGTATCAGCTGAAGGGCGGAGATATGTAGGAATAAAACATTTCACCTTCATGGTCAAAATGTACCGAGAAGAGTAAATTTCTTCCATCTCTCATTTTTATAGGACTGAGTTGATGGCGCGTAACAATATCGCGGCATTGAGGTGGTTAGATGGTTCTTTCTTTCTAATCACAAAAGGCAACGTATGTAGGCGTGGTTTGATTGGATAGGTAGAGCGCAGTGCTCCACGGTGCCAAATGCCAAGGTATGGGATGTGTATTAAAGTGGAATAATGTGCTGCTGCACTGTCAGAAACCGCTACAGGTTTGGAAGGTATCATACGTCTCTCAACCTGCGGAGAATTCTCAGCACTTAGTTTGTAACAAGGTCCAAGGTTGCGGGGAAACTTATCGGTGCCGCAGATATAGAGGAAAGATAAGAAGTCAAGCCAAATCCGGAGCAGAAACCAGACAGTTTGTTGTCAATTTGCTGTCGAAGTGTTACCGTTTTTCTGTCAATGTGTTTTCGGTTTGCTATCGATAGGTTATGGGAGTGTTATTCATTTCTTATCGACGAGTTATCGGTTTGTTATTGGTGTGTCATCGACGAGTTAGGGATGAATTATCAAATAAATATCGATACTCTATCAACCACTTATTGAATTTTATCGATTTGTTAATGAGAAGTTATCAAAAGTTATTGATTTGTTATCGAAGTGATGCCAATTTTTTATTGGAGTTATATCGATTCGTTACCGTAGGGTTTTTGATTTTTTATAGACAAGTTATCGATTTTTATTAACGTGTTATCGACTTATCAAATGTTTACTGATTTTTTATAGAAAAGCTATCGAAAAACGATGGACTTATTTTAAAATATTTGACATTGATAGATAAAAGTCATCAATTTGTTGTCAAAAAGTTAGTGCTTTTTTATCAAATGATTCAAGGTTCGAAACGAAAAAAAAAAAAACAATTTTTAAGATCAACAAAAATTGTTAAAGCAATTTTTATCTAATATTTATCGATTTTTTATCCGAGTTAGTTTTTTAAATGTACACCTGTATGAACTTCCAGCGAACTTGGTACTCACGTCTTTTTTTTCTAAATGAAAAAACTTGTTTTTAAAGATTGGTGAACTCAACATCGTCGGCGCGGTGGACGAGCACTACACTATTACACCTTTATGCAATCTATAACCCAGTATTGTTGTTCTAGCAGTGGCAATATACTCAATTCGATAAGCACTTGCACATGACTCCCTTACCATGCCCTTTATCTAGCCTCTTCGGTGGATATTTCTCAAGATATTCAGTCAAATTGTGGGCGATATGGAGAACAAAGATACCACAAAGTCTACAGTGTGTGGCATGTTGGCAAAAAGTGTATCTCAAAGCCCACAGGGTGTGGGAGAACGCCTTTGCTGTAAGGGCAATTGTCTGATATTTCTCTATGTTTTAGGCTACTACGTGTGACAGGACACTTCCTCCAATTACATTCCATTGTTAAAAGCTCATATGAAGTGTATAGGCGGGGATTGCCTCTGTTACAAAGGGTATGCGAATTCTCATGGCTAGTGGGAGACCCGCAGAACTACAGGGCGTATAAAGCATTTTATTACTCAATACCATTGACTTCAGTTTCCACGTAATAGACAATTAGCAAACATTTTTGTGCGACCGAGCCTTTCCATGCATTAACGCTGCTTAATTAAGTTGCTAGCACAATCGCGTAAATAGGGCAACCAATTAATGTGTTGAGCGTGGGTTATGACAGACGAGGCTCAGCTGCTGAAAAATAGAATTTTTGTATAATGGCAAATCCGGTTTATGCCGCAAATGTTAGCCATGATGTAGCGATGAGAGTGCACTAAATGTTTGATATTTTTGGTTTTAAGTGCTTTTTGGAACCCTCACCCCCTTCATTTGTTGAAGCGCGCGATTAGTGTTGGTGTATTACGAATATTGTACGTAGAGCCTTACTTAACAATAAAATATGTACATCAATTCAGTTACGCCTGCGCATCCACTAAACATGTCAGCAAAACCTACATACAACAAATTCCTCACTTTCCTCGTTCGCTTAGTAAATAAAATTTAATTTTTTCAGTGAACATTCGCTTTTCGTCTCATTTGTTGGCTTTCGAAATATTGTTGGCAGCATTTTTTGTTGCTTTTTGATTGTTGTTGCTCTTACATTACTTCACTAGCCTGTTATTTGTGATGACTTGAGGCACTCAATTATGTCGGTTCAACGACAAATGGCGTTTGTGACCTTGTTGCCATGACAACATGTTAGTACAACGCTTTAGCGACGGCAATGATGGCATATAAAACAGCAAAAGCCCAACAACACCAAATATCCGCTAAATGCTATGTAATAGTATCTAATATGAACTAATACTGTTGTCACACAGAAACTTAATGATCTCATTTCACCTTCTAATGAAATCGTAAATTTTGTGCTTTCACACAGAAGTAGTTGCTCGATTAGTATGAAAGATGAAATCTCAAGCGAATAAAATGACAATGCTATATGACAGATAATGACATTTACTTTGACAAATGACATTTTTAAGCACTGAACATACCAAAAACTAAGAAGCGGAACGCTGCCAACAGAGTTGCATTGGGCTTTTGATATCATTAGGCATTCGATTAGTCACTAATGAAATAATTATAGATTCGTATTTTGTAGGGAATATTGAGCTCAATAAGCGCCTTAATGTAGAAAACTTCCTTTATTATTCAATAAGCCGTCTGTGTGAAAACAGTATAAGCTTGTTTCCATCTAAATATCTATGTATGTATGTACATGACAGAAAGTTGTATAGCCCTCTGGCATTAAACTAAAGGCCGATATTGTTAGAAGTTAAGATATACTTTGAATTTCTATCACAAATTTTTAACATGGAAGCATTTTCGTTTTGGGTGTGTTGAATTAGAAAATTACACGCAACTATTTGAAAAAGTATTTGCATATTTCAGAGAAAGCGACTTTCAATCATACTATTTATTTAACTTGAAGGCAGACAAGGTAATTCTAGTAGCATATATATTAGAGCGGGTCAAATTTTTTTTCTATCAGGAGTATAGCAAAAACGTAATCTACAGATGATTCTAAGAAAAATTGCTGAAGACATAATAGCTCTAAGTCCGATTTCGAGTCCCCGACTTTTGCAAAATAGATATTTTGCCATATGAATGTAGGGTTTGGCCAAAAAATCGTCATAGCTTCTGATAGAATTGTAGAAAAAATATCATATTGGGATTACTTTCAAGTTATTTTACGTGCATTTTATAATCTGTATTAATATCTATAGTGTTTTTGAATTTTAGTAGAGATATCAGGCTTAAATTATGAGAAATTAGCCTAAAATGAACTTTTAACTACAGCTAAAATAAGTTCAGAACATTTCCAACAACTTTCATTCAGTTTTACCTTTTTCGAATTCGTTTTAGTAGAAAAAAATTTTCAAGAAAAACCTATATTTTCAAGTAGTAAGCAAAAAAAAAACACAATTTTTATAATAGGGGGACTCATGTAACCGTATAAATGCCTTATAAAGTTTGTAAACGTATAAATTTATCTAGTGCGTAAACGAGCTGTCAAATTTTGTATGAAAAATCATTTACACAATTTGTATAAATTTACGCGCACATTTCATTGTGCTTTCATTGTGTTTCATTGAGTATTACTAGGTGCTTTCATATAACAGCGTGTGTAAATGGATATAATTTTACACCTTATAAGTTTATATGCTTTCATGAGTCCCCCTAATTTTTATGTAATTTATTTAGAATATTATTATTTACCATTTTAACGTATTTTTTCAATATAATAGTAATATTATGTTATTATTTTTTTAAATTTTTTTGCTCTCCACTCGTGGTTATTTTTCACGACTTTCTGCTGTAACAGTCATAACTTACTTACTTACTTAATTGGCGCTTAACCGTTTAAACGGTTATGGCCGTCCAACAAGGCGCGCCAGTCGCTCCTTCGCTCCGCCAACCGGCGCCAATTGGTCACACCAAGGGAGTTTAAATCGTTTTCCACCTGGTCCTTCCAACGGAGTGGGGGCCGCCCTCTACCTCTGCTTCCATAGGCGGGTTCCGATAGAAACACTTTCTTGGCCGGAGCATCATCTTTCATTCGCATAACATGGCCTAGCCAGCGCAGCCGCTTGCTTTTAATTCGCTGGACTATGTTGATGTCTGCGTATAGCTCGTACAGCTCATCATTAAATCTTCTTCGGTACTCGCCATCGCCAACGCGTAAAGGTCCATAAATCTTTCGAAGAACTTTTCTCTCGAACACTCCCAAAGCCGCTTCATCTGCTGTTGTCATGGTCCATGCTTCTGCCCCATATAGCAGGACGGGTACGATAAGTGACTTGTAGAGTATGATTTTCGTTCGCCGAGAGAGGACTTTACTATTCAATTGCCTACCTAGTCGAAAGTAGCATTTATTGGCAAGATTGATTCTTCGCTGCATTTCAGTGCTGATGTTGTTGCTAGTGTTGATGCTGGTTCCCAAATAAACGAAGTATTTTACTATTTCGAAATTATGGCTGCCAACTGTAGCGTGGTTGCCAAGGCGCATATGCGCTGACTCTTTGCTCAATGACAGCAGGTACTTCGTTTTGTCCTCATTCACCATCAAACCCATCTTTACCGCTTCTTTTTCCAGTTTGGAGTAAGCAGAACAAACAGCGCGGGTGTTTAGGCCGATGATATCAATGTCATCAGCATATGCCAGTAATTGCACGCTTTATAGGAACAGTCATAACACCTTCACGTTTTTTTTCTATAACACGTTTGGAAACAGATGTTAACAACTGTACATATCTTTCTGTTCCTTGTATATGCATTGGAATATTAGGATCATCTAGTGTTGGCTCATCATAATCTAATTTTACCAGGTGATCGTATGGAATATTTCTTGTGAATGTCGGTTCAGATAGTAAATTATCGTCATTCACATCAATCATATGAGTATAATCTGAAGCATTAAAATTGATATTATATTTTTTGTAAACCCTGAGTTTAGTTGGATCAACTATTTTTTCTCGATAGCATAACATTTTTTTGATATCCCTATCAGTATGGCTTTTCTATCATCAAATAATATCACTACATAGTATAAAACAAAGTCGCTTTTTCTGTCCCTTTGTCCCGTTGAATGCTTAATCTTTAAAACTGCGCAACGGATTTTGATGCGGTTTTTTTAAATAGATAGAGATGAAGGTTTATATGTATAATAACATACATTAAATAGTGGAGAAATAGTGTTATTTTTGAAGTTTCTAATGTAATGTCGTAAATAATTAATTTTTTCCGTGGTGTTAGTTACACTATTTATAACTCAAGAACGGATACCTCAATTTGGCTGAAAATTGGTGGAGAGGTAGCGTAGAACCAGGAGCCAAACATAGAATACTTTTTATCCCGTTCAGGCTAGGGTCTTGAGATCAAAACGTAGACCTGGGTAACCCTAGGATGGGTATCAAATGGAAGCTGTTTATGAGTAATTTTATACGGGGTATTTTTCGTACCCCTGAGTGACTACTAGGGTCTCAAGGTATAGGCCAAAACGTGGGCCCGTGTGCGCCTAAACAGTGTTTATACAATATGGATATCAAATGAAAGCTGTTGTTGGATGCTTTAGTACAGGGTAATTTTCATACCTGTTGGTGACAAGGGTCTCGAGATATAGGCCAAAACGTGGATCAGGGTAACACTAGGATGTGTTTTTACATTATGGGTATCAAATTGAAGCTGTTGATGTGTGCTTTAGTATAGGGTAGTTTTCATACCGCTGGGTGACTAGGGTCTCGAGATATAGGACAAAAAATGGACCCGGATACCCCTAGAATGCATATATATATGGATATCAAATGAAAGCTGTTGCTGAGAGCTTTAAAGTAATTTTCATTGGTGATGTTAGAGAAAAATTGCAAAGTTTACAAACAGCGATGATTACTAGGAAATGTTTCTGAATTTCACTTCTTTATCAGCTAGCTTCTCGGGGGCTGAGTATTGAACTCGAATCTAAAACGTTCATACTTTATACTGGCGTAAAGGTAGATGCCTTTAACCACTCAGTCATATGAATGCCCCGCTGCGCGCTATGCAATTGGTCTCTAAGATGCAATTTTTCTCTAATATCAATAACAAAAACCATTTTGCAAAGCAATATGAGCAAGTCTCGCTAATTAAATACATAATTTTCTTTGTGATATTCGATTTAGTCGCATCAACCTGGCAAAACTGATAAATATGCATGCGAAGCCGATATAAAGACATGAGTTAATAATACCCACATACCTATTTGCATACGATCTATTCGATTTGCCTGAAATTTGGTATATAAATTTGCCTGTAATGTAACGAATAAAATTTTATACATTTTATCTAATTCCGGGAAGACAGAACTTACAGCGCCTTTGTTCAGGTCAATAATATCAAAATCATCAGCATACGCCAGTAATTCCACGCTCTTGTAATATATTCTACCATCACGGTTTAGTTATTCTCCTAGAATTATCCCCTACAGCATTATGTTAAAGAAATTTCACAAAAGGGAGACGACCTTTCCGAAGACTCATTCGGTTCCAAATGTCTCGGGGAGATCCTTTCCAATCCTTATGAAGCTGGCGGTGTTACTTAGCGTCATTTGTCAGAGCCTTATTAACTTTGCAACTTTAATTTTTTGGAACCTCATTTCATACATAGCAGCATTAAAGCAGCTTCTTTTTTCGTTGTCGAATGCTGCTTTGAAATCAACGAAAAGATGTCTTATCGCAAATGTTCTTCAGTATCTGGCACATCGTGAGGATCGGGTTGATAGTATATTTACCAAGCCTGAAGCCGCACTAATAAGTTCCAATCAGTTTGTTGTCGCACAGTACGCTAGATAGAAACTTATACACGATATTAAGCAAGCTGATCCGCGATAAATGGTGCGGTTTGCGGGATCTTTCCTGTGAATTGGGCAGAGTAAACCTATGTTTCAATCTAGAGACATGCACTAGAAGTTGATGCATGCTCTTTACCAACTCTTCGCATCCGTGTTTGAGCAGCTCGGCGAGTATTCCGTCATTACCTGGCGGTCTGTAATTTTTTAGCCGGCATATTGCTATTCTCACTTCGTCATCATCGGGTGCTGAAACGTGTTTTCCATCATCGGCGATTACGTATCAGGTTCGTCTTCTGCATCGCTAGCTTGCAATGAGGAGAAGTGTTCCCTATACAACTTGAGAACACCATGTACGTCAGTTTCCATTATCGTTTCTGCAGGAAAAAGCCCCGGTCTTGAAAACTTCCGTCATCCGCCGGCTTTGATATAATTCATATAATTTTCGGGCATTTTTCCTATCAGCCAGCACCTGCAGCTCATCGAACTCACGCCGTTCTGTCTCACATTTTTTTCTTCAATCCTCTCCTCCTCTTTATCCATCTGGTAACCGGCAAAAGTAAAAAATATCAGACTAGAAATACAAAGCATCAATCTTTCCAGCAAGTGATAATCAGAACCGAGTGGATTACCTACACATCGCCAGATATCGATTTAATATAACTCCCGAAGTCGAAAGCTCGTCATATAAGGTTTCACATTTGTATGTGGTTAATACTGTGGCTAATATTAACATTACTATGCTGTTAGTAAATAATCAGAACAACAAAAGCAGCAAGCAGTCACACTTATGTACATGTACACATTAACCCTAGGACGCATAACCGGGTACCCGTGTGTTCAGTTACGACTTTAAACTACTTTAGTGGAGAACCACTGTCACTAGAGTGTTGAACCTTCTAATCTAGGAAACTACAGTATTTCTGTATCGTTTAAGTCAATGCTTGCAGGTTTCAGTTGAGGGGTTCCCCAGGTAAAACTTCCCAAAGTCGACACCTACGCGAACGCATAACCGGGTACCAGTGCACCTTTCAAATATTTAACAATTTATTTGTTTTAATAGGAAATTTTTACTGCGGATTGTAAAAATATATTAGACACCATGAATCTTTAAAAAAAAAATATTGTATTAGAGAAAAATTGTAAAGTTTACAAACGGCGATGGTTACTAGGACATGTTTCTGAATTTCACTTCCTCATCAGTTAGCTTTTCGGGAGCTGAGCATTGAACTCAAATCTCCAACATTCATATCAGTGCAAAGGCAAAATGCCTTTAGCTACTGAGCCATATGAATGTCCCGTTGCTCGCTGTACAATTGGTCTCTAATAATTGCCTTTTTGTTTCTATTCCTTTTAGTCACCATGTAGGCACATACACTCTGTATGTAGTTTATTCCTAATAGTGTGGATATGATTTTTAGGTCCGCTTTTGAAAGCTTAGTAACATTTGTTCGGATTTTTACAGTATTTGTTTTTCAGAAACCGTGTTTTTTTTAAATTCATAACTTTTTTTGAGTTGGATGAAAAAATTTGAAACATTTCCGAAAAACGTCTTTCGTAAGCTAGAAAAGGAAGAAAAACTTTCAGCCAATTCTAAAGGGGTCGGGTTCAAAATTGGTCGAAATGGGATGGAATACCCCATATGTATATAGCTAAATAACCAAGCAGGAGATACAACTGTTCTAGAACAAATGTTCGTGAAACGACTAGACCTTAGGAGAAATGGACGAACGAGGTAACCGAGAGTATAAAAGCAGAGCAAGCTGAGGAATCAAACACGCTATTGTTGTGAAGTGAAGTATAATTGTAAAGTACTACTCCCACAGTAGTCTAAATAAAGTCCACTTTGCAATACTGAGTATTGGAATTATTTATTCGACAGTTCAGCTATTCGAACGTTAGCAGAAGGTGTATAATTATCGGGAATTTCCCAGAATTCCTTACAATATCTAAGGTTACAGTTTTGCTTGGTTGATGCTGTATCAAACTGCATAACAAAGTCATTTTTGGAAAAATGTTAGGTACTTAGCAGATTGAACACTACCTTTTTCAAGGCTTGCCAGTTCTCGTTAAAAGTTTGATATAACCAATAAAGGCTTGGCACCAAATTACAATGATGAAGCTTCGGTAGTTTCGAACATGTGTGATATGGAAGTGTAAGGTCATCCTAAGAATACGAGCAATATAATATAAAGGCAACCAAATCTATGGTCAATATAATACAGCGGTTAGGCTGACCCTACCTTAGTAATTAATCCTACTAAATACATCATCTCTGCACATGAATGGAATAATAATCAATTGGCAACCCTTACTCAATGTCAGCGACAAAAGGGCAGTTTAGATTTGAACAACGCGCCGTGAACAACGTCGGTTCGGCAACGGGCAGAGAAATCATTCTAATACTCATTTTACTTTCAATAAATTAAACCATTTAATTAATTTCATTTAAACACACATATTTTCCTATATTTAACTTTAAACTTTAATAAACATGAATTGTTAGTTATAATGTGCTAATGTGCATAAATCGGCAGCGTTTTTATTTAATCGGAATCCAGAAAATCCTGACAACCCGAAAGAGCTTGAATAAAGACTATTTCAGTTCAGAAGTGAGATGCTCAGCATAGCCTCACAGTGACAGTGTGAATTATATTGAAATATAATAGAACAAAAATATGTGTGTGTGTAAAACAACGAATTCTTGAGAAGATTCGTTCGTTTCAGGAAGATTGCATCAGAATACATGCAACATTCTGACAAGTGTAGACATGTTCAAAGTCTGTACATAAGGCACAAACCGAAAGTTGATGTACATACATATGTTTTGTTGTTGTGTTTGCCTACGAGCGTACGAATGGACGAGCGTCGGTAAAGCATTATCGATAAAGCAGTATCAACGGAAAGTATTTGAATTGCATACGATATTGTCATGTTTTTTTGTGTGTCATAGAGCGTTGCTATAAATCATAAATTGCAAGCAAAGAAACAACTAAAATACGTTTGTGTTCAAATTGCATGTTGTAATTGTTGTTGTGTTGCCTGTCGCGCGTACGAATGGACGATCGGTCGGTGATACATACAAAGTAAGACAGAGCAAGTGAATTTCGGTGGTTGATTTCAAATTGCGTGTTGTAGTTGTTGCCCAAAATTTGTTGCCTATCGCGCGTACGAATGGACGAGCGGTTTGCGGGGAAAAAAGGCAAAAGCAAGAAAGCAGAAATTGTGAATTATATGCGTACGAATATAACTGTGGCAAAGTATAGTTATCGGGCGTACGAATGTACGAACGGTTGATGAACATAGAAAATAGAAATCAGAGCTTTGTATTTGAAGTAATAAATACAAGATTTTTTTTATTAACTCTGCGGTCTGCGTGTAGAGCGTGCGAGTGAACGAGTAAAGAATACGACAATGGTCGTTAATGTTATTGTTGTAATAATTTCAAAGTGTCGATCTCGCTTACACGACCATTCGTGTGTATGAAAATATAAATAGACAAAAGAGACAACGTGTCATAAAACTCAAACGAAAGGAAGAGTGAAGCAAAACAAATAAGTAAACAAATTCTAATTAGAATACTCGTTTTAAAAGAAGTAAACAAAATAGCAAAATGAAAATAAAAGTGTCAACGTTGAAAGTAGACGAGCTGAAAGAGCAGCTGCGTAATAATGATCTTTCAACTACGGGAACAAAAGCTGAATTAGTGTTACGATTGTGTGATTTCTTAGGTAGTGATGAAATCCAAATCGAGAATTCTGAATTAAATTTACAAACGCAAGTAAATGATTTAAGAGTAATGATGGAAATTATGATGACAAAAATACAAAGTTTGGTTCCAAGTCAACAGACAAATGCACAAGAAGTGAATGGTAGTGGCTCTAGTGTAAATGAAGAGCGTATAGTTGTGTCACCCCAAAGTTCAATAAGAGTGGTGGGCAGAAATGCCAGTGTAAAAGAAATTGCTGAGACAATACCAGAATTTAACCCAACGAACGAAAGCTCTCTAACAGTGACACAATTTGTTAATAGGGTGGACAGTGCAATAAGTGCATACGAATGGGATGAGAAATGTTTACTTTTGGCAGTGTACAGTAAATTAAAAGGTGCTGCACGAATGTGGTTAGATGCTGCACCAACATTTTATTCCAATTGGCCTGATTTGGCAAGTGCGTTAAAAAGTGAATTTAGTTTTGAATTGAATGACGCACAAATTCATTATAAAATGGCAAGTGCAACGCGAATGCAAAACGAAAAAGTTAATGAATATTGTTTTCGAATGAGCGGACTAGGCCGACGGTATGGCTTGATTGAAAGTACAATTATAAAATACATTCGCGACGGTTTAAAACATCGTGAGTTGCAAATAGCAATAGCTCCAATTAAGTTTAATTCTCTTAAAGATATGCGCGAAACAATTGAAGATTATATACAAAATATGTCGGTAACAAAACAGTTTAAAAACGAGTACATAAACAATCGCAATAAAGAAAGTGCTAAAGATATCAATCGAAGCGCGGTCGAAACGAAAAGCGTAACATGTTACAATTGCAAAGAAGGTGGACATATCGCGCGAAATTGTCTGAAATCGAAACAGAATCGTAAATGTAAAGACTGTAATAAACTTCATCCAAATAATGAAGCAGAAAATTGTGGGAAAAAAGCAGTTGTTGTCAAGCGTTCTCAGTTACAAGAATCAACAAATTTTTGTCAAAAACCAGTCATTGTAAATGGTAAGTCATTATTAGCTTTCGTAGACACTGGAAGTGAATGTAGTATGATCCAGCGATCAGCTGTAGAAAAGTTGAACATCCAAATATATCCATGCGCTGCAGAAATACTAGGTATATGCGGTGGAAAACGTACATTAAAGCATAAGGTCAACGTATGCATGACAGTTGATGAGATAAATTTAAAAGTCAATTTATTTGTGGTCGATGACGATATTTTAACGACGGACGTACTTTTGGGCCAAGATATTTTTAGAAATGACGGCATGGTAGCAGAAATAAAAGCGGACAACTTTACATTTTCTACGCAGGTGAAAAAGGTAGTCGTGGAAAATCCAGTAACGAGTTTTAGTAACATTAATTGTAGTATAGACGACGAAAATTCAAATTTGCAAGCGTTATTGGAAGATAATAGGGACGTTTTTGCAGAAAAGCTTTGTGACATCGGCTTAACTAATGCGACGAAAATGAGAATTGAACTGACAACGAATACACCGATTGCTCAAAAACCATACAGGGTTCCTGAGCCGAAAAAGCATCTTGTAACAGAAATGATTAATGAGCTTTTGTCATGCGACATAATTAGCCCATCGAAATCGGAATACGCAAGTCCAATTATTTTGGTTAAGAAGAAAAACGGCGGTGAACGCCTCTGCGTTGACTACAGGCGACTAAACCAGTTTACAACTAAAGAAATTTACCCTACACCAAACATAGAAGAAAGGCTGAGCGAAGCCTTGAGATACAAATATTTTTCAGTCTTAGATTTAAATAGTGGTTACTATCAGGTACCAATCGAAGAAGAGTGTCGAAAATACACTGCGTTCATAACAACAGACGGTTTATTTGAATTTAAGCGAATGCCATTCGGGCTTAGAAATGCGCCGGCGGTATTCCAGCGTTTAATGCAAAACATTAAAGATAGGACTCAACCTGGTGACATGATTCACTATATGGATGATATATTGGTTGGTAGTAATAATATATCCGAGATGTACGAAAAGTTGACTAGAGTATTTGAAGCTTTACGCCAACTTAATCTCACTTTAAATATCAACAAATGCAAATTTATGAAGCAGACAATAGAATTTTTAGGACATGAACTTCACCCCGGTGGTGTAAGTCCAGGCAATATAAAGACGGCGGCTGTAAATAATTTTTCAGTGCCAAAATCTGTAACCGATATAAGACGTTTTCTAGGTCTTAGTGGATATTTTAGACGCTTCGTGCCAGGGTACTCGATTATAAGCGAGCCGTTGCGTGAATTATTACGCAAAGATCAACAGTTTAAATGGACTGATAGGCAAGAGAAAGCATTTTTGATGTTGAAGACAGCGTTAACATCGAAGCCGGTGATGGCAGGTTATCGCGTTGAAGCAGATCATCAAATACATACTGATGCCAGTTCTGTTGGCATTGCAGGCGTGCTCTTACAGCGGGAAGGCAGTGACTGGAAACCAGTTGCGTATTATAGCAGATCCACAACAGATAGCGAACGTAGTTTTCACAGCTATGAACTCGAAGTTTTAGCAGTGGTTAGTAGTCTAGAGCGCTTTAGATATTACGTCCAAGGTAAAGAAATTGTAGTGGTGACTGATTGTAATGCAGTTACTACAGCGATGCAGAAGCGTGAGTTGATACCAAGAATTGCACGTTGGTGGCTACGTATCCAGGACTTTATTGTTAAGTTAGAACATCGACCAGGCAAAAGGATGGAACATGTTGATTTCCTAAGCAGAACACCAAACGAAAAAAGCATAGATATAGATACAGCATCCTTAAAAATTTCAAAAACAACAATAGAAATGGGAGATTGGATGTACAGTATGCAACAGCAAGACAATAATATTCGTTCTATTATTGAGAAATTAGAAAGCGGTGACAAAATTACAAACGAAGAATATAAGCTCGAAAATGGGCGGGTTTACCGAAAACAGAAAGGTGATAAATTATGGTTAGTACCAAAATCAATGCGTTACAAAATTATAGCTAGCGTACATGAGAAAGTTAAACACCTTAGCACGGAGAAAACTTTAGAAGAAACACAGAAATACTTTTGGTTTCCACGTATGCGAAATTTCATAAAATCTTTTATACAATCATGCGTCGAGTGTGCGTACAATAAGCAGCGGGGTGGTAAAACAGAAGGGGCGTACCATTACGATGAAGTCGATCCTGTACCGTTTAAAACGATACATATTGATCATCTTGGACCTTTTCCCCGTAGTAAAAAGGGAAACGAGCATATTATAGTTTTAGTAGATTCATTTACTAAATTTACGGTAGTACGAGCAGTTAAGAGTACTGCAACCCGACATGTATTGACACTATTGAATGAGGTGAGCAGTTATTTTGGAGTGCCTACACGTATCGTAACAGATCGAGGGACAGCATTCACATCAAATGACTTTAAGAATTATTGTAACAATCACGACATCAAGCAGATTTTAAACGCAGTTCGAACTCCACGGGCAAATGGACATGCCGAGCGTACAAATCGAACTATTATGGGTATGTTACTTCCATCAACTGAAAACGACAAAAACTGGGATGAACAAATTCAAAGTATACAGTGGGCTATTAACACGATGAAGAATAAAACAACACAGCGAACACCCCAAGAACTTTTTTTCAGTTATAAACCTAGAGATATTTTACAAAACAAATTGATATTAGCATTACATGAAGATAAAACTATTAACAACGACGAGATGAAAGAGATACAAACAGATGCCGTGCATCGAATAAATCAGCAAAGAGAGAAAGCAAAATCTAAATTCGACGAAAGACATCGTAAACCAACACAGTACAACGTCGGCGATCTTGTTCTCGCCGAAAATGAACAGGTGAGCACTGGTGGTTCTCGCAAATTGGAGCCACTGTACAAAGGGCCGTTTTTGATAACAAAGGTTATAGGTAAAGACCGGTATCTCATTGAAGACATACCTGGATCGAAACGTAAGCAAGGACATTATACTTCAATTTTTGCATCAGATAAGTTGAAGCCATGGTGTAGTTTACCCAATTTTGATGGTTTTGACGACGACGACGACGGAGCCGAGGGCGACTCCAGTTATCAGGATTGGCCGAATGTAAGGTCATCCTAAGAATACGAGCAATATAATATAAAGGCAACCAAATCTATGGTCAATATAATACAGCGGTTAGGCTGACCCTACCTTAGTAATTAATCCTACTAAATACATCATCTCTGCACATGAATGGAATAATAATCAATTGGCAACCCTTACTCAATGTCAGCGACAAAAGGGCAGTTTAGATTTGAACAACGCGCCGTGAACAACGTCGGTTCGGCAACGGGCAGAGAAATCATTCTAATACTCATTTTACTTTCAATAAATTAAACCATTTAATTAATTTCATTTAAACACACATATTTTCCTATATTTAACTTTAAACTTTAATAAACATGAATTGTTAGTTATAATGTGCTAATGTGCATAAATCGGCAGCGTTTTTATTTAATCGGAATCCAGAAAATCCTGACAACCCGAAAGAGCTTGAATAAAGACTCTTTCAGAAGTTTTAGTTTGTATAGGAGGTTCCAAGCCCCCTTTTTTCGACAAACTTCAATTTTCGTTAAAATTTTGGCTTTAGGCATATTCGCGACTATATCAAGTTTGACTTTAGCTCTTCAGGAGATTTATAATATCGAAGTATTATTTGCCTGGTATTAATACTCTTAGAGATATTTGTCGTTTCATATGGTGTTATATATGTATATCAGATGCCACGCCGTTTTCATACGTCTTTTGAAAAATGTTCTTCTATTAAAATTTTTAAATGATTAAAAAAATGTAAGGCGCGATAACCTCCGAAGAGATTTTAGGCCGAGCTTCTCTTCCAATTTGCGTCGGGCTCCTCTTGATTTTTCCTACAAAATGGCTAGACGGGACCTACTTATTTTATGCCGACTCCAGCAGATGAGTTTTCACTGAGAACTTTTCACGTCAGTAATATACTAGGAGTGCTTGCCAAACATTGCCGAGGGACCTCGCTTAGAAAAATTTTCTTCTAATTGAAAAAAAAAAATATTTCTAAAATTTTGATGTTGCTTTCCCGGGGCGTGAACCCAGGATCTTCGGTTAAATGATTTGTAAATATAAAATAAAAAATAAAATACACTAGCATATTTTGTTAAGATTTCCAAAATAGTTGCATAGATATAATTAAGATGTGACTAGGTCATAAGACACATAACTAAGACACTACTTTTGTGGGTGGTGCACGATGCACCGATCTATGCAAAGACATCTTATCTATGATACGATTTTGTATAATTCGCCTACATTAATATTTCCCATACCTTTTTTAGAAAGTGGATTGCTAGAAATTCGGACATAGGAAGCGGAAGAAAGAAAAAACGAGGGAAGGGAAAAGAAACTGAGAAACAGGTATAGTTTACCGAAGAGAGATATACAGCCAGCAGGGATAAAAAAGAGATAGAGAAAAGCTCATAAAAGAAAGAGGGAAATAAAGAGAAGGAGAGAGAAGGAAGAGGAATAAGAAATGAAAACTTCTAAAAATTTATTGCGATAGATCAAAGTTGGGTAGAAAAGTCAGCGTCCACAGGCAAGCATTATATAAAAAATATAAAAGCTTTTAAAAATACTTAACCAATCCCGCCACATTAATTTACTTATATTCATGCTCTCGCAGAATAAATTCTTTTATCGCCTCCAAGGGTGAATGTCAATTAATTTAATTTAATTATTATCTGCAGTCGACGCTTTGAGAGACATTTATTTGATTATCAAATTCCCTATAACTCACTTTGGTAATGTAATACCGTGAATAATAGCACAGTAAGAGCTGCCGATATCAATAAAATAGTAAAAATTCTGCAACCACGCGATATTCACCTAACTTATGACATTATCACAAAAACAGCCATATAGATATGTATGTAAACTAAATAATTTAAACGCGTGTACCCAACAAAAACAAAACAATAAATCCACCTCAAAGCTATAACGTCGACTGTAGTGACTGCTAGATTTTCATACATCCCCTATTTTCGCAAGTAAAAACCAATATGGCGGTCAATGAAACTTGATTTTCTTGAAAATCCTCGAATCTTGGACTAACTTCAGCATCTGTATAACCCATTCTGCTACGAAGCGATAAAATGCTTACCGCAAACAATATTATGAACAAGAGGTGGAGGTGTAATCATTGCAGTTTCCCCGAAATAGCGCTGTTCATTGGTTCCCTTGGCAAATGGGGACTCGCTCTTAGATCAACTTTGTGTATCAATTTGCGGCGGCTCTAAACTTCTAATCTGTGCATCGTATATTCCGTCGTCTAGTGCCGATGGACTTTATAAAGCACATATTGATAATATTTAAGCTTTATTTACTAAGCATTCTAACAGTAATTACTGTATTCTTGGTGATTTTAACCTGTTCAATATGAGCTGGAATAGACGATATGATAGTTTTTCTTTGTTTCCTAATAATGTTACTAGCTTCGCTGAGTCATATGTAATTGATAATTTTTTAAATCTTAATCTTGTCCAGGTTAATAATTTCATTAACAGACTCTTAAAAATTTTGGATCTTATATTTATTAGCGATAATATAAATTTTTCATTAAATGAGTGCATGTACCCTTTGCCGGCTGCAATTCAACATCATGTTCCACTTGTTTAAACTTGGAATTTTATAATTTTAACTCTATTTGTGAAGATAACCATTCTACTCGTTTTTGTTTTAAAAATTGCGTTTTTGATTCTGTCAACTCTGAAATGTCCTCTTTAGACTGGGATTGTCTTTTCTATGGTCTATCTTTACATGACTGCTTTGACATTTTTAAATTTAATGTTAACAGCATCTGCAAGAGCGTTATTCCTATTAATAAAAAAAGATCTTATGAAATTCCAACAAACAAATTTTATAGAAAATTTAAGTCTTCGGGCTCTTCTTCCCATAGAGATCTATATCTGCGTTACTCGAAGGAGTTTAAATCCATGAGTAGGGTGGTACAAAAAAATTATGTTCAGAAATATGAAACTGAAATCAAACCGAACCCTAAAGCGTTTTGGCTTTATGTTAAGTCTAAAAAATCGTTTTCTATTATTCCTTCTGAGGTATTCTATAAAGAAACCATTGCTTCGACCTCCTATGAGGCTGCAAATCTTTTTGCGGACTTTTTCAGTTCCAACTTTGAGTCTGACATTGAAGAAACTGAAAACCAGGGCCCAGTCGTTGACTTTCCTATTAATTTCGGTGCTCTCAACCTAATAATTGATGATGTAATAGATGGCATTGGGAATATTAGTTACACAACACAGACTGATGTTTATCGGCCTGCCTATTTAAAAATTGTCCAGCTTTTGCTTATTCTCTTTTAATTTTACTCAATAAATCGCTTGATAATGGCGAAGTTATCAATGCTTGGAAGATTACTTCTATTACCCCTATTTTTAAAAGCGGTAACAGGAATGATATTTCCAATTACAGACCCATCTCTAAATTATCTACGGTTTTTAAATTATTTGAGTACATCGTGAAGCAGAAAATGTGGTTTGCCGTTAAGAACTTGATATCACCTAATCAGCATGGCTTCCTGCCAGGAAGATCTACCACGACAAATCTAGCTATATTTTCAGAATTCTGTTTATCAGCTTCTGGTAAACGTTGTCAAGTTGACACCATCTATACAGACTTTTCGAAAGCTTTTGATAAAGTTAGTCACTAGCCAGTTTGGGATTTCACTCCATTTTTTTATCGTGGATAAGGTCGTATCTTTCATCTAGAAGCTGTGTAGTAAAAGTTGACAATACTTCATTACGTTCTTTTATTGCCTCCTCTGGTGTATCTCAGGGTAGTATTTTGGGTCCGGTGCTCTTTATTATTTTTATAAATGACATATAAAGCTGCTTTCGCCACTCAAGATTTCTGTTATATGCTGATGACTTGAAAATATTTACGGCTGTCACCAGTCACCTGGACTCTGTTAAGTTACAAGAGGATCTTAATAACGTTGTAGGCTGGTGTAGTAGTAACCGAATACATTTGAACATAAAAAAGTGTTTTCATAACTCGAAGTAGAATTCACATATCGTAACAAACTTGGGTACACATTTTTTCATAATAGCAGACAATATTTCTAGTAAAAATTGATTGGATCGGTTAAAGACCAAGGCAATGTAGACATAAAACAACTTTAAAAGGGTCGTAGACTAGAATAATAAGTTATAACTTAGCAAAAAATAGTTTTGAATCAATGATATTTCACTTATTAAGTTTTATTGTAAGAGGAAATGGCGAAAATTTTTTCTTTTAAATGAGCCGTGCCACGTGTTATGTAGAAATGAAATATACAATTGAAGCTCACGCTGAGTATATAGTGTTCGGTTACACCCGAACTTAGGTTAGGTTAGGTTAAGGTGGCTGCCCGAGGGCACACTTAGGCCAGTAGTACTAGGCCCGTTGTGATACCACGAAAAACACCGTTACCTTTCCTCTTCGAACCATTTTGAGGACCTGATGAAAGCTACCAGGTCCTTGACGTCATGCTCCACAACCTGACTCATATTATCAAGAAATGGAGCTCCCAGAAAGCGCTGCCGTGCTCCGCTTAGTGCTGGGCAGTTGCAAATGAGGTGAACCACCGTTTCCTCCTCCTCATCCTCTTTACAACTCCTACAGCAACGACGATAAGGCGCTCCTAGCCTTTCTGCATGCCTACCTATGAGGCAATGACCCGTTAGTGCCCCCACAAGTGTGGAAATTGTATCCCTTCTTACGTTGTACACGTGACGGGACCTTTTAGGATCCCATTTAGGCCAGGTTTCTTTCGATGTTCGACACCCCGGTGTTTGTAGCCATCTTTCGTCGGCTTGACGGTATATTGCTCTTTTAGCATTAGCTTGCATGTGGACAGGGGCATACCTAAGCGTTCTTGTCCAGGAAGAACCTGCTTGGTTGTACCCTGCCTAGCGAGTTCATCTGCAATGCAGTTTCCCTCGATATCCCTATGTCCAGGGACCCATGTGCGATGTACATGGTTCTGTTGAGCCATCTCTTGAAGAGATCGGCGACAGTTTAGTGCTAGTTCAGAATTGAACGAGTGGGAGCCCAGAGATTTTATGGCAGCTTGGCTGTCGCTGAAGATAAAAATTTCTTTGCCGACATTGTATGTCCTTATCCTAGCTGCGGCTTCCATTATGGCTGCAACTTCTGCATGGAATACACTGCAGTGGTCGGGCAGTCTGAATGAGAGCTGGAGGTCAAGGTCCCTTGAGTATACTCCACCTCCAACTCTACCATTTAGCTTGCAGCCGTCCGTGTATATGGAAATGCTGTTGCTCATAGCAAGGCACTTATCCGACTCCGTCCAGTCATCCCTGCTGGGTATATTTATCTTAAAGTTGGTTTCCGCAACTGTTGTGGTCGCACAGCGATCCGTGCTAGGAGGGAGAAAACTGTATTTGTTTAGTATACTTGAGTGTCCTGCGGTCCTGTTGTTCCAACACGACAACTCCCTTAGACGCAGGGCTGACGTTGCCGCTGCTCGATGACCAGCCAGATACAATGGAAGGATGTCAAGAATAACTTGAAGAGCTTCGCTAGGCGTTGTTCTTAGAGCCCCGCTTATGCTTATCATGCTGGATCTGTGGACTTTACCCAACAAGTTTAGGTTTGACGCCTTGCTCAAGGCTGGCCACCATACGACTACCCCATACAGCAGTGTGGGTCTGATAATCGCGGTATAAATCCATCTGCATATGTTGGGGGTGAGTCCCCATTTTTTGCCAATGGCTCTTTTACACGTTTATAATGCAATGTACGCTTTCTTTTGTCGCTGGATAACGTTGTCCTTCCAGTTCAGCTTTTTGTCTAAAACTACGCCTAGAAATTTGGCTTTATCTGCCAGGATTAGGCGCACCCCATTTAGTTCTGGTAGGTTCAACGATGGTATTTTGTATCGTTTGGTATATAAGACAAGCTCTACTTTATCGGAGTTGACGCTGAGTCCACATCGGGAAGCCCACAAGGAAACCTCTAGCAATGCTACATGCATCAAGTCGCATAAAGTTTGAGGGAACTTGCCTCTGTAGACAATCGCTAGGTCATCAGCATATGCCACGACCTTCCCGCTCTCCCAACTAGTATCTCTTAATAGCGAGTTTACCGTTAGGTTCCATAGTAAAGGGGAAAGAACACCACCCTGGGGCATGCCCCTTGCGACAAATCGTGTTATATCAACCTTCCCCAGTGAGGAAAGCACTTTCCTTCCCCTGAGCAGTTGATCAATCAGTCCCCACTAGGGGTCTATTTACGTCCAGATCAGTTAAAACATTATTAAAGGCGTCTGGACTTATATTGTTGAATGCTCCTTCAATGTCTAGGAAGGCCACAAGACAATAATCCTTTTCGAACAATGATGCTTCTATAGTAGAGACTAGGCTGTGTAGCGCAGTCTCCGCAGATTTACCTTTGGTGTAAGCGTGTTGACAGCCCGAAATGAGATTCCTATCAATGCTTGTAGTGAGAAACTATTCTCTCTAGGGTCTTGAGTACGAAGGATGAAAGACTGATAGGTCTGTAGTCCTTCGGCTCGTAGTGAGAGGCTTTGCCTGCCTTAGGAATGAATATGACCGTGGCGCTCCTCCATGCACACGGAATATAGTTCATAGCCAAACAAGCGGTATATGTGTGCCGCAGCCAGTTGGCTGATAACTCCAATGAGTAGATAAGTTGAGCGGGTACAATCCCGTCTGGTCCAGCAGCCTTAAAAGTTTAAAACTTTTGACTGCCCACCTCACCCTCTCCTCAGTGATGGGTATATTCACAGCTTGGTTTGCTGCAGGTACTTCCGGTTTCTACCAGACTCTCTAGCTACATCGTTGATGAGGGGCTTTGTGGGGGCAGTTCTGGTATTTAAACACCTTTACTTTTCCCTACAAATCGGCGGGACGGGATGTATGTACATGTTTTTCGCCGACTCCGAACGGCATCTGCAAGACAGGTGGGTTTTCGATGAGAAGTTTTCATGGTGGAAAACTTGTTTCCAAATTTTTGCTTTTGCTTTGCCCTAGGATCAAGATCTTCGGTGTGGTAGGTGAAGCACGCTAACGCCACTCCACGGCAGCCGCCATATTAGCAACAGGCAAATCCTTCAACAAATCCAACGCAACTCACTTTTGTGCAGTATTGGGGGGATAATAAATTCATAAGAACGACAATTCTTAAGAACAGGCGAATAGGATTTACTTGCTTTATATGCCCTAATTACTTGGCTAATGGCCAATTCTCTATAATTTACTGTGTACTTGAGCAACTGATGTTCAAATTTAAGCCTTTTTTTACTTCTGTTATATTAGCTCCCTCTCATGTTTTTTCACACATTTTAGTACAAAATTGGAGAATCCTGCAATGGATTTTTGATTACCTTCGCGGTAAGGATAAATACACGAAACTTTAAACATACTTCAGAGCTCGATTACAATGCTTGCTTAGGGCAAGAACGGTGGCTAGGTGGGTCAAGTAGCGTGATATTTTGAAAATGCATCCAAATACGGAGAGGCCTCAGAACAGGCACTTGATATTGAGCGGTCGAGAATCTTGAAACCGTTTTTTTGAAGCTTAGGCCATGGTACTTAATTCTTATAAGATGTGGTACTCAGGAAAAAAAAATTCACTAGATAGAACAGGATCGATATATTTCAATATCTTTGGGAAAATACGTTCAGAAAACGTAGAATTTTGCGATCAATTTTTATATGACTTCTAATTTAGTTAGGAACGTGCACCGGCACCGTGACAAGGTACAAAACTGAGAAAGAGTTTCCTGTACGTGGCGCACAAATCAAGATATTTAAAAAAATTGTCCCGATCAGGCCGAGACTTGCAATAAATTTTGCAGATACATCTCATTACGCTGCAAACCTAATACCTTAAACCTAACTCAAAACCCGAAGGTGATGCTTTAACTAAAGGGAAAATTACGATAGGTGGCGCTAAGGGCGAGAAACCTTGCCGTCCGTAGAAAGTTCTTCTTGAGACACAAACTTGAAACTTCACATATCGTCACAAGGAGAAAATGCAACAAAAGGAAAACAATTTCGGATACGGGTCGAGCTAATAAAAATTTGGAATCTTTCGCTAGACTTTGATGTAACTTCCGGGAAAGCTACAGGCTAGGCATTTTATATGTATTTTAAGTGCTAACGGGAGTGCAATAAATTTCGCAAAAAGTTCCGCTAGAGGGCGCATCGATCGAGTAAATGAAAATTTTTTCGAAAACACATATAGTTTATAGCACCGAGGTTAGGTTAGGTTCGGTTCATGAGGACTTCACATAGACTGAACGAGTCCGTAGTGCTACTAGAAGTTCGTTTAACGACCTATCTGAAAAAACCCTATCAAAAACCAGAACCTATGTTGTAAAATAGCTCCACCCTGTTGGCAAATACTATAAGCTTTCTAGAACATATGTCACTTACTGCTTCTAAATCTGGCAGCTATTTTTTCACTCTTGAAAGCTGACCTATTAGCCTGGCAAGCACAGGGCATAAACACAAGACATGCTCTAGCATTTCCCTCACCCCCCCCCCCCCCCCCCCCCCCCCCCTCCCCAACCCGCACATCCTACATCTGCTTACACTGACAAAACCTAATTTGAAGGCATGTGACGCCAGAAGGTAGTGTCCAATCAAAATACCCGTCATGATGATAAAAGTTACTTTGTTAGTCTAAGGTTGTGTTGTAAGACCTACACATGATCTTCGCCACTAAACAGCCTTGGCCTATCCGGTTTGCTCGATAATTTGCAAATCTCGCCTTCTCTTAACCTCGCCAAATCGTATTGGGACTTCTACGGAGCAAGCTTCGAAGTAGGCGTTGTTTTTTTCTCGGTTCATCCGTTTCCATTCTTTCCAGTGATGGCTTACACTCTAACACAGTTTTAGATGCTATGCCATGCGAGATAATTGCCTAAATTGCTTGCCGACGGTCAATATAAAAGATGATGCGGCTGCAGTTTAAGGTAGAGCACCGAGAAAAGGTAAGAAAATTCATAGCTAACGATTGAATTTTAAGAAGCGCTGCAATAAGCTAAAGACTTGAAGTTTTTAAGTTAGAGCGATTGATGTTTAATATCATTTTTACGAAGTTTCTAATTTAGAAGCACTTTATGTAATTGCTCAACAAAATTCGGTAGTTGCAAAGTCAATATGTGGTTGTTTTTCCTAGAGCTTCAAAATTTCTTCCGTTCGCTTAGAAACAATTTCATTAATAAAACAAACAAAACAAGTAAGGAAGGTTAAGTTCGGGTGTAACCGAACATTACATACTCAGTTGAGAGCTATGGTGACAAGATAAGCGAAATTAACGATGTAGGAAAATGAACCGAGGGTAATCCTGGAATGTATTTGTATGACATGCGTACCAAATGAAAGGTATTAAAGAGTATTTTATGAGGGAGTGGGCCATAGTTCTATAGGTGGACGCCATTTAGGGATATCGCCATAAAAGTGGATCAGGGTTGACTCTAGAATATGTTTGTACGATATGGGTATCAAATGAAAGGTGTTAATGAGTATTTTAAAAGGGAGTGATCTTTAGTTCCATAGGTGGACGCCGTTTCGAGATATCGCCATAAAGGTGGATCAGGGGTGATCCTAGAATTTGTTTGTACGCTATGGGTATCAAATGAAAGGGGTTAATGAACATTTTAAAAGGGAGTGGGCCTTAGTTCTATAGGTGGACGCCTTTTCGAGATATCGCCGTAAAGGTGGACCAGGGGTGACTCTAGAATGCGTTTGTACAATATGGGTATCAAACAAAAGGTGTTAATGAGTATTTCAAAAGAGCTTGGGGTTTAGTTCTATAGGTGGACGCCTGTTCAAGATATCGCCATTAAGTTGGACCAGGGGTGACTCTAGAATGTGTTTGTACGATATGGGTATCTAATTAAAGGTATTAATGAGGGTTTTAAAAGGGAGTGGTGGTAGTTGTATAGGTGATCGCCTTTTCGAGATATCGCCATAAAGGTGGACCAGGGGTGACCCTAGAATTGGTTTCTACGATATGGGTATCAAATAAAAGGCGTTAATGAGAATTTTAAAAGGGAGTGGGCCTTAGTTCTTTAGGTGGACGGCTTTTCGAGATATCGCCATAAAGGTGGACCGAGGGTGACTCTAGAATGCGTTTGTATAATATGGGTATCAAACGAAAGGTGTTAATGAGTATTTCAAAAGGGCGTGGTGCGTAGTTCTATAGGTGGATGTCTTTTCGAGATATCGCCATAAAGGTGGACAAGGGGTGACTCTAGAAAATGTTTGTACGATACGGGTATCAAATTAAAGGTATTGATGAGGGTTTTAAAAGGGAGTGGGCCTTAGTTCTATAGGTGGACGCCTTTTCGGTATATCGCCATAAAGGTGGACAAGGGGTGACTCTAGAATTTGTTTGTTCGATATGGGCATCAAATGAAAGGTGTTAATGAGTATTTTAAAAGGGAGTGATCCTTAGTTCCATAGGTGGACGCCGTTTCGGGATATCGCCATAAAGGTGGACCAGGGGTGACCCTAGAATTGGTTTCTACGATATGGGTATCAAATAAAAGGCGTTAATGAGAATTTTAAAAGGGAGTGGGCCTTAGTTCTTTAGGTGGACGGCTTTTCGAGATATCGCCATAAAGGTGGACCGAGGGTGACTCTAGAATGCGTTTGTATAATATGGGTATCAAACGAAAGGTGTTAATGAGTATTTCAAAAGGGCGTGGGGCGTAGTTCTATAGGTGGATGTCTTTTCGAGATATCGCCATAAAGGTGGACGAGGGGTGACTCTGGAATGTGTTTGTACGATATCGATATCAAATTAAAGGTATTAATGAGGCTTTTAAAAGGGAGTGGTGGAAGTTGTATAGGTGATCGCCTTTTCGAGATATCGCCATAAAGGTGGACCAGGGGTGACCCTAGAATTGGTTTCTACGATATGGGTATCAAATAAAAGGCGTTAATGAGAATTTTAAAAGGGAGTGGGCCTTAGTTCTTTAGGTGGATGCCTTTTCGAGATATCGCCATAAAGGTGGACCAAGGGTGACTCTAGAATGCGTTTGTATAATATGGGTATCAAACGAAAGGTGTTAATGAGTATTTCAAAAGGGCGTGGGGCGTAGTTCTATAGGTGGATGTCTTTTCGAGATATCGCCATAAAGGTGGACGAGGGGTGACTCTAGATTGTGTTTGTACGATATCGATATCAAATTAAAGGTATTAATGAGGCTTTTAAAAGGGAGTGGTGGTAGTTGTATATGTGAAGGCGTTTTCCAGATATCGAACAAAATGTAGACCAGGGTGACCCAGAACATCATCTGTTGGATACCGCTAATTTATTTATATATATAATATTAAGAACAGTATTCTTGCCAAGATTTCAAGGGTTTTTTATTTCGCCCTGCAGAACTTTTTCATTTTCTTCTACTTAATATGGTAGGTGTCACAACCATTTTATAAAGTTTTTTCTAAAGTTATATTTTGCGTCAATAAACCAATCCAAATACCATGTTTCATCCCTTCTTTCGTATTTGGTATAGAATTATGGCATTTTTTTCGTTTTTGGTAATTTTCGATATCGAAAAAGTGGGCGTGGTCATAGTCGGATTTCGGCCATTTTTTATATCAGTATAAAGTGAGTTCAGATAAGTACGTGAACTGAGTTTAGTAAAGATATATCGATTTTGCTCAAGTTATCGTGTTAACGGCCGAGCGGAAGGACAGACGGTCGACTGTGTATGAAAACTGGGCGTGTCTTCAACAGATTTCGCCCTTTTTCACAGAAATAAGTTATCGTCCTAGAATCTAAGCCCTACCAAATTTCACAAGTATTGGTAAATTTTTGTTCGACTCATGGCATTAAAAGTATCCTAGACAAATTTAATGAAAAAGGGCGGAGCCACGCCCATTTTGAAATTTTCTTTTATTTTTGCATTTTGTTGCACCATATCATTACTGGAGATGAATGTTGACATAATTTACTTATATACTGTAAAGATATAAAATTTTTTGTTAAAATTTGACTTAAAAAAAATTTTTTTTTAAAGTGGGCGTGGTCCTTCTCGGATTTTGCTAATTTTTATTAGGCATACATATAGTAATAGGAGTAACGTTCCTGCCAAATTTCATCATGATATCTTCAATGACTGCCAAATTACAGCTTGCAAAACTTCTAAATTACCTTCTTTTAAAAGTGGGCGGTGCCACGCCCATTGTCCAAAATTTTACTAATTTTATATTCTGCGTCATAAGTTCAACTCACCTACCAAGTTTCATCGCTTTATCCGTCTTTGGTAATGAATTATCGCACTTTTTCGGTTTTTCGAAATTTTCGATATCGAAAAATGGGCGTGGTTATAGTCCGATATTGTTCATTTTAAATAGCGATCTGAGATGAGTGCTCATGAACCTACATACCAAATTTCATCAAGATACCTCAAAATTTGCTCAAGTTATCGTGTTAACGGACAGACGGACGGACGGACGGACGGACATGGCTCAATCAAATTTTTTTTCGATCCTGATGATTTTGATATATGGAAGTCTATATCTATCTCGATTCCTTTATACCTGTACAACCAACCGTTATCCAATCAAAGTTAATATACTCTGTGAGCTCTGCTCAACTTGAGTATAAAAATGGGAGTTGTGTATTTGTTTTTGCTTTTCAGCAAAAATAGTTTCGAAGCGCGCAGAAAAAATGTTTAAGCTTTAAGGCTTGGTTTCCTCCAAAAGCGGTGCCGCTATATTACAACCGCTATAGAGCGGCCGGTACACTCACCGTTTTCAGCGGTACCGCTTTTTGTAAACTTCGAAATATACGGCAGGCGATTCGCATGTTCTTTTAGTTTATTTGTTTTTTTGTTTTTAAACGCAAATGAAAAAAAAAAATATTAGAAGTGAACAGATTTGTTTATTTTGTAAATAATTAAAAATACTTGACAAAATGCTCACAGCTTTGAGTAAAGCGTTGGGAAGAAACGTTGATGAACGAGTTTGTACCGTCATCACGCCGTAATATTTACTGCCCCACCACTATATGTTACGTTAAGGTGAACTTCGCCTTCTTAGTTTCCATATAATTACTTTTACATTGCAGTTTTTTGACAACGTACTAACGCTATGTAACGGCCGCTATATAGCGTCACCGCTTTCTATGAAACCAATCCTGTAGAAAAGAAACTCTTATTTTTTTTTTTTAAGAATTAATGAGCTTTAATAGTTTGCATTCAATTTAAATTTCTGTTTATACGTTTTGCACATACATTAGAGCATAGAAAAAGAAAATTGAAAAATCAAAATTTTTCCAATTGATACAATCTGCTTTTCAATTTAGGCAAATAACCGCAAGCCAATAAAATATTACAGAAAAAGTTGCTAAAAATCTTTTCCGCTTTTGCGCATATTATTAAAGCAAAAATATATAAATCTGTTTAAATATCAAAGTTTTTCATATAAAAAAATTGAAATGAATATAATGACTGCTGGAATATAAATTGACAATAGTTTTTGTTCTTCTTGTATTCGCAACCTATAACACACACAGGCAGATACACGCATAAATTATTCGCATCCAACTTTTCAGAAACCAAAATACATAAAAACAATGATTTATCAACTGAAATAAAATACAGCAGTTTCTCGATATTAGGAACATTCGATTCTACAAAATTTCGATTTTACGAACATTCAAAATGTTTACATTGAGTACTTTATAGTACCAACAAACGTGCATCGACAGTACTTGGTTGTACGAACAACTAACAAATTGTGTATTTTGTATCATAAACATTTTCAATTGAAGAGTCAAGAGTTAAGCATTAGGGTGGAGTGATACCCTATGGATTTTTTTGTTTTTGTTTTTTTTTTTTGTAATGGCCTAGCAATGAAAAGTTGTCTTTATAAGAGTTAACCAAAAACACCAAATATTATTTTCGTAGGATGGCGTTTTAAGGCGCCCCCAGCCCCAAAAAATTGAGCAAAATAATCTAGGTTTTACAAAGCTCATTAGTTACATATTTATTTTATTTCTTTTTTAATATACATAAATTTAGTAAAATTACATATTATAACTAAAAACGACAAATTTTAAATGGTGTTTACAGTTTTTTGTTGATAATAGTATGTTTCTAATCAAGTCTATAAGTAAAAGTTTTACTGGCACATACTAGGCCATAAAAATCAGCAGGCTTTGACATCAATGAGCACAATAACAACAAGCGAACGTAAATGAATGACAAAAAAAAAAAAAACAAAAAAAAACTTTGTACCTACCGTCTTCTTGAAGTTTAGTTGCATTGGGGCACTTCTAAACATACGATGAGTGAAATAAAAATTTTCAACCTTATTTCTGGTCTAGAAAGGCAACTTTCTGGAGGTCGGCCAAAAGCGATTTCGAAAAAAAAAAAATTCACTGCACCCTATTAAGCATAAATACGCTATTGAAAGTTTTGGCACGTGCATTGGGTGGGCCAAGCAAAACAATATTGAGGCTTCAAATTTGGTTGTTTTGACAAACAAACAATGATTAATCAATTTGTTACGTAAACAGTTTAAACATTAAATACTGTATTACTGAATTAAGCACATGCTATTGTTCGAACATCTTTTCTGAGCATACACCTAAGCTAAAATTTGCAGTATATATGTATGTTATACGGTGATAACCACTCTGAAATGAATTTTTGCTTTTTGTTCTTTTTTTGCGCATTTTTTATTTGAATAAAACAAGTTTTAGAAAACACTTGTACTTTCTCTGGTTATTTTAGCTATTTTAATCAAGAGTATATGAAAAATGTTATGGTACTCGATTTAACGAACAGCTCGATTTTACGGACAAACCCTGCAACGATGATGTTCGTAAAATCATGAAACTTCTGTACTTGCATAATACTAATATTTGTTTAACCAAATATGTTAAATATATTTTATCTTTATTTACATCACAATTGTAATTTTAGTTTTTGCTATTTTTTATTGCATTTGTAATTTATTCAATTGTTAACTCACTCATTCATTCAAATTTATCTATATGTATATTTGCTGGTGTCACTTTGTTGATGTTGTTGTAATTTTTTGTTTGTCAATCGTTGTTGTATGTTGATTTGCTGGTGCAACATATTTGTATTTATTATTTATAAATTAATTTTCATTTGATTTTTGTAGGCAATTTTTATGATAAATATCGCTCATACGCCACGTATGGCCACCATTTTTTTGCAGGCAATTAAATATCCTTTGTGTCAGCACAGCGATGCACGAATTATTAAAATTTGATTTTCAGCAACTGCAGGAGTGATGAGTTTTTCGATTTTCATTTTATTTGTTGCTTTGTTGACATGTGGAATATTTAAGTCAGATGTTTATAGTCTAAAAAAGGGCAGGAAGTCAAGCAAAGAGAAAAAGAAGTAAGGGTAAATGAAGTGAATACGGAAGTTTAAATGAATGCAACTCATACAAATCATATAAATACGAAATAATCCTGCAGAAAAAATGGCAGAAAGTCACGCAAGCCAATAGTTTCGTATTGCAAGTTTAATGATTACCTCCGAAGTGGTGCTAATCGGTTGCAGGGCAGAACAGTTGGTAGTAGTAGAGTGATGCACTCGTACCAACAACGTTTTAGAGCCACCTGCCAATTAAGAAAACGTAATTTTCTGATTTTGTGAACCTGAACTGCAACTTTCTGAAATTGAATTGTAATTTTCCAAATTTAGATTGAAATTTCTGAATTTAGATTGAAGTTTTCTGAACTTAAATGGGAAATCTTGAGCTTATAATTTTCTGTACTTTCATTTGAATTTTTTAAGTTTGAATATGAAATTCTCAAATTATATCGTAATTTTCTGAATTTAGATTGCAATTTCTGAACTTAAATTGCAATTATCTAAATTAAGATTGGAATTTTTGAATTTGAATTCTAATCTTCTGAAGTTAAGTTGCAATTTTGCGAACACAAATAGGATATTCTCGATTGGAACTCGTAAATTCTGAACTCGGATTGTAATTTACTGGACTTAAATAGTTATTTACTGAATTAAGGTTGCAGTTCCTGAACTTAAATTTCAGTTTTCTGAATCTAAGTTCGAGATTCTAAGCTTGATTGGTAATTACCTGAATTTAGATTCTGAACTTGAGTTGCAATTTTCTGAACTTAAAATTGAAATTCTGAATTTAAATTGTAAGTTTCTGAATTTAAAGTGGAGTTTCTGAACTTGAATTGTAACTATATTTTTCTAAACTTGAATTGCAATTTTCTGTATTATGATTGGAGTTTCTTAACTTAAATTTTAGTTCCCTGAAGCTAACTTGGAAAGTCTAAACTTGATTTTTATTTTTCAGAATTGAGATTGAAGTGTCTGGATTTGAATTGCAATTTTCTGAACATGAAATGAGAATTCTGAAATTGAATTGGAGTTTATTGACTTTTGTTTTCATTTTATTTACTTTGGTTTTACTTTTCTGAAACTAAATTGGAAATTCTGAACTAGAATTTTTATTTTTCGAGTTTATATTGGATATTCCCAGCTTCAATTCTAATTTTCTGAATATATATTGGAACTTTTGAATTTGAGTTACAATTTTCTGAATTAAGATCGGAGCTTCTGAACTTGAATTGCAGTTTTCTGAATTTGAATTGGAGTTTCTAAACTTGAGTTGTAATTTTCTGAACTAAGATTTATGCTTTTAAAGTTGAGTTGCAACTTTCTTAATTCTGAATTAGAATCATAATTTCCGAACTTGAATTTTAAAAAGTCTAAGTTTATTTTTTTTTGGAAAGGAGAAAGCACGGGAAGTCTCAAGATGAGCGCGTACCGTTCAGCCAGCATTAAAAACTCCTATTTCCCTGCGGTAACACATTCCGGTATTTCATCTCAAGCTCAGTTCGAGCTCTATGCTGTAGGTCTGTTGTGTCCAGGTTGCAATACTTACTCGGTCGCACGGCTGGAGTTGGGGTTGTATTTCCCGGTAAAGGACATAGAAACTCCATGTTTATTATTAATGAAGATGTGCGTGACTCGCTATGCTTCCAGTTGACTCGAATTTTCATATTGTAAGAAAGAGCCGAATAGTATAGAATTGGAAAATGCAAATTTTAAATAAGAAACCCTTTCTCTTTATGGAATATTAAAAAACGTAAAAAAAAACATGATTACTAATTAGCAAAACTTTCACCAGCAAGTTTATGTGTTGGCAAATGACACAAAGAAAAAACCACCAATTTTTACACCTCAGTGATCAAGAAAATTTCCCAGAAATGTATGCTTCGTCACCACAAAATCTCACTTACTAACTAAACCACTTATAATACCACAGCTTATTGTATGTGTATGATATATTTGTATAAGTGAATGCATAGAGAAATAGAAATCTGTTTTAGTGTTTGGTATGCGCGAAATTTACACATACAAATATAAAACCGAAGCCTAGTATAGAGCACTTGGGCATATTGTACAACATAAATTTGTAACAACGCGACAGCCGTTGAAAAGTGCAACAAACCTTTAGTAATCTCTCAACATGTCTTACTCGCTCAACATCGCACTCTTTTAACTTTTATTTTCAATATCCTTTCGTTTCATGTTTTGTTGTGAAAGAACATTTCGCTTCTATATTTTATTTATAATTTATGATGACTTAGATGATGGAAATGGAAAAGTGTTCGCGAATGCTGATTAATTAAATTTTTAATAGAAAACGGAACGAACATATGAAAAGCGAAAAACTAAACGAAAGCGAAAGAAAGAAATTATAAAAGGTACATATACTTCTTGGGAAAAATAAAATTAAATAGCAGCAAAAACAAAAACAAATTTGCATAATTAACCAACAAATTTGTCGCTCTGAAGCTTCGCAACCTGAAACGTGTTTTCAGCCTTATCCTTGGTAAAAGGTAAATAAAATTAAAATGAAATTGGATAGTGTATATATTCGAAAAGCACAAAATTGAATTGCTGGAAATTTTCTAGCGTTTAGTTAATTTTCAACAGAATTTTTATTGAGTTTTAATTTATGAGTGATTTATTCTGGATTTGAAAGCATTCAGCTTAATAATTTGCATTTCATATTTGTGAAACCTTTTTTAACCAGAAATTAAATAAAAAAGACCCATATCACTTTGATTAGATAAAATGATTTTCGACGTAGAATTTGTCCAACAAAACATAAATTAGTATTTGTTCTTATCATTATATTTCTTTTATTCTCATCCTTATCTTTATCCTCATCCTTACCCTTACACTAATACTTATTCTTAGCTTTTTCCTTTTGCTTATCCTTATCCTTATCCGTACTCGTATCAGTATCCTTTCCTTGTCCTTATCCTCATCCTTATCCTAATCCTTTTCCTCGTCCTTACCCTTATCCTTATCCCTATCCTTACCCTTAACCTTGCCATTATTCTTATACTTATCCTTATCCTTATTCTTTTTCTTATCCTTATCTTTATCTTCAGGGTTATCCCTACCCTTATCCTTATCTTTATCCTTACGCTTATCCATATCCTTATCCCTATTCTTATCCTTATACCTATCCTCATCCTTATACTAATCCCTATCCTTATCCTTATCCCTATTCTTATCCTTATACCTTTCCTCATCTTTATACTTATCCTTATTCTTATCCTTACCTTTATAGTTATACTTATCCTTATACCTATGTATCCCCATCCTCATTCTTATCCTTATCCCTATCCTTATCCTTACACTTATCCTCATCCTTATTCTTAACTTTATCCTTATCCTTCTTTTTATCCTTATACCTATTCTTATCCTTATCCTTATAATTATCCTTGTTCTTATGCTTCTCCTCGTCCTCGTCCTCGTCCTTATTCTTATATTTATCCATATCTTTATCCGTAACCTTACCGCCGAGAAACTCGAGAGTTTCGAGAATATCGTCGGCATCCAAGATTTTTCGAGTCTAAAATTTCACTCTTATGTTCAAGATGCAAGATCCTTATGGCTTGAAGTGGATGGTAGGAGGTTTCACTAAGCCTAATATATCATTGATTTTAAAAGGGCACTGTCCAATAGGAATCCATGCGGTACGCCTCAATATACTGAAAACCACAACCTGCTGCAGCTGTGTGGAGGATAATGCTTTGGAATAATCGCAACAAGTATATAAGTTGCCTAGCTACGTTACTTTTATTTTATGTGATATAACAACGGCCATTCATGCTGTCCAAGTGAGCTTTTCCTACCACGGCAGCTCTTACCTCACTTTACATAACCCAATCTTACCGTTAAAGTAAGCAGCCACACATACATGTCATCATCAAATCAAGCAGCCACACATACATGGAAACAGCGAAGCTAAAAGCAAAGAGAATGCATACATGTAGTCAGCAGCTAAGAGCGAGAAAGAAATAGAAATAGTCACACATCATGTTATCATCAGCTCTATAGCTAAATACCCTACTATATGATACAGAAACGAGGAATAAATAAGTACGTGCTCGAGACGGCTGTTCGCGAAAGGTCTGGACCTTCGAAAAAATGGGATAACGAGGCGGCTGAGAGTATAAAAGCAACGAAAGATGAGGAATAATGAATCAGCTTGATTTTAACATGCTATTAGTGACATACGCGAGTTGTTAAATTGTGAAGTACTGCTACCAAAGCGGTGTAGAAAATAAAAAACATTTTGCGTTATTTGTTCTCCAGTTCAGCGATTCGAACGGCAACAGAAGTTTCAGAATAGTCAAGAATTTTCCAAATTCGTTACACTACATTAGATAGCCATTGCTTTTCTTTTAACTTTAGAACACTAAGCCGGCCTGTGAGGTGACTCGACTATTTGTTTTCACGAAAATAGCAAAAAATGTGTTCACTATAATGTAATTTCTTTTAATGAAGTATTTAAAAAAATAAACGAATTCGTCTTATTTTCTTATTAAATAATTGTATTCTTCAAGAAAAAACTTTTTTGTAATTAAAAAAATAAGTTGAATCATGAAAATTTGTTAGTTTTTGAAAAAGTAGACTCACAGGCGAGGCTTGGTATTAAACAGTAAAAACAAAACAGGTTTAATATTCTAAGGTTAAGTGGAAGAAACGTACAAAGTTCAAGTAGCCAAACTTTGGTCCATAAGTGAGTAAATAAAACCCTTTTCATGTTGATATATCTTTCATTATATTTAATTTGCCACTTATATATCAGTGCATCACTCAATATCTAACGGCGTCTTCTTACTTATGCCGGCGTTTAGCCGTTTAAACGGTTACGGACGTCCAACAAAGCGCGCCAGTCGCTTCTCCGCTGTGCTAACTGGTGCCTATTACTACAAATACTAAGGGAATTCATTTTCAAAAAGGTAAAAAATATATCGTTAGCTTAATGTGAAAATGTGCTACGTCACTTTTTTTGAAAAATTGTATTTCAATGCAGTTTTAAAACTGAATTCAAAATACAACGATTACAAAAAAAAATTTGAAATTTTAATTTTTACGTGCTGTGGGCAATGATGTGTAAATGTGCTAAGTCAATCAGTCAGTAATATCAATCTGAATTACTAGTAATTTCTTTGAGCGCGCATTTTATTTACTTATTTAATTCATTCAGTCTAAAAGTAAATGCTTTGTTGTTGTTGTTGTATTAACGATAAAGACACTCCCCGAAGCAGGGGAGTTAAGCTAATCGTTTATCAAAAAATTTCCACCGTTTCCGTTGAAACACTTCGAAATATTATCGATAAAGAAATTATTAAGATAAATTGTATCTCGTTTTTAACCGAAACGAAAAGCTTTCGTTAACGTTAAAAACGTTAACCAAAACGTGATACTTTATAATTTATTTAATAATTTGGGAAAAATTTTTAAACAACGTGACATCAGGACGGACAAGGCGACAGCTGTTTCGATTATACCTTGTAAATCTCTTCAAAGCCTTTTCTCGGAGTGGGAGTCGAACTCGCACCCCTACGATAGTTGAAATGGTTGTAAACGCATTCAGCTACGTCATGCCTGTTGCGAAGTCTTTCCCAATTGCCTTCTTTTTGCATATTTTAATCTTTTACACATTGCATACTTCGTATGCAGTTATGTGTTAAAGCTATGCTTGGTACGGCGGTTTTCAAAGAAACTTTGGTTTTGTTGCTGTTTTCGTTCTATTTATAGAACTACAACGAATTAACCAATTTTGTCTGTTTGTATGATTTTTAATAATCGGGGATTGCCCATATTGCTTTTTTTTTTTTTTTAAATGTATGAAAACATTTTTTTGAAGCAATTTTTTAATTTTATAATTTATTTAATAATTTGGGAAAAATTTTTAAACAAACGTGATACTTTATGTTTGAATTGTGCTGGCACTGCTACAGCCATGATGGAGCCGTAAGGTGGTAACAGCGAGCGGATATACACACAAACTCCAAGTAATTTGTTTGTGTAATTCGTTGGTGGTAATGTCAAAAATACTCTGAGAAATGTTCGTACTGTCAAAATTCATGAAAAAGTTGCAATCAACTTGGCTAATGCTTTCACCTTTAATGACTCGGCCATCAATCAGCTTTGCCAGCATAGTTTGAAATTAATAATCAACATAAACGATTTGATTTCGTTTTGATATGGGAGAAAACGAAACAAAATCATTTCGTTAATTTGACGTTCTTAACATTAATAAACGAAACGAAATGGCTTTGTTTCGTTTATTAACGTTAATTATCTTAAGGAAATAATATCGGTTCGTTGGTTAAGCATGCCTGCCCCAAAGGCTTTGGGCCGATGTTGATGGTCCTTTGCCGGATATAGATCCCGTACGTTCCGGTAAGAAAGCACTATTAAGGTACTAGCCGGAACATCTCAGGAACGATTTATATAACCACATTAAACCTTCCAGGCCATCCCGCCCTCCCCACCCTAACTCCATGAGGAACTTGAGGTGGTCGCCAGAGCCTCGGCTGTCAATGAAACATGATTCGCCACGGGTAGGCGGGGTTGACAATTGGGTTGGAGAAGCTATATATTACGCTGGCAACCCCTTGAGAGGGTTGCGAACACAACCCCTTGAAATTGGATTCACCCAATTGAGACATGCAATTGGTGTTTGATAAATGCTTTGCGCTGACTTTTATCTACTTCAATTTTTACATGTCGATAACTACTTGCTTTCTTACAGACTAGTTAAAAATAGAAAACAATTCAAGCTTAAACTTATATAAGCTGTTACTAAAATTAATAACTCTACTGAATATATTTGCTATGTAGATTTATAGTCCTAGTTATAGGTTCATTCATAGCACAATTCGTTTTATGAGTTATTTCAATAAATAACACAGGCCCGACAGAATTCAACCATTATTCAGACCCAGAAACCAGACTATATATTTCTGAAGGTTTATGATGCGCTGAATCCAAATCTGGCCTTGCTCTGTCAGCTCTGGTTTTTAAGATATCCTAACCTAAAAGTTCAAAAAACACCGTTTTTGCCAATATTTGAGGTTATGTAGCCTTGTAGATGTTTTCTTTCACCAAAATTAAAGGATGGCATCTTTAAGTACAAGTTTTCTTTTTTCAAACGGCGTTAAGTTTCAAATATCATTTTCTTTCGCTGAGATATCGCATTTTGAAATTTTCATGTTTCTAAATTTCCCTACACCTGAAAATCGATTGAGATAACATAGACCTGATAATCGATTACTAGTTTTCTTGAATTGAGTTTTATTTTTCTTAAAATTTTGTCTCACACCATAAGTTTGCTAATTCACCACACCCCTATACTATCTAACCCTCGGGCACCAAATCAAACACAGCTCTAACCCCTAGAAACCACCCCTATCATACCGCAAGCAGGATAACCCACTTAACCCTGGGGACAGCGTTTACTCGCATATTTTACATAAAATAAGTCTTATTTATCTAGATATCTCACACCACAAGTTGGGTAACCAACTTAACTGTTAACCCATCAACTTCCGTATCCCCTAATCCCTAGAAACCACTCCTACCACACCACAAATTTCAGAATACGATATCTCAGCGAAAAATTATATTTGAGCAGACTCAACGCCATTTGAAAGAATAAGACTTGTATTCAAAGATGCCATCCTTTAATTTTGGTGAAAGAGAACAACTGCAAGGCTACATAACCTCAAATATTGGCAAAAACGGTGTTTTTTGCACTTTAGGTTAGGATATCTCGAAAACCAGAGCTGATAGAGCAATTTTGCGATTCATCGCATCAAAATCCTTCGAAAATATATAGTCCGGTTCCTGGGTCTGAGATGCTGTCGGCCTGTGTAATCTATTATTCCGACGATCACGCAGTGGAATATATGGAATGAACAAATTAGATAAATCAAAGCAATTCGTGCTAAAGTTTATTACATTATAGGCAAGCATGAGTGAGATAAAAGTTCTTCTGTCCTGCAAAGCCTGAAGGCCAAGCAATTTGCGCCTGCTGGTATGTGATGGGGGCCGTCTGGTCAGTGAAGCATACGTAAAGCAATATTTGTAAACAATTTTTGAACTCCCTCAATTTTATAGGAGTTAGATTCCTAGAAAGGATTCCATATTATTGAGCAATATTTAAGACCACTTCTGACCAGGGATATTTAAAGTGCCTTCAACGTCATAGGGCCCTTAAAGTCACTGGTGTTACGTCTACTGAAGCCAACCATTGCAACAAATTTTGAAACAATGAAGCCAATGTGACTAGAAAAAGAGAGTTTGGAGTCGAAAACTACACCCAAGTGTTTACTCTCTGGACAACGATTAAGAGATTTAGCATTTAGTTTGTAGATAAAGTATGTGACAGTTTTTTTTTTTTTGGAGTAAGATACAACAAGCATTTGTTTGAATTTAAAAATAAATTATTGTCTGCGCACCATCCGCCAAAAGAGTCCAGATCAGAACCGTTAGATATAGTTTGACAAATAAATAGTATTTTTTGTGAAATATATAGTTTTAGTGTTATATTTCAATCATTAAAGGGGAGGAGTGATGGGAAAACATATTGAGTAAAAATTGCTAAGTTAGGAGAAAAAATTTGTTTTGAGTGCGGAAATTGTGCTAAGTCATAAAATAGCTGCTGGGTTGTCATACATGATTTTTATTTATCTTTTTCAAACTTTCAACACTCAAAAGCATTGCAATTAAGCCATCCTCATTCACAGTTTTGAAAAAAGAAGGGTATTTCAAAAATTATTCATTTTTTTCGTCTCCTGTAAAATTCGTAAAAGTTGACTTAGCACATTTTCACATTAAGCTAACGATATGGACTTTAGAATCGCAAGAAGGTGCTGTTTCTTCGCAAAAACCGGAATTACCTATTCCCGACGGAGAACCGCTAGATTATCAATCTAATCTTCCTATGCAAAACCCTTACAATTTCCAACGTTTCTGCATCTGAGATATGGATACATCCTTTTTGTGACATGTGACTTGAAATCAATCAGAGGGTTCATAGGAAAAGCAGCTTAGTACTGCAGTCATTATTTTTATTTTTTTTTTGCCAACCATGTTAACCGACATGTGTCGGTGTTTTGATCGAAGTTGCGCTCAAAAGGTTATGTTTTGAGCGCAACATTGGCATCTTTGGTTTATATCACAGTATTTAAATAAATAACCCCAGTTTCGTTCGCGTACCATCAAAAGAAGATCTCAAGCACACTATTTAGTTCCCAGAATTATGCAGGGCTATAATGAATACATATTAATGTATGCATATTTATTAATGAAGAGCAAGAAATGCAGACTGATTAAGAGCATTCGTTCCTAGAGAACAGTTGCGTGCTTCCTTACGAATTATGTGGTTAATTTATGAAAACACCATTTCTTACCATGGTTCAGAAGCTGGGACGATGTAACTGCAACGAACAGAAAATGACAATATTTCTGCCGAAGAACAACAGAACACTGGAACAGGATGGATTGCAGACGAAGGTATTGAATCATGCGAGCCAAGGGCTTGTATAACTTATGCCTTAACTTGTATACCAAACATAGTTGAAGTGTGGTCTGCCTAATTCAATCCAAGATTTTTAAAGTCATGCAGGACTAAAAATAGCTAAAGGTTTTTTACTGCTTAAGTTATACCGACAATAGAATACGGTTCAATAATTTGGAGCCCAAATTACCAAATCCATATAGATCGAATTGAATCCGTCCACAAACAGTTTTTACTTATCGCGTTAAGGGACTTTCGTTGGGTTCATTTGTATTATCTGCCCCCATATACAAATTGTGAAACTTATTAATCTTCCTACGCTTCATCGTGAGCCTTAAGTCATCTCTCTTCAGAGATATGAGCAATTTCGTGAGTCTTATATCGCAGGCTTTGCACATGATTTAGAAATTTTGCAGCTCCACGCTTTTGTCCCCTCCTTTCCCGCTTGATGGATCATATGTCCCCAGTCTCCTTTTGATTTCTCCCAAACGGACTCAGTGAGTTTTGCTCCCTCCTTTACCAACTCATCGGCCTTTTCGTTACCTGCTATCAGTTTATGTTCGGGAGCTCAGTAAAGATGTATGGTCCGGCCTAAGCGAAGTTTTTCCAATGCTTCTCTGCATTTCAGAACACTTCTTTATGAAGTACTGTGTGAGATTATTGCCTTAATCGCAGCCTGACTATCAATATATATATTGACGCGACTTCAGCTTAAGCACGCTTCTTCCAGAATTTCTGCTGCTTTCCTCACTGCTATAATTTCCGCCTGAAAAATGCTGCAGTAATCTGGCAGCCTGTAGGATCTACTTATTTCTGGGTCAACACAGTAAACAGCAGACCTAACCCCTGCCATTAATTTGAAACCATCCGTATACTCGTGTATAGTACGTTCTGCCATTTTAGCACCCTGACACCAACCCTCAGGCTCAATTATGACCCCAAGATCGCTTTTGAAAATTTTTGTTACTAATACCAGAAATTTATCAGAGAAAAACTAGAACGATCTTTCAAATTTATACTTTTCCATGGTAAACTTCAACCTGTTTTTTGGCCATAAAGTTTAATCCAATTGAGATATTTCGTTGTAATTTGATATACCGCTCTCTGGTGAAACAAACAGGATTGCGAATGAAAAAATCTTTTTATTTGGATGAGCTGTTCCTTATTTATAGCGCCAGACTTTTACGCTGTCTTTAAAAAATTAAAGTACGAATTTATCTTTTATTTTCGTACCTATAAAATAAAAGTCCCAATTTAATAATTTCTTTCGAAATAAAAAACTGCAGGTCGGGAAATTAATTTTTAAATTAGTTTTACTATAAAGGGAATAACAGTTTGGGCGTCAAGGTTTTACACGTCAAGAATATTTAACTTTTTATTTATAACACATAATTGTACAGCACCGAGGTTTCGTTTTGAAATTTTAACATCATGTATGTTTTACAAAAAAAATTTCATGTGTAAGCGTAAATTTATTGTGTCTATAAATTACTCAAATTTATGAGAGCTGAAAGTAGAGTAGCTCATTTTTGACTCTTCCGAAATATATTTTGCTATAGCTTTTAGATTAATTTATCAAGTGTTCTAATTCGGTTTGAGTCAAAATAGTGCTCATTAAAAAGCGAAAAGATCTGCTGTCTCGAATTCGATGTGCTTTTTCGATTTAGAAAATATAGGCGAAAGTGTTGAATAAGGTGAAATCTTAACTTTTGTTGGCTTGTTTTTGTTGGCATAGCTAATTTTCATTGTTACATTTGGAAACCTTTTGAAATGTCGAACTCACTGTCAAAATATTTTTATTTATCAAAGGCTCACTTTGGGAAATGTATGTAAACGAAGATTAATAGTAATGATTGTAGAAAGTGTGTTGTTTTTTCGAAACCCATTTGTAAAAATGACCCCGGGAGGATTCCGAGGGTTTCCCCAAACTCATTTAGAAAGGAGCGCTAAACGAACATAAGAGTGTTCCGAAGAAGCTCTCGAAATAACCTCCCAACGTGCCCAAAGTGATCCCCAAATGATCCTGGGAAGCTACCGAGAGAGTTCCCAAATGACCTCGAAAAGACCCTCAAATTGCCCTGCGAGGACCCCTAGAGAGACGCCAAAACCATCTCGACCGCAGGAAGCAGAGAATGCCAAAATTTGACTATATCAGTATAATCTATCAATCGAAAAAGCGAAGGCATTCTCCTCATATAATTGATGAATGAAGATGCCATTTTGAGAGCAGGTGCTCGCCTTGAAGCCCAATTATTGTCTTGTATAAGTCTTGTCGCCCAATTTGTCCATTACATCGCCTTGCATAACGCAAACAAAAAATAGGACTTCATCTATCATCTGCAATTGTTAAACCACCGCGACATTACAAAAACTGAATACTTTCCAAATTAAAACAAATATTTTGAATGCATGCACCACCTTTTAGCGTGCGTTGGCTTACGAGTGCAGTTTTTGACGCAAAGGGCTACGTCAGCCTCTTTTTTTGTTTTACCACCAAATTACTCATTTCGAGGCCCATAGTAACCTTAGAAGCGTTACTTTCCAGGAAGCATTCGGCGGATTGTGGCGAAAAAGTTGAAAACTAAATCGGTCAACTGCATCAACGTTTATATCAATGCAAGTTTCGAAAGTCCTCTTCTTAAATACATTTTATAATTTTCAGCAGAGAAAAGAAGCCTTTTTATATGGAGTGTGATCCACGCTAATTCACGGTGCGTAAAGGTCACGCACAGGCACTTACCGGAATGACCACACACACAGACACAAGCAAATTGCTATATTTTGGCGACTGTTAAAATATGTCTGGCCATGTGTTGGAGTGTGCTTGTGACTGTACATTCAACATAATTAATTAAAATATTTATAGCACTCATACGCCAAGGTGCACGCGAATCAACAACACGTTTCTGAAATTAAACGCAAACATATGCAACTACCACGATAATTAAATTAATTGAAGACATAAAGCTTAAAGCTTATAGAGATGAATTTTGGTTTTGATGGTGGCAATGTTCAACAGACATTTTTATGCGCCAAAAATTTTGATAAATTAATATAACCCTTTAATATGAAGTATACGATCTTATAAAGGAATAAGAGGAATAAGAAGAGAAATATTATTGTTGTTGTTTTGGTAACGATAAAGACACTCCCCGAAAGTTTTGGGAAGTGTTATCGATGTTGATGGTCCTTTGCCGGATTTAGATCCGGTACATTCCGCTAACAAGCACGATTGAGATATAAGCCCTACCATCTCGGGAACCATTTAATATGACCACATTGAACACTCGAGGCCATCTCGCTCCTACCCTCTAGTTCCATGGGGAACTGGGGTCAACAAAACCTCGGCTGCTAAAGGATTCGCCACGGGTATGTAATGTTGACAACTGGGTTTGAGAAGCTATAAATTTCACTAGCTACACAACCCCTTGAATCATTTGGATGCTTTAGGCGCATCATGCAACAGGCATACCTGCCGCGTGTGTATTCTAGGCCCTCCCTAGAATCCGCCGAGGGAAAAAGAAATATTAGTGATTGTGGGTGTTAAGTTAACTCTACTTAAATTTATTCTTTGAGTCGCCTGTGACAAACCCTATTAATCTCCAATCTAGACTAAACTACACATGCCTTTGACCACAGTACCACTTTCCGAAGGTTGCCGGATGCAGATCCGGTACATTCCGGTAACAAGCACCATAAGGGTACTAACCCGACTATATCGGGAACGATTTAATATGCCCAAAATAAATCGTCTAGGCCATCCCGCCCCACCGGTCCTTTCCACTAGGAACTTGTGGTCGCCAGAGACTCGCTTGCTAAATATGTGTAAGTGAGATACATGAATATTTGTAACAGGAATCGCCTTCCATAGGTGAGGTTGACAAATGATTTGAATAGCTATTAATTGCGCTTATCAATCGCTTGAATCCCTCGGATTCACGATGCCTTTCTTCGATAAATCATGACCGAAGCTCTCAGTCAAACCTAGAAAATTACTGGATGTTGGCTAAATTTATTACCCCTGCTTGCAGTTTGAGTTTATTAATTGTTTTGGAATAAATCGTAAAATAAAGACTAAATTCTTTGCATGGCGTAATTGCTACCCCCATGTTTTTGAACTCTTGGTAGGATCTACACCTTGTGAGCCAAGTAGCAGCTCTTTCGTTTGCTCGATGGTGTTCAGTACTGAAACTAGACTACATGCATGGGCATGGGATTTCACTGAGGGGTGACATAAGTTCAATGATCATAACAACAATTTGACCTTATGACTATTTCATATAGGCACAGAGTCAATTGATGTTATGGTCATATGAATTGGTCATAACGTAAAGTTTCAAGGGGTTTCAATGTCAACGACCATCCTGGTTTTCCAAAATGGTCCCAATGTAAACTATTCTTATTTTTGGTTTTATTAAAGTAAAAAATAATAGCAGGGCCGGTAAGAGTTCTTTTAAAATAAGAATATCTAATAACCTTAAATGAGCAATTCTTGTTTGTTTGTATAGCCGAACGATCTCGGGAACGGCTCAACCGATTTAAATGAAATTTGGCACAGAGATAATGTATCACCTTCTAAGGCTTTCTACCTAGGTGTTGCCACTCAGAATGTTTCACAAGGTTTCCGCCTATTCGAAATAAAAAAAAATTGCATGAGATATGCCGATATGGGTATCAAACCAAAGGTATTTCACTCCACTTTAAAATAGGGACAGTTTTGAGTAGGGTTGGCATTTAGGGTTGCCACCTATTCGAAATGAAGAAAAAATTGCATGAGATATGTCGATATGGGTATCAAACGAAATGTATTTCACTCCGTATTACAATAGGGACATTTTTGAATAGGGTTGTTGTTTAGGGTTGCCACCTATTCGAAATGAAAAAAAAAATTGCATGAGATATGACGATATGGGTATCAAACCAAAGGTATTTCATTCCGCATTACAATAGGGACATTTTTTAGTAGGGTTGCCATTTAGGGTTGCCACCTATTCGAAATAAAAAAAAATTGCATGAAATATGCCGATATGGGTATCAAACGCAAGGTATTTCACTCCGCATTACAATAGGGACATTTTTGAGTAGGGTTGCCATTTAAGGTTGCCACCTATTCGAAATTAACAAAAAGAAACGTTGGCAGCACAACGAAACGTTGCCGGGCAAAGCTCGGTCCCCCAGGTACTATTCTACTAAAGAACTAACCAATACCGCAGAAGCTTTTCCCTTAAGGGCCAACGTAAATCTCCTAAATGTCCATAAAGTCAAATTCAGTAAGGTGATAAAGTCAATCGACCTCATGACCATTTAAAGTTGTCATAAGGCCAAATGGTCTTATAACCATTTGAAACGTTCATTACATGAAGTGAGCTTTTGGCCATTGACCTTATATCACACAACCGGATTTTACTTTTCCTTGCTACCAAATATTAGCTAAATATTGTTCAACACAACAGAGTTATTAGGTATTCCCATCACAATAGACGTGTGTACGAGTGCATGGCATCCCCTCGGCCATCTTTAACAGCTTGCGTTCTGATTTTAGTCATTTCATAGCCCATTAACTAAATAAAAGCACATATAAACAAAATACGACATGCTTTTCCGCGCTTTTAGCTGTTATCCGCACGTGCGTTGGGTATTATTAAATTCTCAGCACAAATTGACTGAAAGTGGGGCACATAATGGGCATACACGTATTGTCGTAGGTCACGTGTTTACCCCCAAACGCGCTGCTGCAGCGAATTCACTATTGTATAGTTTTCGCTACATAACACAAACAGAAATGCTCTTCTGAAACGTGTTCTAAACGAGGGGTGCAAAAACGTGACAAACGAGTTGGATGGTAAAGTTATTGTTATATAGTAAATATTAAAATAATTGAATGTACACAGTTCAAGTCTCAGATGGTGTTTTTAGGAAAATGGTAGGTACGTAAATATTTTGAGCTTCAAGTCTTGATAAACAATTATTATTAGGTGAGGCTTATTGATCCGCTTATAATCGTCTTATCTGCGGTAAATAATGGATTCTTATCACGCTACATCACAAGTATTTACTCAAGTGTTTCAGTCTTAAAACTTGGATAGTACTTGTTTAGGTTTAGACCAAGTCCACCGCCTCTTTGAATAGATTTTAGCTAGCTGCAGTGATCTAAAACCACCTTCAGGTTCTTCATAGAACAGGCTCTTTAAATGCTGAGTCAGGCTTCTCCCTTAAGTTTCTCTGAAATCTTAGACAAATTGTTTGTTTATGAATGTTTAAAGCCGCCTTTGACAGTACAAAAAGGGGCTGCTTACATGCCGCTATGTCTGCCGGTTTACCCGAAAAACTTATACATTGAGCAACACCATCAACTAAGTCAGAATTTGGCACGTCCTTTTTGAGCTGTTCGAAACAGAAGGGGGTTTTAGAAAGGGTGCCCCTATCGTGCGGTTTCTCTAAATTGATGGAAAAAATTATACTGCCTGCAGAACTTAACCGCTCTGAAATAATATTCTATAAAAGCGTGCAATTACTGGTGTACGCTGACGTCTTTGACATCATCGGCGATAAACATCCGCGCCGTAAGTTTGACTTACTTCAAACTGGAACAACAAGTGGAAAAGATAGGTTTGCTTGTGAATGAGTACAAGACTAAGGACCTTCTGTCATATACCAAAGAGTCAGTGTATTTACGTCTTGGCAACCACGTCAGTGTTGGCAGCCCTAATTTCGAAAAAGAAAATGACTTTGTTTATATGGAAACCAGCATAAGCACAAAAAACAGCGTCAATCTAGAAAACCAGCGAAGATAATGTTCTATAAGTCACCTACCATACCAGTCTTGAAATATGGTGCAGAAGAATCGACCATTACAACTTCATGTGTGCCGGTCCTGGTGGTGTTCCAGATAGAAGTTTTTTGAAAGATTAATATACCTATACGCGCCGGCAATGGTTTGAAGCGGGGAAGATTTAATGATTTCCTGTAATTAAGGTATGCAGATATCAATATAGTCCAGCGAATTAAAACTACGCTATCTAGGTCATATTATGCGAATGAGTTCCGGCCAGAAAATGTTTCTTATGTGAACTCGCCAACGGAAGCAGAGGAAGTGGGCGGCCCCCACTCCACTGGAAAAACCAGGTGGACAACGATTTTAGTTTCCCTTCATGTTCCTAAATGGCGCCAGGTTGCACAACGAAAAAGCCATTACAAAACACTCCATACAATCGGTCCGGCTCTGCCACCATATTATAACCACATTACACCACCTGTGGAGAGAGTCGCTTAGTAGGGTTTGACGTGAATATCTGCCGAAGACGGACTAAAGTCACAATGCACCAAACCACTGAGACAAAGAAACGTTTAATCGACACTCAACTCTCGCTTATCTTGATACCAATTGATGATGTGAGTGGACTCATCATCACCTTGGTAGGGTTGGGGGCCTGTCTAACACCTCTCCTATTATATGGACCATTGCACCCGTTTGCAATGCAACCCCTAATCGAAATAATAACTCTTCCGCATTAGAATATCAATGACAGCTATCACGATGATCCTTAAGGGCCTATCCTAATTAAATAGCAACGAACCAAATTGCAAGGGCGCATCTGCTTCGCGTAGTACCAGCCTTGTAGTTGGTTGAACTTTCGCAGCAGAAACTTCTTCTGACTGAGTATTCAACTACTCCGGCCCATCGGCATGGTTGACCTGAAGGAAATAGAATGTTGTATTACCACAAGGTCTCGAGGGGGGTTGCTCTAAGCAACACCTGAATCGCATCCGTCAATACTGTGCGACACAAGCGAACAAGAACGCTAGCATCATACTCCTCTGTGCGCTCAGCACGCGTCCTGAATGTTCGATGCCATATGGCGACCATGTAAGTGGCACACGCTACGAAGGGACTACGATATAATATGCCAACGGCACGACGACTGAGGTCCCGTATGACGATATGCAACTGGCCCTTAATATTCAGCATCTTGTCGGACACAAACTCTATGTTTGGGAGGAAGTTCGTTCGCTTACGCATATTCAGCGCCAGCTATTTCGCCTGCATCGTATACCTAGATGCGAACAACACTTAAGCTATTCCGCGACAACCTGACCTTGAGAAGTATTGTGACGGTTTTGCGCACCGATATCTCTAAATCCACGGAAACAACCAGTAAGTGCTCGATTTCACGTAGTGAATCGCTGATGCACTCAATATTGGCCCGAGACTCCTTATCAAGAGAAAGGAGTCCCCATAGGCGCAGAATTTGTAAAGTGGGTTGCGCTGCCCAAGCAGGGAGTCCCTCGCCGTGTTCCATTTGTATAGACTATGGATTAATCCCCACCGAAAGCCTCGAGGCATCTCCTGCTTCACGCTTTCTCTTATTCAAATATGAAAGCTCGTCTGCCTGATTTCTCAGTTCCGGCCAGCCAAACTTCGCCTCCCGTCGATAACCCTGTTTCAGCCCAGGAACTTGAACGTCTTCTGATGTCAAGCAATATGCCAAAGAAATCAGACACCAGATACAATTCCACAATTTCTTTACAAGTATTAAAGGATATGAAGAACCTTTTTTGAGCACCAGGAGGAACAACTCCGGCCGAGAAAGTATCTCAGTCGATTCTTTTTCGCGGGTTTTTCCAAGATTTTGCGTATTGGGAAAATATGGTCGAAAGTAGATTTACCAAGTCTAAAGCCGCACTGATAAAGTCCAATCAGCCGATTCACGGTGGGCTTCAATCTTTCGCACTATATCTACACTTGACAGGAACTTATATGCGAAATTAAGAAGGCTGATTCCGTCACCCAGCGGATTAGGGGGTTAGAATATACCCGCGGTAGGTATGCCTGCGTTATGAAGCGACTAAAATACCAAATAGATTCATCGGGTTGTGTAGCGCAACCCTTTCAGGTTGCCATCGCAATATATAGCTTCTCCAAACCCAATTGTCAACGTCACCTATCTGTGACGAATCCTGTCTCTTTAACAGCCGAGGCTCTGGCGACCCCGAGCTCCTCATGCATCTAGGGGGAGGGCGTGCGGTATGGCCTAGAAGGTCGCAAGTGGTCATAACAAATCGTTCCCGAGATGGTCGGGCTTGGTACCGGAACATACCCGATCTGCATCCGGCAAAGGACCATCAACACCGATAGCACTCCCCAAGGCCTTCGGGGAGAGTCCTTAACGCTACAAGAACAACAACAACAAGACTGATTCCGCGGTAGTTGGCTCAGTTTGCAGTATTGTCTTTCTTGCGGTCTGGGCAAAGAACGCTTAAATTTCAATCGTCGGGCATGCCGTCGTCGGGCCATATTTTGCAAAGAAGCTGACGCATGCGCCTTACCAACTTCTCGCAGTCGTATTTGATGGCATTTTGTGAGTGGGTATATTTTGTGTCCAATTAGACATTTGTCGGAACCGACCAAATCGGACCACGATAGCATACATCCTTCCTTCATACAGCTGATTTTTCAGAAAAGGGTTTTTTGTAATATCTTGAGGAATTTATCAGTAAGAAGCTTCCAATTTCACCAACTGCTTTCGTATATATAACATATTGCTGCCTGAAAAAATCGCAGAGATATGTATATCATATATATAGCATATATCCCATGCAACCGATTGTTCCTTTAACGAGATTTCATAAAATTTTTACTCTGCATTCGATTAGCGCAACTTACGAGGGAATCGTTAAACCTATAGTGCGAAACTGATGATTTCCTTAGTACGTATCCTGCGAAGCCAATGAGCTACAATATGCTTCATCATATTCTTATCTGTTTTCTTGGCATTACGGGAAGCATCATAAATCTGCAGAAGATAACTTTGTTTCAAACACTATAAGTTCTATTCCGCTATTCTCCAGAACTGTCCAAACCTCCAAAGCATACGGGAGGCGTTCTTTGTTTGTCGAAGAGAACTGAATATATTATTTGCCTACTCAGTCCAAAGCAACACTTATTAAAAATGGTTTTTCGAAGCGCCTCTTCTGATGACAGCACTTAGCCTTGTTATTAAAACTTTGTAACCTTTCGGCCAAGAATCTGTGCCGCCGTGTTATATAATTTTTTGTTGGGCGTGGATGTACATATTTTTCTACATGAGAGCTTGATATAATCTCTGCTTTACAATGTGTGACTATACTTAGTACAATTTTGTATGTATTCTAACAAGTACTCTGTTTATGAAGTACCCCATCGATTATAGCACATTACAATGTGTTGGAAATTTCCCTCTGCACAGTCATTTTAGTTAGAAACCACCTCATAACTAGTATGGATCGTAGACAACTAGTAACTTTTTTGTTATCGATGGTTTTTTTACATGTATATACATCTACATTTGAGAGTAAAAAAATGCTTATCATCACTAATAGCGTTTTCTTTTCTGAAATAAATTGTTGCCTAAGTAAATGGTAAAGCCTTAATAGAGTTAATCCTACCCCAGAAAATTTAAATTTTCAACATTTATAGTGGATGCAAAGAACATAAATGACCACCCCGTGTATTAGCTGATTTTCACAAATGCGCTGTCAATGATAATAAAAATGCATTAGCATTACTTCCTTCATTTCAATTTTCTTCGCTAAAAATATGTGATTTTACGAAAATAAATTGTCACGTTCAGCAAGTTTAGCAGCGTTGCACTGCCATACCGCCATTGTATGGGTAAAAGTGTAACGCTTTTGTGTTTCGAGCACGCAACACATTTCACAAAAGAACGAAATACCCCGTAAAGGCGTTACCTGCTTTTTATAACAGAACAAAATATATTTATATCCCTTGCGTGGCGTACAAAAAGCGTAATACTTTTGCCAGAAAAGAAAACGCTATAAGATAATGTTTAGTAGACCCTTCTAGCGGCAATTATTGAAGACTCGGGGCAGGAGTTAAATAACTCGCTAAAAAACGGGTTGTGCTTAATAGTGGAAACACGCACCTCTATTGGTTATAGTGTATAACCTATAGCTGAATCGTTTGCGATGTATCATGGACACACACACTTTTCAGTCAATGAAGTGGTGAATAGTGTAGAGATAAAATGGAGAGACATATTTCAGTTGCAACTGAGTATAATGCATACATACTTTAATTAAGCAGTACCAATTTTCTGCGCAACAATTTCATAAATGTAGATAAAGTCATACACCTAGCAGTTCATATAAAGTTTTAGTGCATATGTATATACAAATAAAAAAACCACACCTAGTGTATACAAAAATAAATTGTTTACCACGAGATACGTGTTATCTCTTTGCAGATATGGGACAGAAGTAACCCAGTTTCAAATTGGTTCGAGATATCCCAGAAAACATATTGTTTGTTCATGGTGTATGAAACGACTACTAATCTCACATGAGAGATAACGTGTTCGAGCCCTGGAAACAGCAAAATCAGTGAACTCTAGAATTTTTATTTACTCATTTATTTAGTTAGTCTACTAACAAAAGCATCTTACAGATTAATAACAATTAACAATGTAAAATAATAACTAAGACTAAAAGCCTAGAATATAGTATTTAGAATCTTAGAAGAAACACTTTTCGAGATTAAATTAAATTCAATCAAGGCTAGCATAAAAGTAGCATTACGCGAATAATCAGTTCTACAATTAACGCAATAAAAAAGTAAGAAGCTACGAAGATTACGCTGAGGTGAGTTAAAAATAATTTCCTCCAAAAAAAAAAAAGAGGCTTCAATGTCGCCACTGATAATTTTCATATATAAAAATAACGTGTCATATTGTTTGTCCGCGATTTACTCCTAAACTACTGAACCGATTTTGAATTTGTTTTGCACCCCGTGTATAGTTTGATCTAACTTGAAATATAGGATAGGTTATATCTCAGTTTAATGTCGCAATATTATTTTATTGCAAATTTTTTTATATGTTTATACGTAATAATAAAATGTTACGTATACGCACAGGCACTCATATTTTCAGGTGGTGCGGATATACTTCCGTGTAATTGGTTGGTGTTTAATTAAACAACGTGCTTATCAATAAAAAATATTATCCAGGCCCGTCGAGGGGGGGAGGGATGGGGGTATTACCCCCGGACCCCGGAAAAAACGCTCCAACTAGCTAAACAATTTCATTATGGCAAAACCATACATATAGTTATTTTTTTTTAGCTGCTTTGACATTTCTACTTCTAGCGCAGTATGTTTTTGACACTCAACCAGAGAATTATAAAAACAAAATACATGAAATGCGTGTGTTTGTTTGTATGTATGTCACCCTGCCGCCACGCTGTTCTTTTGTTATTTTTGTTTATCTGCACATTTGTATGTTCATTTCATTCGCTCGTTCACAATAGTGCCCTATTTTTGAATATGCAACACTACACAACACTATCAATCAGGTCGACAATTACCTAAGCGGTTTCAGTTGAAACCTGGGTTTCAGTTGAAACCGCTTAGCCAACCCAACTCGATTAATTTCTATTGTTGCTTTCCATGCAATTCGGTAAGCTAGCTAGTGTTTTAATTGTACTAGTTAGCAACGAAATACAGCTAGTGAAGTGTGAAAAATAAAAATCTAATTTATAAAATTCCCCTGTCACGGTTTTAGAGGCTTAACTCCTCCGAAATGCCTGAACTGATTCTCATGAAATTTTGTCAGCATATTGGGTAGGTCTTAGAATCCGCCAACGTCTACCTCTTTTTTCGCTACGTGTCTAGAGTCTTGGGAGGCTAGGGTCTCGAGATATAGCCCAAAACGTGGAGAATATGTTTATACAATATGGATATCAAATGAAAGCTGTTAATGAGTGCTATAGTACAGGATAATTTTCATGCTCCTGGGATGCTTGGGTCTCGAAATATAGCCCAAAACGTGGACCCGGGTACCCCCACAATGTGTTTATACAATATGGATATCAAATGAAAACTGTTGATAAGTGCTATAGTACAGGCTAATTTTCATACACCTGGGAGGCTAGCGTCTCGAGATATAGCCCAAAACGTGGACCCGGGTACCCCTAGAATGTGTTTATACAATATGGATATCAAATGAAAGCTGTTGATGAGTGCTATATTACAGGATAATTTTCATGCTCCTGGGATGCTTGGGTCTCGAGATATAGCCCAAAACCTGGACCCGGGTACCCCTAAAATGTGTTTATACAATATGGATATCAAATGAAACCTGTTGTTGAGTGCAATAGTACAGGATAATTTGCATACACCTGGGAGGCTAGCGTCTCGATATATAGCCCAAAACGTGGACCCGGGTACCCCTAGAATGTGTTTATACAATATGGATATCAAATGAAAGCTGTTGAAGAGTGCTATAGTACAGGATAATTTTCATACAACTGGGAGGCTAGAGGCTCGAGATATAGCCCAAAACGTGGACCGGGTACCCCTAGAATGTGTTTATACAATATGGATATCAAATGAAAGCTGTTGATGAGTGCAACAGTACAGGAAAATTTGCATACAACTGGGAGGCCAGGGTCTCGAGATATAGCCCAACGCATGGACCCGGATACGCCTAGAATGTGTTTTTATATTATGGGAATCAAATTGAAGCTGTTGATGTATGCTTTAGTACAAAGTAAGTTTTACACCGCTGGGTGACTACGGTCTCGAGATATAGGCCAAAACATGGACCCGGATATGCCTAGGATGTGTTTTTATATTATAGTTATCAAATTGAAGTTGTTGATGTATGCTTTAGTACAGAGAAAGTTTTACACCGCTGGGTGACTACGGTCTCGAGATATAGGCCAAAACATGGACCCGGATACACCTAGGATGTGTTTTTATATTATGGGTATCAAATTGAAGCTGTTGATATGTTCTGTAATACAGAGTAAGTTTTACACCGCTGAGTGACTAGGGCAGGCATGCTTAACCAACGAACCGATATAATTTCGTTAATTTGACGTTCTTAACGTTAATAAACGAAACGAAATGACTTTTTTCCTTTACTAACGTTAATTATCGTAACGAAATGATATCGGTTCGTTGGTTAGGCATGCCTGGACTAGGGGGTCTCGAGATATAGGCCAAAACATGGACCCGGGTACCCTTAAAATGTGTTTATACAATATGGATATCAAATGAAAGCTGTTGCTGAGAGCTCTAAAGTTCATTGTGATATTCGATTTAGTCGCATCAACCTGGGAAAACTGAAAGATATGGATGCGAAGCCGAAATAAAGGCAAGAATTAATAATACCCAAATACCTATTTACATACTTCCAATTCGATTTGATTGAAATTTCGTATATAAATTTGCCTATATTAATATTTACAATGCTTTTTCCGGGAAGTATACCAGAGACGGACTGGGACTGGGATTAGGACTAGGACTGGGACTGAGACTGCGACTCGGAGTGGTAGTGGAAAAAAATACATACCACCCTCTGGGACTGGCAATAAGAGATGAAGAAGGAGAAAAACTTGAGAGAAGATAAAAGAGAGAAGGAGACTGAGAAAGAGATAGAATGAGACGAAGATGGAGATGAAACGAAAAATACGGAGGGAGGAGTGAACAAAAAGATTAGGAAAGAGTGTAGAGGGGTAGGGCAGAGCGAGACGGAAAAAGCTTATTAAAATGTATACAGATAGGCCAAATTTAGGGCAGAACAACGTCTGCCGGGTCTGCTAGTCTATATATATAAAAGGAAAGGCTAAAATGTGTGTTAGTTGGTCGCCGGTGTTTGAAGGGATGCGTCGGTCGATTTTGTTCAAACGTGGACCCGGATACCCCTAGAATGTGTCTATAGAATATGGATAACAAATGAAAGCTGTTGATGAGTGCTTTAGTACAGAGTAATATATTATACCGCTGGGTGCTAACGGTCTCGAGATATAGGCCAAAACGTGGACCCGGATACCCCTAGAATGTGTGGGTAGTAATCAAATAAAAGCTGTTGCTGAGAGCTCTAAAGTAATTTTCATTGTGATTTAGTCGCATTAACCTGGCAAAACTGATAAATATGCATGCGAAGCCGAAATAGAGACATGAATTAATAATACCCACATACCTATTTACATATGTCCTATTCGATTTGCCTGAAATTTGGTATATAAATTTGCCTATGTTAGTATTTACGATCCTTTTTTTCCAAGATGTAGACCAGAGACGGACTGGGACTGGGATTAGGACTAGGACTGGGACTGAGACTCGGAGTGGGACTGGGACTGGGACTGGAACAAAAGAGTGTAAGGTCATCCTAAGAATACGAGCAATATAATATAGAGGCAACCTAACCTATGGTCAATATAATACGACGGTTAGGCTGACCCTGCCTTAGTAATTAATCCTACGAAATACATCATCTCTGCACATGAACGGAATAAAAATCAATTGGCAACCCTTACTCATGGTCAGCGACAAAAGAGCAGTTTAGATTTGAACAACGCGCCGTGAACAACGTCGGTTCGGCAACGGGAAGAGAAATCATTCTAATACTCATTTTACTTTTCATTAAATGAATCCATTTAATCAATTTCATTTAACCGCACATATTTTAATATATTTAACTTTAAACTTTAATAAACATGAATTGTTAGTTATAATATGCTTATGTGCATAAATCGGCAGCGCTTTTATTTAATCGGAATCCAGAAATCCTGACAACCCGAAAGATCTTGAATAAAGACTCTTTCAAGAGATAGACTGAGAGATAGATAGAATGAGATGAAGATGGAGATAGGTGAAGCTAAAAAGACGGAGGGAGAAGTGAATAAAGGGATTAGGAAAAAGCGAAGAGGGCGAGGGCAGAGTTTGACGGAAAAAGCTTTTTAAAATATATCCAGATAGGCCAAATTTAGGCCAGAACAACGTCTGCCAGATCTGTTAGTATTATATACAAAAGATAGCGAGCGAACCGTTCGTCCGGCTTCCAAAGTTTTTAAATTTATCAAAAGCAGGCGAGGTTCATAAGATGGAATTGGTTCAATAAAATTCAAAGAATGTAAATCATATTTAAGAAAAACCTTTTGAACCTGTTCAATCCTATTAACGTAGTTTTTGTGACTTGGCCTCCATATAAAAGCAACATTTCCAAGTTCGAACGAACAAATGAAGTGTATAAAAACTTGAGAGTATAAGGGTCACAAAAATGTGAGCTATTCCGCCGCACAAATCCAAATACCGAGTAAGCTGTTGAAACAATGTGACTAATATGTCTATTGAAAGAAAAGTTACTAGAAAAAATTACACCAAGATCTTTAATTTCATCCAAACTATGTAATAGGGAATGGGAAATGTGATAAGATGTCGGCAAGAAATTACGAGTTTTCGCATATTTTTTGATATTTAAAGAAAGCCGATAATTAAAGCACCATGCTTCTAAGCTGCCAATGTCTTTCTGTAGATTAACAGCATCATCCGCTTTTGAATTTTCGGAAATATTTTTAAATCATCGGCACAGAGTAAGAACTCTGCAAAATTGAAGCAGCTGCTCACATCATTAATAAGCAAAACAAACAGTAACGGGCGTAGTATACTTCCTTGAGGAACCCCAGAGCAGGCGAAGAATGGCTCAGAAGAAGTGCCGTCAACTTCTACCACACAGTTTCTGTTACATAAATAAGACTCAAAACGTTTAAAAATTCTGAATGAAGTCTTAAGCGAGATAGCTTACAAATCAATAAAGAATGGGAAACTTTAGCGAGAGCTTTTGAGAAATCAGTGGAAGTGCAATCAACTTGAAGTCCCGAAGGGAAAGATGCAATACAATACTCACTGAATAATGCAAGATTCGAAACCACAGATCGGTTTTAGACAAAGCCATGCTGGTTTGGCGAAATCAGACTCTTACATACAAAGTACATTTTATCCTTAACGAAAGCTTTGAAATGGGTCTATAATTACAGACATCATTCTTACAGCCTCCTTTATTATAGAATTTGCAGGCCTCTGGATAGTTTTCAAGAACTTGGTCTTTTTCGGACTAGACTTATGGCAGTAAAAGAAATGCCGGATAACATATGCAAGCAAACTTACGGCTGATATTTAGAAGATAATGAACAACAAAAATGACAAGTTATGTTATCTTATGTACTTATATTACATACATATATGCATAGGAGCAACTATCGCCGTCACTTAAGCATTCAAATTATATGCTGATGAAGAGGGTTTTCCGCTGATTCAAGCGAAATTTTGTGTGACGTAAAGCTAATTAAATTATTTAAAGTGAAATACAAATTCGCTTTTTAAGCAAATTAATTTGGTACTGGAGTTATATAAAAAAAAAAATTAATAAAATAAATAAATACCGGAGTTATATACGGACGAATTTAAGCGAAATTACCAACAACAGTTGCTACTTTCGGTTGAGTAGGCATGTGTGCACGTCATGCATCGAGTAGAAGCTCAATATGCTGCTGGTTTTTCCATTCGGAAGATATCTTTTCAAGACTGGAATATGACAGCAGTTGGGAACCAAGGTGTAGGCATCAGTAATCGCTACGAAGAGATTAGTGTGAATCGTTTTATTATGGAAGAACCAAATTTGATGAAAAAACTATTCAGTGCACAGCGTTATCTATGTCTCGATCAGAGTACGTTATGTGACTTTGCCCTAATTCTCAACAGTCATATTTCATTGTTTTTCTAGTAGTGACAAGATTATTCGACAAGCATTTTCTCTTTGCCTATTAACATGCCCGTTATCAGACCTCTTTGGTGAATATTTTTGAGGCTTTTAGTTTGCAATGTTAGGTATCTTGAGAACAAATATATCTCAAAGTCGGCAGTGTGTGGCATGATAAGAAAAAGTGTACCATTAAGTATGTTGTGTAAGGGTTTGGGTTAATTATTCTCACGGTAGGCAGGACTCCAATGACATGCCAATATTAAAATGGCGTGTAAAGGCGGGGCTTCTGGGATAAGACAGAACCATGCGCTTTGACATTTAAAATATAATTAATTTCCCTATTTTGCTTTTGAGTCTTTATTCGTCTGGTCATGTTTTCATATTAATAATGTTTCTTGGTCAGTCTACTACATATTTCGACGAAAAAGACATTTTTTTAGCCCATTCAAGCAAGTCGCTCTTGCCAGCTAGTTGAGAAAAAGCAATTAAAATAGCATTGTAGCATGTTATAATTTGATTGAGACCCAGCTTTGATTTTTCTGAAAAAGTATCGTAACAAGGCCTTTTTTTTGGTGTATGATGATAAAAGAAAATACTTTCATTGCTTGCCCTTCGCACTTTCATTGCTTCTCTTCTCATCACCCACCAGGATGTGTTACCCAGCGTGTACTTGGACAATATCGGTATTCGGTACCGAAGATGTCGAAAAATGGAAAAAGTGCAATAATTCTCTGACGAGTAAAGTAATGAAACTTGAGTTGTTTTTATGACAAGAAATAGGGATTTTTAAAAATGTTTAAAATGAGCGTTACACGGCCCAAATTCGGAAGAAGGAAACTTGCATGTTTTTTAGATGTGAAACAAAATCAGTTGATGATGAAGATGTTGAAGATGTCGTGTTAAAAGTTGCCATGGGGTTGTCTTTGCCAATGTACATAACTATTGACACTGTACATAACTATTTAATTTACTATTATAACTATTTAATTTAATTAGATTTACATACGTCACACAAAATTTCGCTTGAATCAGCGGAAAAACTTCTTAATCAGCATATCATAATATAAATTGTTAAGCGATCACGATAGTTGCTCCTATGCGTATATGTATGTAATGGAAGTACATAAGATTACAAAACTTGTAATTTTTGTTGCTCATTATATTCTAAATATCAGCCGTAAGTTTGCTTGCATATGTTATCCGGCATTCCTTTTACTGCCATAAGTCTAGTCCGAAAAAGACCAAATTCTTGAAATATATCCAGAGGCCTACGAATTCTATAATAAAGGAGGCTGTAAGAATGATGTCTGTAATTATAGACCCATTTCAAAGCTTTCTACGGTTTCGAAACTTTTTAAACTATCGTTAAGGATAAAATGAACTTTGTATGTAAGAGTTTGATTTCGCCAAACCAGCATGGCTTTGTCTCAAACCGATCTACGGTTTCGAATCTTGCATTATTCAGTGAGTATTGTATTGCATCTTTCCCTTCGGGACTTCAAGTTGATTGCACTTGCACTGATTTCTCAAAAGCTTTCGTTAAAGTTTCAAATTCTTTATTGATTTGTAAGCTATCTCGTTTAGGATTTCATGTAACAGAAAATGTGTGGTAGCAGTTGACGGCACTTATTCTGAGCCAATCTTCGCCTGCTCTGGCGTTCCTCAAGGAAGTATACTACGCCCGTTACTGTTTGTTTTGCTTATTAATGATGTAAGCAGCTGCTTCAATTTTGCAGAGTTCTTACTCTGTGCCGATGATTTAAAGCTATTTTCGAAAATTTCAAAACCCGATGATGCTGTTAAGCTTCCCAAGGCAGTCGCTTACCAAGGCAATCGGTTCTATGTACCGGAGCTTTTCGGGATTTTTCCCGACCAAGGACTGTCATTTCAGTGTAACCCCATTTAATTTGTTGACTGCTACAACAACAACAACATTATGAATATTAACAAACTCTCTTAGAGGACCCGCCCACTTTAAAAGAAAACGATATAGAACAAGTAAGGAAGGCTAAGTTCGGTTGTAACCGAACATTACATACTCAGCTGAGAGCTTGTCCGCGTTGGTTTCGTAGGGTTTCGTAGATGGTTTATAAGTGGTTTTTAATTCCATATCACACACATTTCGGATATATCGACCAAACTGTAAACCAAGGGTGACGTTTTTTGGAACGGTTTTCTTTCATCCTTTGTCAAATAAAGGAAAATCACCATGTACGAAAATGAACCTCGGGTAAACTTGGAATGTGTTTGTATGACATGGGTATCAAATGAAAGTTGTTGATGAGTATCTTAAAAGTGAGTGGGCCTTAGTTCTATAGGTGGACGCCTTTTCGAAATATCGCCATAAAGTGGACCAGGGGTGACTCTAGAATGTGTTTGTACGATATGAGCATCAAATTAAGGGTACTAATGAGGCTTTTAAAAGGGAGTAGCCCTCAGTTGTATATGTGAAGGCGTTTTCGAGATATCGGCCAAAATGTGGACCAGGCTGACCCAGAACATCATCTGTCGGGTACCGCTAATTTATTTATATATGTAATACCACGAACAGTATTCCTGCCATGATTCCAAGGGCTTTTTATTTTGCTCTGCAGAACTTTTTCATTTTCTTCTACTTAATATGCTAGGTGTCACACCCATTTTAAAAAGTTTATTTTTAAGTCGTTTTTTCGTCTTTGGTATAGAATTATGACATTTTCTTCATTTTTCGAAATTTTCGATATCGGCAAAATGCGCCAGGATCGGATTTCGCCCGTTTTTAATGCCAAGATAAAGTGAGTGCAGATAAGTACGTGAACTAAGTTTAGTAAAGATATGTCGATTTTTGCTCAACTTATCGTGTTAACGACCGAGCGAAAGGACAGACGGCCGGCTGTGTATAAAAACTGGGCGTGGCTTCAACCGATTTCGCCCATTTTCACTGAAAACAGTTATCGTCATAGAATCTATGCCCCTACCAAATTTCACAAGGATTGGTAAATTTTTGTTCGACTCATAGCATTAAAAGTATTCTAGACAAATTAATGAAAAAGGGCGGAACCACGCCCATTTTGAATTTTTATTTTATTTTTGTATTTTGTTGCACCATATTATTACTGTAGTTGAATTTTGACATAATTTACTTATATACTGTAAAGATGTTAAATTTTTTGTTAAAATTTAACTTTACAATTTTTTTTTAATTGGACGTGTTTGTCATCCGATTTTTCTAATTTTTATTTTGAACACTAGAACACATATAGTAATAGGAGTAACGTTCCTGCCAAATTTCATCATGATATTTTCAACGACTGCAAATTACAGCTTGCAAAACTTCTAAATTACCCTCTTTTAAACGTGAGCGGTGCCACGCCCATTGTCTAAAATTTTACTAATTTTCTATTCTATCGATATCGAAATTTCGAAAAATATGACAAATGTGACAGTTTATTGCCAAACACCGATCAAGTTATGAAATGATACGTGGCCTGGAAAATGGGCGTGGCGCCGCGCACATCTAGAATGAGAAAACTTAAAAGTTTTGCAAGCCGTAAAGCCGTTGAATATATCATATTGAAATTTGCCATTAAGATTGTCTCTGTTATCAGGTATACACTTATTGAAAATTAACAAGTAAGGACGGGACTGTCTTCGGCTGTGCCGAAGACTTTATACCTTTCATGAATGGGGCTGAACAATAATCTTATCCCGTTCGTAATCTCCAAATAATCGGATGTATAAGATAAGAAATATATAGTGAACAGATGTGCATACCTAAACGATTTTTAAGATAAATATAAAATAAAAAATTGCAAAAAACCCCCTTATCTGAACTATTTGTTGTATGGGATATATATTATATATAGCTCCGATCGAAATGATTTTTACAGCAAATCTTCTATGATATATTAGAATATATGTCACCAAGTTTCACGTTTTTATATCGGAAACTAAGGGAGAAATGGCCAAAAATCTTTCTATCTGAACGATCGGTTGTATGGGATATATATTATATATAGCTCCGATCGAAATGGTTTTTTCATGAAATCTTCTATGATATATTAGAATATATATCACCGAGTTTCACGTTTATACTTTCTAAATTAAGGGAGAAATAGCCAAAAATCTTTCTATCTGAACGATCGGTTGTATGGGATATATATTATATATACCTCCGATCGAAACGATTTTTACAGGAAATCTTCTATGATATATTAGAATATATATCAGCGAGTTTCACGTTTATACTTCCTAAATTAAGGGAGAAATGGCCAAAAATCTTTCTATCTGAACGATCGGTTGTATGGGATATAACTATATATAGCTCCGATCAAAGTGATTTTTTATGATATATGTATACTTTCTAAATTGCGGCAGAAATGACCAAAATCGTCTTATCTGAACGACCGGTTGTATGGGAAATATATGTTATAGTGGTCCGATCCTACCGGATCCGACAAATGTCTAATATAATACAAAAATACATCCTTGTGCCAAATTTCATTGAGATATCTCAAAATTTGAGGGACTAGTTTGCGTTCAAACTGACAGACGGATAGACGGACAGACGGACATGGCTATATCAACTCAGCTCGTCGCCCTGATGAATTCGGTATACTTAACGGTGAGTCTATCTTCTATATTTCTCAACGTTACAAACATCGACCAAAATTAATATACCATTTCATGTTCACGAAAGGCATAAAAACGAGAAATAGCAATTTCGTAAAATTTTGGAAAATGGGCCGGGAACTGCCCACATTTAAAGGAGAATTAAAAATGTTTGAAGCCGTAAATCAAAAGTCATTGAAGATACCGTTTTGATTGTTTGCATAGAAGTTGTTCTTAGCACCATACATAAACTTTATCAAAGTTAGCAAAATCGGTTTGCGACCACGCCCAGTAAAAATATGTGACCCGTTCTATGAAAAGGTGGCTTATGACTCAAAAAAGAAATTGCGAGAAACAGCAGTTAAAGATAAACAATGCATTTCTTCAGTTTCTTAGTAGTAGTAATTTTTTTGAGCCATAAGCCACCTTTTCAAAGCCGGGTCACATATATTGTAGCAGAGTACGAAAATATAAACATGTTTTCAAATCGGTGTGTCCCCGTCAATTTTTTAGATAATCACTCTATAATACCATTATTGCCATATAAACGAACAAAAATCTACCAATCATAACGAAATTTGGTATAGGGATAATTTTTAAACAAATCGCATTATCGAAATGTAATACAATTTTGGAAATTGGACGTGGCACCACCGAAATTAAGAAGCAGATACTTTTAAAGTTTTGCGAGCCCTAAGTTTTTCCACAAGTTTATCCACACTTCCTCACATCACTCTTATTATAGGACATGTTTTCAAACATTTTATTGTCAACTGATGTAATGCAAATTTAAATTTTTTGATATATTTGAGTCTCATATTGTACTCAATGATTAACAAAAAATACCGGAATAAGATGTCCTATATCCTTATTTCATAAATTTGGGTCACTGAAGATGCTCTGATATTAGAATATAAAGTGAATCAGTACGAAATAAATCTGTATTCGAAGTTGATATTTGAAATTATCCGGAGAATTCGACTATTTAAAATGACAAAACTAATATTTCGTTTTGCCCAAAATCTAAAATCTTGCGTTATTTCTGCTTAAAATAAAATGTGCGATGACAAATAATTGGGCTCTACTTACCTTCTTTACTGTCTATGCAGTTGATTGATGAGCATAGTCTAAAGAATTGATGATAATAACCTACGTTGCGGCGAGCACCTGCTAAATCTCTTCGTTTCAATGCAATTTTCTCTATGCCATGAGTTAGAATGGTCCCGTGTAGAATCTGGTAAGCAGCTGGTTGTTGAGCAGCGTCTACAGAAGTAAAGATCATTACCTATTGTGCGAAATCTTTATTAACTTCACTAAAATGCGGCCTACCTGCAGACGATCATTATTCGTTAAGGTTGGATTTAGTTCAACTGTATTCCAACTGTCCATGCTAGCCCGTTTCGAGATATTGCTGAAAACTCCAGAAATTGCCAAAAATACTCCTTTACCAGATTTCCTATATTGCAGGGATTTCGCAATATTTATGATCACTCTGGTGTAGTTCTACAAAACTGTCTCTACTGCAAGCATTTTCTGTTGATGGGAATAATTTTTCGCTCATATTCGACCATATATTGACGCCTGAGCGAAATATCACCCTATTTTGGCTGCTTGTTCGAAAACATTGATTTTCAGCTAAGTAAATCAGAATTCGTTTGCAGGTCACTGTACATAAAATTTTGTTTCAATAACGTTTTATCTCAGCTCAAAATGTATTGAGATATTGCCGGGATACTAAGAAGGGCACAAACCTCGAATTCCCAATTAGATTGGGTGAGATTAAGAGAAGCCGAGAATTGCCCATGATCATCTAAGTGGGAAAGGTGTGGACCCAAGCGCGAGCCAGCAACTGTGAAACATCATACGCAGGTCTTACCACCTTAGACTAATAAACTTGCTCCTATTATTAAAAAGAGGCGATTCTATAATTATGCCGTGTATTCTGACTGGAAAATGCATTCTGGCGTCACATGCTTTTAAATAAGGCTTAGTCAGTGAAAGCGGATGGAGGAAATGCTGGTTGGAGGAGGAAATGTTTGAGCGCGTTTTAAGCTCTTGCTCTGCGCTTGCCAGGCTAAGACTTCAGTTATAAAAAGTGATACAGCTATCAGATCTAGAAGCAAGCAGCATAGGTCCTAGAAAGCTTTTAGTACTTGCCAAGAGCACGGAGTTATTTTATAACATAGGTCCTGGTTTTTAATATAGTTTTTCAACTTGGTCGGTAAAAATAACTTCTGGTAACACTATGAACTAATTCGGCCTATGTGAAGCTCTCACGCACCGGCCATTTCTACCTAACCTTAATCTGATGCTAAGATGTGTGGATTTTGAAAGCAATTGTGAAATTGAGTGGTCTTCAAACCCATTCTGGTGTACTTAGTTCATATGATTGCCGAGATGCATCGCTTGCAAACTGCAGTCGAAATAAAGTGGTATTCTACTCTGCAGTCGATGCACACAGCTATTAATGCCTCTAGAATTTTGAATAAAAAATGTTCGTTGGCATCCAGATGACTGCTTTTTTGTGCCTTTGTGTAGACGACTTGGTCCATTCTCTATAAGTAGGCAACGTAATTCAATTTTATTAAATTATGAAATTACCTGCCATTTTTAAAAATGAACATAGAAGGAAGTTTCCGGCGAGCTTTTTAACATAGAAGGAAATCCCTGCAGACCTTTTGCTGCTCATAAAATTTTTGTATTGGTCTCCGACGCCGATACTGTTCGCCTCGCTGGCGGTCTTATCTATATTAAAAAATAAATATTTAAAATCGTTATCAATTTTGTTGTAACAATAGCTTACTGTTGATTATTTTATTTGGTTAAAACATTTCTTACGTCTTATGTTTGACTTATAGCTTTCCAGAGCGAAGTCGATGTAAAAGTGGATTTACATAGAAGCTTTGTCATGAGATAACAATAAAATGTCTTGCATTTTCAAAGCTTTGAAGCGACCAAAGCGTGTATGCAAATCTGTATTTTGGCCACAATTTTTTTTAAACAAATAGTAACATGAAATGAGAAGTAAAAAGATTTCTACGTTTTTAAAAACCAACCAATTTCACGCAAGGATATCCGTACCACCTGGAAAGACCGGTACCATGGCATATACGTAACATTTCTTAGATTGGTAAAAGGGAAAGTCACATATGTATATACAAACATACAAGTGAAGCTAATATAAGCGTTTCAAAAACGGAATTTTATGTTCTTAAATATGCGAGTGAATAGGAGAAGCCCTTCCAAAATAAATTCCCCTAAAACTCATGCATTGGAGGTTTTCTGAACTAAGACTTCTCTGAAGAATTAAGACTTCTGTGACGAAAGACTTTACGTAATGCATTTTCTTAGGTGGAAGATTTAAAAATTTATTGAAATATATTGATTCTCAGAAAATAATTTGAAAGTTGCATTAGGCTGCTGGATGTGTAAGCATATAGGTGTACGTCTAGAGCAATAATTTCTTTAAGTTAACTAGATCACGCCCAGAGGCTGAAGGTACCAAACGATTTCGCGATTTTTGACAATAGCTCCGTCGGCTTCCAATCGGAAACAAACAATATCGACAAGTTATTGTATTATTATCGGTTTATTATTGATAGCGAATTATCATCCAGCTTTCGATTTGTTAAAAGCTTGTCATTGTCTTCTTGTTGGTTTCTTAACGGCTTATTATCGTATGGTTATATGTGCTTCGTCTATTACGCATTGAAGTCTTGAAGGTATGTGTTTCATAACAAACCGATGAGCCCACGTTAACAAATCGATAACATGCCAATAATAATAGGGTCACAATCCCTAAATAAATCGATAACTTTTCGGTGGCAAATCAATACATTTCTCTATAACAAAAGCGATAACTTTTCTAAAACATAGCCATAACAAATTGAAAAATAAAATAATCCATATTCGCCAATTTGTAGGAAAAATTAAAAAAGAGCACTATGGAAGAGGTCGGCCTAAAATCTCTTCGGAAGTTATCGCGCCTCATATTTATTTATTTATTTAAAGTTTTCTAAATTTTAACCTCCTTATAGATGAGAAGAACAAAGGGTTTATAAAGCTTTTTAAAATGACATTTCCAAATAATTTCCTACTATGGGAGCTTAATGATACTATCTATTGTTTCATGAATAATAATGAAAATTTGAAATCATGTGAACAAACAGTTTCTGCTCTACCGAAATAACAAATACAATATAATTATTGATATTGCAGCGAAATGCTATTGGTCCACGTTTGGCAAATATTTTGCTAGTTTACTTTTTCAAAAGACAATTTCCTTATAATTTTTGGTTTATATATTTGCACAACTGAATGGAGTATCAAAACGTTCAGCGTATTTTTTTTTTTTTTTGAATAAATAGAGAAAAGTAAACAGACTCCACTAATTAGTTCTATCTGTTTCCAAACCGATAACGTGTTCTATCTAAGTTAAGTGGGTTGACGTAATCAAGATTTTATGTTAAGTGTAAATGAGACGTTAATTTCATTTAGATTTAAACGTCTATTCATCTGTCACATATTCGTGAAATTTAATGAGCTTTGGGCGGCTTCTATAAGAATATAGATATTAAGTTTACATCGCTACATACAAAACAACCGTATATTCTACACACTACCCGTAACGATATTCGGACCGGGGTCTAGAGAGCGTGTACTTGTATACAAGAGTATAAACGTAGCACATAATTGTATAAAGGTATCGGGATAGATATAGACTTCCTGATATCAAAATTATCAGCATCGAAAAAGATTTCGATTCAGCCATAACCGTCCGCCCGTTAACACGATAACTTGAGTTACAATGAGATATCTTTACGAAATTTAGGTTATCCTGACTCACAATAGTATTGTGTAATGAAAATGGGCGAAATCGCGTGATAGTCACGCCCACCCTTCCGACATCGAAAATTTCGAGAAATGGAAAAAGTTTTGGATATTTTAGCAAAAGGACATCAATTTGTTTTCCGAAACTTACATATATATTATTTACAGAGCTGTTACCGATTTCTTATCCAAATATTGGCGACAGGATTATCATTATGACACAAAATGAGAAATTTAGGACAATTGTGTTAAATGAGCGTGCTGCCGCCCACCTAGAGTGAGGTAAATTTAAGTTTTGCAGAAAAGAGAAGTAATTTTCTTAAAAATAAATTTTTATCTTTAGCTGTGACAAAATTTTCTTAAAAATAGATAAATTTGTATTGAAACACGTATATTTATTTTCACATTTATATTTTAAAAAAACATACCCAAAACTTGAAGCTTTCGAGATGTTTTATGAACTTTGGTAACATAACGGTTGCTCGTAACGGCATAAACGAATTAAGATAAAAAAGTAAAGAAGGCTAAGTTCGGGTTTAACCGAACAATACATACTCAGCTGACAGCGTAGCGGCGTTAGTTTCGTAGGGTTTCGTAGATGGGTTATAAGTGGTTTTTAATTCAATATCACATACATTTGGGAAATTTCGACCAAATTCTAGACCAAGAGTGGTATTTTTTGAAACGATTTTCCTTCATCCTTTGTCAAATGAAGGAAAACCACCATGTAGGGAAATGAGCATCGGTTAACCCTGGAATGTGTTTGTATGACATGGGTATCAAATTAAAGGTGATACAGAGTATTTTAAAAGGGAATGGGCGTTAGTTCTATAGGTGGACGCCTTTTCGAGATATCGCCATAAAGGTGGACTAGGGGTGACTGCATAATGTGTTTGTACGATATGGCTTTGTCTCTTGCTGGCTTTGCAATGGGCTCGCCCATGGAAAGTGCGGGGGACTGATGGCTAGAGTTGTTGACACTGTCAATGATGGGGAGAAGGGAGTATGTTGGTCATGCATTAAATGCAGATCAACTGAAATTGACCTATTTAAATTGTTTAGACAAAATCGAAATGCGTTTTCTGAAATTGCTAAAGAGTTTTCCATAATCATGGAAAGTTCAATCAATACGACAGCGTGTTCAAGTCTTTCAAGTGTTTGGATGAGTTACCGCATTGTTTAAATAGAAATAAAGACAAACGCCATAATAAACAAAAAACGCTCTGAAGATTCACCTAAGCTTTGAATCTTAATCCTGCTCAGAACATTAATATTCGGCTAGTGGAGCTCATAGACTTGGATTCCTCTAATCCGCAAGCTGTGGTTTCATCCACTTCTAAGGCCGCGGAAAAAACCTTAGAGTCTCAAACTGTAACTTCTGAAACTGTAACTTCTCAATCTGTGACTTCTTATTCAGAAGCACCGGCTAAGAAGCTGGTTGTAGTCCCGCTCAAAAAATCGATTTTTGTATCTCTCTTTGACAAAGACACTTCCGTTGAGGATATCAAGTCTTATGTCACTTCGAAAATTAAGGCTGACGGCATGATTTTAAGAAAATTTAAATTTAATTACGAAAGAAACATTTATTCATTTAGAATTGATGTCTACTCAAAAGATTTTGATAAACTTTCGGACAGCGCATTTTGGCCGTCAGGGGCCAAGTTGTGCATAAGACTATTGAGATTACTCAAAATGTAGCAAAAATTCCTCCTCAAAGTTCCGATCCAAAAAATTTTATTTAACATCTTGCTTAAGCATTTACTATCAAAAATTTAGACGCTTAAATACTAAATTAACTGACTTATATTTGAAAACCATTCACTGTAACTATATATTATTGCTTTTACCGAAACAGGATTTCAGGAATTCGGGATCGACGCACAGGGTCTCGAGATATAGGCCAAAACGTGGACCCGGGTACCCCTAGAATGTATTTATAGAATATGGATATCAAATGAAAGCTGTTGATGAGTGCTTTAGTAGAGGGTAATTTTCATACCCCTGCGTGACTAGGGTCTCCAGATATAGGCCAAAACGTGGACCCGGGTACCCCTAGAATGTATTTATAGGTTTACACCGCTGGGTGACTAGGGTCTCGAGATATAGGCCAAAACATGGACCCCGTAGAATGTGTGTGTATTACGGATGTCAAATTGCTGAGAGCTTTACAGTAATTTTCATTGTGATATTCGATTTAGTCGCATCAACCTGGCAAAACTGATAAATATGCTTGCGAAGCCGAAATAAAGACATGAATTAATAATACCCATATACCTATTTACATACGTCCTATTCGATTTGCCTGAAATTTGGTATATATATTTGCCTATACTAGTATTTACGATGCTTTTTTCCGGGAAGTAGACCAGAGACGGACTGAGATTAGGACTAGGACTGGGATTGAGACTGATACTGACACTCGGAGTAGGACTGGGACTGAGACTCGGAATGGTACTGGAACAAAATACATACCACCCTCTGGGACTGGCAATAAGATAGAAGAATAATGAGAAAAACTTGAGAAAAGAGAAAAGAGAGAAGGAGACTGAGAAAGAGATAGAATGAGACGAAGATGGAGATAGATGAAGCGAAAAATACGGAGGAAGGAATGAATACACAGTGTAGAAAGAAAAAGTGTATAGGGGCGAGGCCAGAGTAATACGGAAAAAGCTTATTAAAATGTATACAGATAGACCAAATTTAGGGCAGAACAACGTCTGCCGGGTCTGCTAGTCTACGTATATATAAACAAACAATTACTCGGAAATGTTAAAAAAAGTATAGCAACATGTTTTCTCAAAGCCACGTTCATTTCATTTCCCTACATGCGTAAATAAATTCCGTTTGTTTATCTAATTAAAAATTTCCATTGTAGTTATTAATTAAATAAGGTCCTTAGGCTCCTATATTAACCAAAAATTTCCACAAGCTATAATTGATCGAGGCGGCCGCCATGGTCTTCCTTTAACTCCCGAGCAGAGTAACATCAAAAATAAAAAAAGGTTTTTTTAATTAGAAAAAAAGTTTGTCTAATCGGCGTCGCCTCTCGGAAGTGTTTAGCACACACTCCGAATGTATTTCTGCCATGAAAAGATCCTCAGTGGAAAGACATCTGCCTTGCAGATGCCGTTCGGAGTCGTCGTAAAATCAAACTGTCGTCGCGTCAATTTTTAGGAAAAATTGAAAGAAGCACGACGCAAATTGGAAGATAAGCTCGGCCTTATTTATATATTTTATACTAACCTTTACTTTTTCACATTATTTATTTATACATTTAAATATAGTAATCTTTGAAATACAATGTTTCTTACAGACTACATAACGAATTAAATATATTTACAAAATAATTGCTTAGGTTAAAAATTCATTTAATTGTAATTTGAATTTAGAGTTTTCTATTGAGAAATCTCTATTCAAGGAATTTGAGAACACATTAAACTCTCGTAAGGTTCTTATGAGAGGAGCATAATATGCATAGTTAGTCCTCACGCATTCAATAAAAAACAAATAATAACTTCTTAGGTTCCTCTGTGGAACCATGAACTTGGAGTCAAAAATTACTACTAAATTTCGAATTTTAGACCGCGTAGCCAGTTTAGATCCATTAATATCATACGATGTAGGAATTAAGGAACGAGATTCCTTAAAAGCTATGTGAAAATATTATTGAGTTGCAGGTGGTTTATTCTGCACCAGCTGGCTACATTGTCAAGATCATTTTGAAGACTATGTGCATCAGAAATACACGAAACTTTTGAAAAGATTTTCAGATCATCCGCATACAAAAGGAACTCAGAGGATAAAAAACGGGAAGATATGTATATCATTAATAAAAATAATAAAAAGGAGGGGACCCAGGATGTTGCCCTGAGGAACGTCTGAGGAGGCAATGAAGGGATCGGACGAATTAAGACTTCTGTGATGAAAGATTTTATTTAATGGATTTTCTTAGGTGGAAGATTTAAAAATATATTGATTCTCAGAAAAAAATTTGAAAGTTGCATTAGGCTGCTGGATGTGTAAGCATATAGGTGTACGTCTAGGGTAATAATTTCTTTAAGTTAACTAGATCACGCCCAGAGACTGAAGATAAACCACACACAGAGGTAAGTTTACCAGAAACAAACGATTTCGGTATTTTTGACAATAGCTCCGCCGGCTTCCAATCGGAAACAAACGATAACGACAAGTTATTGTATTATTATAGGTTTATTATTGATAGCGAATTATTATCATCGAGCTTTCGATTTGTTAAAAGCTTGTCATTGTCTTCTTGTTGGTTTCTTAACGGCTTATTATCGTATGGTTATATGTGCGTCGTCTATTACGCATTGAAGTCTTGAAGGTATGTGTTTCATAACAAACCGATGAGTCCACGTTAACAAATCGATAACATGCCGATAATAATAGGGTCACAATCCCTGAAGAAATCGATAACTTTTCGGTGGCAAATCAATACATTTCTTTATAACAAAACCGATAACTTTTCCAAAACATGGCCATAACAAATTGTAAAATAAAATAATCCATATTCGCCAATTTGTAGGAAAAATTAAAAAAGAGCACTATGGAAGAGAAGGTCGGCCTAAAATCTCTTCGGAAGTTATCGCGCCTCACATTTATTTATTTATTTATAGTTTTATAAATTTTAACCTCCTTATAGATGAGAAAAACAAAGGGTTTTTATAAAGCTTTTCAAATAACATTTCCATATAAATTTCCTACTATAAGCGCTTAATTAACTTATCTATTGTTTCATGAATAATAATGAAAATTTGAAATCATGTGAACAAACAGTTTCTGCTCTACCGAAATAACAAATACAATATAATTATTGATATTGCAGCGAAATGCTATTGGTCCACGTTTGGCAAATATTTTGCTATTTTGCTTTTTCAAAAGAAAATTTCCTTATAATTTTTGGTTTATATATTTGCACAACTGAATGGAGTATCAAAACGTTCAGCGTATTTTTAATGAATAAATAGAGAAAAGCAAACAGACTCCACTAATTAGTTCTATCTGTTTCCAAACTGATAACGTGTTCTATCTAAGTTAAGTGGGTTGACGTAATCAATATTTTGTCTTAAGTATAAATGTGACGTTAATTTCCTATAGATTTAAACGTCTATTCATCTGTCACATTATTTTAAAAAAAAATTATTTTTCTTGATTTAGAGAAGGATTTCTATGACGCAAAATAAAACCCATTTCTTCTCATTTTTCGTCTTTTTTTTTTAATGAACTTATTCTACAAATTACATCTAATTCCTCCAAGCGCAGTATAGGCGTGCTTGTACAGTGAATTCAGAATTTAGTTATTACATGCCGAAATAAGCCACTGTCAACTCGATACCATCGATCAAAAATTGGCTGCCTATGTATATATTCCACTAAATACTAAAATAGGTTTCCCTGTAGAGCTTTTACGGTATAACTAAATTGCCGTATTTGTACGATTACGAGTTGCTCGAGACAAAAGTTTGCAGACGAGTTTATTCGCTTTGGCAGATGACCCAATAGTCAAGCTCGCATTTACGAATAAGAATACCTGTTACAAGTAAGAATACATCATACAAGTATTTAGGAGACGAGGCTCTGGCGAACCCACGCCCTTTATCATAAGGGATGGGGGTTCGGGATGACAGAAGGTTCAACGTGAACATACATACATACATACATACGTTCGGGAGATAGTCGGGGTAATACATTAATGATTATTTTTACCGGAACGTGCCGGCTATATGTCAGGCAAAGGACCATCAACATCGATAACACTCTCCAAAACCTTTGGGGAGTGTCTTTATCGGTACAAGAAGAAAAAGCTTAATTTTTGACCGCACCTTTATCTGGCTACACGAAGTTTGTGGAATGTAACTTGAGATATTCATTTCTAAAAAAAATTCCTTGTGAGTTTTTTCTCGTCTCCCATTTCCAGTATTCTAAATAAAAAATCCTTGGGAATTTTTTCACCTCTCACATTGTTCTTATTCTGTACAATGTTAGAAAAAGCGAAAACCGTTTCAAAGGGAAAAGTAGGTATTATGAATGCGATTGAAAGGCAGATTTGTCTGACATTTTTAAGAAGTTTTTTCAATCGTTAAATTAAAGGAAACCCATCAAAATAGTTATAAAGTAAGTTGTTTCTTTTACGAAAAACAGTTATTTGTACAAAGTTGTACTGAAATATATTCATATTTTACAATAATACTCTTTATTTTATGTCGAGAGGTATATAGATAAGCAACGGAAGGGCTTTTGGTAAATTTGATGAGGCCAGAAATTGCGCGAAGATTTTTTAAGAAGGCTTAAAGAGGTTTGGCGTATGGGGAAATAGCAGAAGGCAACTCCAACAGATTTGTGTTATCGCGCAGTCTTCTTCTTTCGCTACTCTGTTGATGTTGCTGTGGCTAGTGATAGAACCTGTTAGAAATAGTATCGATACCAGTACTCTTTATAAATACTCGGACCAAAGTATCGATGCTAGTACTCATACTCAAAAAAAGGTATCAAGTATACTCGATCCAAGTGAGTACTTCGGAAACTTTAGCAAAACTGAAGAAACTTTTTATTTTCTAAATAAGATGGCGTGTTTTAAATTGAATAGAAAAAAATAAGGAAATTAAATTTGGGGCACACCCGAATTTCACATACCTTTTCGCGGTAAGTGTTTTAACTCGAAATACTTGAGATCTCCAAAATTCACCAAAGTTGGCGAGAATGTTGCCATTGTATGGTAGGTACCTGTGCGAAGGGAGTCACCGAAATACGTACGGATTGCGATGATACAGGGCGTTGAAAACAATTTTTTTTTGCTTGTGCTTTTTTCAATAAGCATTTACTTATTTACTTAATTGGAGTTAGCCGGTTAAACGATTATGGACTTCCAACAAGGCGCGCCAGTCGTTTCTTCGCTTCGTTGCGCCAATTCGTCACATCAAGGGAAATTAAAACGTTTTCCACCTGATCCTTTCAGCGGAGTGGGGGCCGCCCTCCTCCTCTGCTTCAATAGGCAGGTTCCGTTAAAAGAATACTGTTTTAGTCGGAGCGTCATCTTTCATTCTTCGATACTCGCCGTCGCCAACTAAATAAAACCGTTGGACGCGTAACATTTCTATTGATAGTCTTAAATAACACCCACTGAACCTTAATAAGGTTATGCCACGCCTCACATTTTTAGAAATTTCACGCATCCAACGCTTTTATTTAATTGTGTGATCAACGCCCTAGATTGATGAGGAGTCTGATGACTAGTACCTGGGACCTACCTAATTATTTTATTTTATTTATTATTACTTCGCGTTAGTATTGTTTTCAATAAAACCGTGTAACTTACATTTTTTTTAATTATTTTATTTTCAAATTTTTAGTCTTTGTTTAATTGCCTATTATTTCTCACTTTATTTAGTTAATTTAGGGACTCATTATTACAAGGACTCTTTCCTGACAATTTGCTACAATCTCAGTCCTCAATACATAATCTTTCCAAAGACCTTACTTGTCCCTGCGCCACGTATACTCCTTGAACTCCAAAATATTTTGATGTCACTTCTACCGGACTGTATGTTGTTCCAAATATGAGCCAAAAAGGACATCAGCTTTCTATTCATGTATGTATGAACACATAACCTATGAACAATATGGACCAAATCGGACCGCATATACGATTTTTTGAATATCTCGATCCTTGCGCCACCCAGCGGCGATTTTTTCATAGGTCGCTTTCTATTCATATGTATATTTTATATGTGTTCCAAATATTGGCTCTTATTACTCATAATATTGGCACAAATACGATTTTTTTAATATCTCGATGTTTGCGCCGCCTAGCGGCAATTTTTTTCATAGGTCGCTTTCTATTCTTGTATGTTTTATGTGTTCCAAATATGACCCAAATCCGACCACAAATACGATTTTTGTGAATATCTCGATCCTTACGCCACCCAGCGGCGATTTTTTTTTATAGGTCGCTTTCTATTCTTGTACGTATTATGTGTTCCAAATATGAACCAAATCGGACCACAAATACGATTTTTTTTAAATATTTCGATCCATGCGTCACCTATCGGAGTTTTTTTTTCTTATTATTGCATGGTCATCGGGTTCTAAACTATATTCCAAGCTTGTAGCTTATCAGGAAGTTACTGTCTGTCTTGTCTTTCTGTCAAGTCAAGCTAAAAAAAATCTGAACGTATTGATACTGCATTCAGTTGTTCATATATATAGACAAAAAGTCATAACGAAATTTTCTTTTGAAAAAGCAAAATAGCAAAATATTTGCCAAACGTGGACTAATAACATTTCGCTGTAATATTAATATTTATATTGAGTTTGTTGTTTTGGTAGAGCAGAAACTTTTTGTTCACATTATTTCAAATTTTCATTATTATTCATGAAACAATAGATAGGTTCATTAAGCTCCTATAGTAGGAAGTTTATATAGAAATGTTATTTGAAAAAGCTTTATAAACCTTTTGTTGTTCTTATCTATACGAAAATTATAAATGAAACAGGATTCGCCACGGATAGGTGTGGTTGACAATTGGGTTTGGAGAAGCTATATATTGCGCTGGCAACGGGAAAAGGTTGCGCTACACAACCCATTGAATCTCGTACTTAAGTCGCCTCTTACGACAGGCATACCTACCGCGGGTATATTCTAACCCCCTAAACCGCTGGGGGTGCAGAAATACACTCGGAGTGCTTCCCAAACACTGCTAAGAGGCGACCCCGCTTAGAAAAATTTTCTTCTAATTGGAAAAACTTATTTCTAAAATTTTGATGTTTCATTTTCTCGTAATTTTTGATATCGAAAAAGTGGGCGTGGCCATAGTCCGATTTTGGACATTGTTTGTACCAGGATAAAGTGAGTTCAGATAAGTACGTAAACTGAGTTTAGTAAAGATATATCGATTTTTGCTCAAGTTATAGTGTTAACGGCCGAGCGGAAGTACAGACGGTAGACTGTGTATAAAAACTGGGCGTGGCTTCAACCGATTTCACCAATTTTCACAGAAAACAGTTGCCGTCATAGAATCTATGTCCCTACCAAATTTCAGAAGGATTGGTACATTTTTGTTCGACTTATGGCATTAAAAGTATTCTAGACGAATTAAATAAAAAAAGGCGGAGCCACGCCCATTTTGAAATTTTCTTTTATTTTTGTATTTTGTTGCACCATATCATTACTAGAGTTGAATGTTGGCATAATTTACTTATATACAGTAAAGATATTAAATTTTTTGTTAAAATTTGACTTAAATTTTTTTTTTTAAAGTGGGCGTGTTCGTCATCCGATTTCCCTAATTTTTGTTTAGCACACATGCAGTAATAGGAGCAACGTGCCTACCAAATTTCATCATGATATCTTCAACGACTACCAAATTACAGCTTGCAAAACTTTTAAATTACCTTCTTTTAAAAGTGGGCGGTGCCACGCCCACTGTCCAAAATTTTACTAATTTTCTATTTTGCGTCATAGGATCAACGCACCTACCAAGTTTCATCGCTTTATCCGTTTTTGGTAATGAATTATCGCACTTTTTCGGTTTTTCGAAATTTTCGACATCGAAAAAGTGGGCGTGGTTGCGGTCCGATTTCGTTCATTTTAAATAGCAATCTGAGATGAGCGCCCGGGAATCTACGTACCAAATTTCATCAAGATACCTCAAAATTTACCCAAGTTATCGTGTTTACGGGCGGACGGACATAGCTAATGAATTTCTTTTTTCGCCCAGATCATTTTGATATATAGAAGTCTATATCTATCTCGATTAGTTTATGCCGTTACGGATTACCGTTATGCGAACAAAGTTAATATACCCTGTTAGCTCTGCTCAACTGAGTATAAAAATTATCAGGAAATTTTCTTTTAAAAAAGCAAAATAGCAAAAAAATGCGAAACGTGGACCAATAACATTTCGCTGCAATATCAATAATTATATTGGCTTTGTTGTTTTGGTAGAGCCGAAACTGTTCACATGAATTCAAATTTTCATTATTATTCATGTAACAATAGATAAGTTCATTAAGCCCCTATTGTAGGAAATTTATATGGAAATGTTATTTGAAAAACCTTTATAGACCTTTTGGTGTTCTTATCTATAATGCGGTTAAAATTTTAGGAGGCACCTTCTTCCGAAAATTATAAATAAAGAAATAAGCATAAGGCGCGATAATCTCCGAAAATATTTTAGGCCGAGCTTTTCTTCCAATTAGCGTCGTGCTCCTTTTTAATTTTTCCTACAAATTGGCGTGATGGGACTTGTTTTATGCCGACTGCGAACGGCATCTGCAATGCAGTTGAGTTTTCACTGAGTGCTTTTCATGGCAGAAATACACTGTTGTTGTTGTTGTTATAGCGATAAGGAAACTCCCCGAAGACTTTGGGTGTTATCGAGTTGATGGTCCTTTTCAGGATGCAGATCAGGTACGTTCCGGTACCAAGCCCGACCATCTCGTGAACGATTTGTTATGACCACATGCGACCTTCTAGGCCATCCCGACTTCCCACCCCTAGACACATGAGGAGTTCGGGGTCGACAGAGCTTCGGCTGTTAATGAAACAGGATTCGCCTCGGCTAGGTGAGGTTGACAATTGGGTTTGGAGAAGCTATATATTGCGCTGGCAACCTGAAAAGGTTGCGCTACACAACCCCTTGAATCTGGTATTTTAGTCGCCTCTTACGACAGGCATACCTACCACGGGTATATTCTAACCCCCTAACCCGCTGGAGGTGCAGAAATACACTCGGAATGCTTCCCAAACACTACTAAAAGGCGACCCCGCTTAGAAAAATTTTCTTCTAATTGAAAAACCTTATTTCTAAAATTTTGATTTTGCTTTGCCCGGGGCGTGAACGCAGTATCTTCGGTGTGGCATGCGGAGCACGCTACCATCACACCACGGTGGCCGCCAAATTTACTCGCGCCATTGATTTTTCGATAGGTTTTGGGCTCAGGAAAAAAAATTTCCACTAAGCATAACCAAAAAAATAATTTTCGAGCCTGCAAAATTTGAGATTTTGACTTTTTTTCTTTGATTTTTAAGGTTTTTTTCATGACCTACTTAAAAGATTTTCATTTGATTTTAAAATTTTCATGTATACCCTGTCCGAATCAAAATTGTCCGCTAAAAACTTTGGCAATAACAGTTTGTTGAAAAAAAAAATATTTTTTGGGTTCTGAGGAGTGTTTTTGGGAAAAAATTTATTTTTTCGCCATTTTTTTTTAAGGGTTTCTTCAGAAACGTCCAAAAGTGTTGCCGATGAAAACGAATTTGTCTCATAGTTCCTATCCCACTTAAAATTATGCGATAAAAACGCTGGCATTAACAGTTTTTTAAAAAAAAAAAAATTTTTTTTGTTTTTGGGACTTGTTTTGGTCGAAAACGATTTTTTTCATTTTCAAGGCCCCAAATCATTTTTTATGTATATGTTTCCGTTGGACCCACCAATAAATATACCAAGGTATCTGAAGAACCCATTAAAAAAAAATGGCGAAAAAATAAATTTTTTCATCAAAACACTCCTCAAAACCCAAAAAATATTTTTTTTTTTTTGCAAAAAACTGTTATCGCCAAAGTTTTTAGCGGACAATTTTGAGTCGGACAGGGTATACATGAAAATTTTAAAATCAAATGAAAATCTTTTATGTAGGTCATGAAAAAAACCTTAAAAATCAAAAAAAAAAAAAACAGTCAAAAACTCAAATTTTGCAGGCTCGAAAATTATTTTTTGGGTATGCTTAGTGGAACTTTTTTTCCTGAGCCCAAAACCTATCAAAAAATCGATGGCGCGATATAGGTTAATAAATCGACCCAGCTTAATGTATAATGAGCCGAGTATATAAAAAAAATTGTTTACGTTGAAGTTAAATTTTGAAGTATTTTTATTTGGTCTATTTTCTCAAATCTAGAAGAAAAAGCTTTTGCTTATTTTTTTTGCTACGACCCAATAATGTATAAATAGCGCCCACAAAACTTATCTTGCTTTATTTAACACTTACAATCAGCGAAAACAGTCAAAAATTACAATGAAACTACACAATTATTTCGCTCTTTTTTTCATACTGAGCTGCTTCCTGGCCTGTGCGCAATCGGTGAATAGAAAGGGCACACGTACGACGATAGAAGCTAACCGACATTTGGTAACAATTTATGGAGATAACGATCAAGAAAATTGGTTTTATTTGGGCGCTGGTTCATTGGTCACTATGAAAATGGTGGTTTCTTCTTCGGCAACTGTGCTTGGACAAACGAACAAAATGTTCGTTGTAGCTGGGGCAAGCAAATTATTTGCAAATGAACACGTTCGCAGTGTGCAAAAAATATATTTGCCAGAAAATATTAATTTGTATATAACTGTGATTGAAGTGGAATCACCCTTTACCCCGGTTCCTACAATAGAAGCAATAAACAATTGTAATGCTAACTTAAACACGGTGAAAGAAATACAAGTTACTGGATGGGGTAATGGAGCAATGTTATGTTCATCATCAACATACCCTAATATAGAACCTAAACCGGCACTACGAACTAGTACCGTGCCTATAATAGAAAGCCAGGAATGTTCGACGCTTTACCGCAAAACGTTTTTCATAAGAGAATCAATGATTTGTGGTGTTCGTACCGATGATGCGCATTATGGAGGCATTGGAGCAGCGGGCGTTGTGAATGGAGAACTTTGTGCGATCGCATTATATAAGTCCAGTGATCAAATTAAATTTCCGTTTGTATATGTAGATTTATCTCATTCAGAAGTTAAAAATTTTATATCTGCAGCGAAAATAGGATTGTGTTGTAAGAAAAAAATTGTCGGCGAATTTATAACAACCCAATATTGCTAGTATAGAGATGGTTAATTCGCAAACATCAGAGTGTCGAAATATTGTTGTTAAGATATTTTTATTTTTATTTTTATTTTTATTGTAAATAAATATTACTGATTATGATTTAATAAAATTTTGTTTATATGCAATGAAAGTGTGTAGCATGCAAATGCCTTAGGTGGCGATGCCAAACTTTAATCCTATCCAGGGATCAGAAAAAATGCGCCATTGATAAATAGTTTTCTTCTTTTTTACTGAGCCCAACAAATCTCATGATAAGCTTATTCCTATTTCATCAATTATGAACTGAAAAAAAAAACGAATAATCTTCTCTTAAAACTCATTGAAGTGTTTATCACTTACATCGCATTAAATTGAAAGCGCGTCGATAGACGCGGCACTGCATAGGGTGGATTAAATATAGAGAAAGCCTTGGAAGATAAGAAGTACGCCTTAGGAGTCTTCTTCGGCATTGCCGACAATGTCTCTAAATGAGCGATCATGAATGGTCTTAGCTACATTGAAGTGCATCCAGCTATACCCAGATTGATCGGCTGCATGTTAAATTGCAGAAAGATTTCTTCACAATGGGGTTGTATGCGGCCTCGAAGACAGTGGATAGTGGCAGGGGTGTTATCTCCTCATCTGTGGGCGCTGGTCATCAACCAGCTGTTTAAGTAAATCGGCGAGGAACACGTCAAACTGACGGCATACGCAGTTCACATGTCGCAACTGTTCGTTCAAAATCGGGTTGACTGCCAACGCGGTCGAATATGGTCCTCTCTACTAAGAGGTACAAAGTCCCAAATCGGACCATGCCTAAGCTAGGAGGGGTGAGCTTGCAGGAGAAACCTCGCGAAAATATACAGGAATCATTCCAGGAAAAAAATTGTCGTGGAAGCTCAACGTGGATGAGAGCGTGAAGAAGGACACGACGGCACTTTATGAATGTAAAAGAATCTAGCCCCAGATTAGAAACCAAACGTCTTAAAAGTGCAATAACGGAACCGGGATTACATGTAATTATAAATAAATAAATGTAAGGCGCGATAACCTCCGAAGAGATTTTAGGCCGAGCTTCTCTTCCAATTTGCGTTGTGCTCCTTTTTAATTTTTCCTACAAATTGGCGGGACGGGACCTACTTGTTTTATGCCGACTCCGAACGGCACCTTCAAGGCAGACGAGTTTTCACTGAGACCTTTTTATGACAGAAATACACTCGGAGTGCTTGCCAAACACTGCTAAGAGGCGACCCCCCTTAGAAAAATTTTCCTTCTAATTGAAAAACCTTATTTCTACAATTTTGATGTTGCTTTGCCCGGGTCGTGAACGCAGGATATTCGGTGTGGTAGGCGGAGCACGCTACCATCACACCACGGTGGCCGCCATTACATGTAATTAGTTACAAGAAATTTGTTAGTAGTGTTATTATTGAAGTTTATGGGTTTCAGCTAGCACTTACGGGAATAATTTTACACAATACACTTCTTCCCAACAAATCTCTTTTGCATTTGCTTTAAAAGCTGAATTTAATATATAAAATTCTTGTGTCACGCTGTTAGAGGCATAACTCCTCCGAAACGGCTGAACCGATTCTCATGAAATTTTGTGAGCATATTTCGTAGGTCTGAGAATCGGCCAACGTCTACCTTTTTTTCCGCTACGTACCTAGGATCTTGAGATCAAAACGTGGACCAGGGTACCCCTAGAATGTGTTTATACAATATGGATATCAAATGAAAGTTGTTGATGAGTGATTTAGTAGAGGATAATTTTCATACCCCTGCGTGACTAGGGCCTGGAGATATAGGCCAAACGTGGGCCCGTGAACGCCTAGACAACGTTTTTAAATTGTGGGTACCAAATTGGAGCTGTTGACGTATACTTTAGTACAGAGTAAGTTTTACACCGCTGAGTGACTAGGGTCTCGAGATATAGGCCAAAACATGGGCACGGATACCACTAGAATGTTTGTGTATTATGGATATCAAATGAAAGCTGTTGCTGAGGCTCTAAAGTTCATTGTGATATTCGATTTAGTCGCATCAACCTGGCAAAACTGATAAATATGCATGCGTAGCCGAAATAAAGGTATGAATTAATAATACCCACATACCTATTTACATACGTCCTATTCGTATATAAATTTGCCTATTTAGTCTGAAGGTATATTATTAGGCTTTTCCGGTCTAAGTTTTTGTTTTTAAGTGCGAAATAAAATTAAATTATTCCACTTTTCTAACCCAACGTTCCGCTAATAACTTTTTAGCATCATCAGGGGTATGTGTTTATTTGTTAAAACTGTTACAAACAACAAAATACAAAAATGTTAAATTACATACAATTCTATTGAGTTTGATAAATCCGTATGAAAAATCAACTAAAAACAGATAATAATACATGAAAAACCAACTTACAATATTGCACCTTGCCGAGGGGTTTTCCTCTTTTGAAATTATTTAAAACTATTGTCTTTGAACATACAACACTTTTGAAAAACATAAAAACATTGAACATTTATGGACAGTAAATCAATACCAACATAACGCTATGGTAATCTCGTCAATACTAAAAACTATTTTCCTAAACACGTAATGTAAGCAGATGCTATATTGTCTGTATCTTCTTTATTGTTAATCGTCTTTTCTCTTCTTTCCATGATTCTCAGGCTTTCTAAAGTGTATCTTGTTGTTTCTTTCCGTTCCCTGTCAATAATCTTCGCATTAGTAAAGTCAGCTGAGTGTCCACTTGATATTATGTGTTGTGATAACGCTGTACTGTTCTTTTGTTTTCTTATATCCGCTTCATGTATCATATTATGTATCATGTATCGTATTTTGTTGTTTGTAACAGTTTTAACAAATAAACACATACCCCTGATGATGCTAAAAAGTTATTAGCGAAACGTTGGGTTAGAAAAGTGGAATAATTTAATTTTATTTCGCACATAAAAACAAAAACTTAGACCGGAAAAGCCTAATAATATACCTTCAGATTCAATAAGAACTGGTCGGAAATACATAATATTGCCTATTTAGTATTTACGATGCTTTTTTCAGGGAAGTAGACAAGAGACGGACTGGGACTGGGATTAGGACTAGAACTGGGACTGAGACTGAGAATTGGAGTGGGACTGAGACTGAGACTCGGAATGGGACTGGAACAATATACATACCACCCTCTGGGACTTGCAATAAGATATGAAGAAGAATGAGAAAAACTTGAGAGAAGAGAAAAGAGAGGAGGAGAAGGAGACTGAGAACAAGATAGAATGAGACGAAGATGGAGATAGATGAAGCGAAAAAGACGGAGGGAGGAGTGAGTAAAAAGATTAGGAAAAAGTGTAGAGGGGTAGGGCAGAGTTAGTGGGAAAAAGCTTATTAAAATATATGCAGATAGACCACATTTAGGGCAGAACAAAGTCTGCCGGGTCTGCTAGTATACAAATAAATTTATTTAATCGCAAATAGTTGTACATAAAGCTATCGCTTTTAAGAAGTATTTCAGCCTTACTTCCATTTAAAATTTTTCCCTTACCAAAATGCGTAGTTTTCAAGTATCTTACGTGACTTAAAACCAGGCTGGAATATCTTAAACTCATTGAGCTGATTTGAGCTGGATGAGAAATTTTTGCTCAGAATTTTTTTTGTAAAAGATCTTGAAAGTGTTACTTTTTGTTGAGCACGTTGAAACATTCCTTCACAAACTCTCGATATCTCTCGCTATGCTTGAACATAAATAAGTGAGTTGTAAGTACACTTAATATGACGCAAATTAGTTTCATTCTTGTACTTAGTTTTCAATTCATTGCACTCGACGACCATCATAATGGCTCCATTTGTGGAACGTCCTGTTAAATTTCTTAAAATTACATTTGAAATAAATTCTTTTAGCTCGACTAGTGACTAAATTCAATCACGAAAAGTATTTGATAGCCCTGTTAATGAAATTGTGGCGAATTTTTTGGGCAGAGTTGTGTATTTTACCTCAGTGATAAGGAAATAAAAGTCCCAATGTCGAGGCTAATGCCTAAAAAGAACCGAAACTGAAAAAGGGCCCAGCAGAGTTGGGAGGGACCATTTTTGGTCCAAATGGACCAAAGTGGTATTCGTTCTGGTAGCATGAAAAGTCATCATTCCAACTAAAGGCAAACTATTAAGATGGTTGCCTACGTGAAAGAGTGATTTTACCTCGTTGTTGTTGTTGTTGTTGTTGTAGCAGTGCATAATCACACCTGATAGGTGCGACCGATTACAAATTGTCATCAATATCCTCTAACGGGAGTCCAAAGAAACTTGCTGTTTCAACAGGGGTGGACCATAATGGAAGGGGTGTTAGAGGCGTTGGTTCCACATTATAAGTAAAGAGATGGTTGGTGTCATGTGGGGACACATTGCAAGCGGCGCATATATTTTGTATGTCAGGGTTGATTCTGGATAGGTAAGAGTTTAACTTGTTACAGTATCCAGATCGAACTTGAGTTAGAGTGATATAAAATAAATTAAAAAAAATTATTAGAAATTAGCGTTTTTACAACCCCCTTTTAAAACCAAGGCATCACTGTGATGCATTTGCATGTCGTAAACATAGTTGTGTGGGTTTTTTATTCAACCGTTTTAAAAAATGAAGGTATCACTGTGACACAATTGCAGATCGTAAAATTGCTTGTGTTGTTTTTTTTTTTTTTAAGCCACCACAAGACACAGCAGGTAGTATTGAAATTGCCCCTACCCAAAAGTTCGACCCAAAGGGGGGGACATCAGAATTCGGTTTAGAGGTATGGTTCCTTCGGCAAAGTTTCTTATTTTGATCCCTAGAATACGATTTTCACAGAGTAATGACCGATTTTAAATCGACCCGCCCTATTCCACTCTTATCAAATTCTATCTGTTTTAGAGATATACGTCGCCGCCGCCGATTTTCGTTGTTTTTCGCACGCCGTAGCCGTAGCCGTTCGGCGCATTCCTATATTTGCTGCACATTTAAGGATGTCTTGACCGGGTTTTTCTTGTCGAAAAAAGGTCGGATTTGGTCGAAAGGGGTATCAACGGATACGCATCACTACCAGTTTTAAGAATCCAATTACGAAATTTAAGTCTTTCAAACCGTTCAAAAGCTATTTAAAAAAACAGGCGCTATCCATGCCGGCTTAACACGGATTTTGCATCACCGAATTCACCAAGTTATATAAACAAAAAACTAGAAGAAAAATTATGTAATAAATAGAAATGCTCACCTTGCCTAATTTTTCCAAAAACTTAGTAAAGAACTATGAATTCAAATAAAATGGCCAAAGTCGGGGGGGGGGGGGGGGGGGGGGGGGAGTGAATAAAAGGATTAGGAAAAAGTGAACAGGGGGGAGGCAGAGTCAGACGGAAAAAGCTTCTTAAACTGTATGCAGATAGGCCAAATTTAGGGCAGAACAACGTCTGCCGGGTCTTCTAGTACACCTTATAGAAAACAAAGTTCCTCCAGATGGCTCGCAAGTCAAGATAACTGCAAGTCCTTTAAAAAGGGGGGAAACTTGCGATCGATTTTCGAGTAACTTCACGATGAACTAGAGACATGAAATTTGGGGCGTAGGTCAGTACCCGGTGACAATGTAATAATAAGAAAAAAGTCGCCGCTAGGTGACGCAAGGGTCGAAATATTCAAAAAAATCGTATTTGTGGTCAGATTGGGCTCATATTTGGAGCACATAATACATACAAGAATAGAAGCGGTCTATGAAAAAAATCGCCGCTAGGTGGTGCAAGAATCGAAATATTCAAAAAAATCGTATTTGTGGCCTGATATGGTCCATTCTTGGAACACATAATACATACATGAATAGAAAGCGACCTATGATGTCCGATTTGGCTCATATTTGTAACAAATATTACATACATTTTGCAGTTGGAGGAGGGACAAGCATACGTGGCGCAGAGTCGAGTAAAGTCTTTGGAAGGATTATGTATTGAGGACTTAGATTGTAACAAATTGTCAGGAAAGAGTCCTTGTAATAATGAGTCACGAAATGAACTAAATAGAATGAGAAACAATAGGCAATTAAATAAAGACTAAAAACTTGAAAATAAAATAATTAAAAAAACATTTTTAAGTTCAACGGTTTTATTGAAAACAGTATTTATGTACATGAAGTAAGAATAATACTAAAAGCTAGAAAATATTAGGTAGCTCCTAGGTACTAGTCATCATACTCCTCATCAATCTAGGACGTCGAACAGACAATTAAATAACAGCGTTGAACGGTAAAATTTCTATTGATAGTCATATATAAGACCAAATGAACCCTAATCATTGTCTTAGGAATTTCATGCGCCAAACGCTTATTTAATTGTCTGATCAATGCCCTAGATTGATGAGGAGTGTAATGAATAGTACCTAATTATTTTATTCTAATTATTTTCTAGATTTGGAAAAACTTGCTTGCACTCCGCTTTTTGCTCCCATCATAACCGAGCAGTTGTCGACAGTGAAACGAATAATTTTTTCAAGTGGTATTGAATGGTCTTTCAAAGATTTAATAATGGCATTAAAAATACCCTCCGAGCTACTATCGGTCAAAGGTATCAAATCTAAAAATCTATCAATGCACTTTTTATCAAAAATTCGAATCGAAACTGGCAAATTTTTTGATATACATATATCAGTCGTTTCAATTATTATTAGAGAGTAATAATTCTTCTGACAAAAGGCAATTATGGATTTATAATTTTCTGGCCCCGTTATTTGAGTTATTATTTTCTGTGCTTTAATTCTATTGATTAAAAATTTGTTCACAATTTTAGAATCAGTTATGCTATTTTTAATAAGCATATTTAAATGATCCATAATTACAAATTGTGCTCAGCAACAAAACAAATTCACTCTATATGTTCTTCGAAAAATTTAAAATACCTTCAGAGTTGCTTTGCAAATGACATAAAGTGTAATGCTGTATTTTACAAAAATGTACCAAATATGTCAATGTAGTACCAACGTACTTTCGGGAAGCGAAATGTACCAAAAAAAGTACAAATGTACCATGATTATCATCACTGATCTTTATCACACTGACAATCTCGGCTCGGCTTTCAGCGCCGACTCTCTTCCTACCCTAAGATAAGCTTGCCTAGCGTGTTGGTAAAAGTGGTGTGTGAACTGGCATTAATGCGGGAGCTTCAGCCTGGGGAGAGTTCGAAACACTTTTACCGAACCAAGCCACCATCTGTCAGCCCGGGGGCCGAACAAGAACTTAAACTTTGCACACTAACGAAAGCTACCGGAAGACCTGAGTACCGCCAATTATGCATGGAAAACCCAATACCTAGCAGCGCGTATCTCATTTTAGCGGCTGCTCATAACCCACCCTACCATGGCTTTAAAGCTGTTAATAAAGCCCCAAAAGACCAACCACACCACTATGGAATCAGACCAACACAACTAAATTTACAATTCCATATTTAAAAATTTGTATTACGATTCAGCTTCTTATTCTTACAGCTTAAAGAAAACTTAAAAGTATGAAAGACTTAATGTATATGGCAATCTAGTTGTAAAACTAGGTATACAGATCTTAATTATATCCGTAACAACTAGCCTTTATTTTTCTTGGGTATTGATCAGAAAACAAATAACCTACCTTAACAATAGGTACATTATTTTTTTGTGAGGTCAATGACCTTGCCGCTCACGAGAAATTGGAGTGTAAGTAGAAATATTAAGAAACCCAAAAAAAAAAAAAAAAAATATTCCTCTAATTCTCTTGGTTTTGCAAAAAGATGATTCAAACTCCATAAGAGTGATGTGTATCCATATGTATGTACGAAGGTACGTAAAGAAAAATGATGCGATCAACAAAAGAAAACTTGCATCTATTTGCATATACGTACATACATACCTTGGTTATGTATGTAAGTACATGTCAATTATGTTCTCTATCGTAACATTTATGTATATTAAGTAGGTTGGTGGATAAAATGGAATAAGTGAACTTACTTACATGTTTTCCAGTGGTAATGGTTTGCTTACTCCAACGCTGTCCCACGAAGCGAAGATGGCCACTATTATATATATGGTTTGCGGAGGTTGCATAAAAGGGGTCGAAGATTAACCGCCGCCGATAAGAGCAACAGCAAAAGGAGTGAATTTAAGAGAATGGAGGGCAGTTGGAGCTAAGAGACTCTCCCAAGCATTGGCAAAGTCAGAGTTTTGGTTTCCTCAATTTTCTCTCAAAAGAGCGATCAGAAAATTAATAAAATGGATGACGATTTACAACATTTTGTGCAACTTTTTTTTATGTTAATACTAGCAGCCCCTTCAGACGTTGTTCTGTCCTAAATTTGGTCTATCTCCATACATTTTAATACGCTTTTTCCATCTAACTCTTAAAGTTTATGTTGAGTTAATTGAGTTTTTAAAAAACTCTTGCATTTTATTTCAATGCTGCTATCAAACTGACTAAGCTTTACATTTTACTCTTATTTATAACTTACAAATAGTTTACAATAGGAATATTGAATAGGATGTTTATCTTAATACGATACCTTAGTAATGTTACTCCTGGCATTGCATCAGCTGGCTAACGCAATGTCAGTATGTGGGAATGGAATGTTACAACAGATTCCGTAAATAAATCAAATAGCAATGTTTAAACAATTTGTTTATATTTGCCACCTGATTTGGGTGGAGTCATGTTCCTTAACTTGCACATTTATCAGTTTTGCCAAGTTAATGCAACTAAATCGAATATCACAATGAAAATTACTTTAAAGCTCTCAGCAACAACTTTCATTGATACCCATATTACACACACATTGTAGGGGTTCCGGGTCCAGGTTTTGCCCATATCTTGAGACCCTAGTCACCCAGTGGTATAAAAATTACTCTGTACTAAAGCACTCATCAACAGCTTCAATCTGACACCCATAATGTAAAAACACATCCTAGTGTTACCCTGATACACGTTTTGGCATATATATCGAGACCTTTCACATATAGGTATGAAAACTACCCTGTACTAAAGCACCCACCAACAGCTTTCATTTGTTATCCATATTCTATAAACACATTCTAGGGGTACCCGCGTCCACGTTTTCGCTTATATCTCCAGACGCTAGTTACCCGCGGGTACGAAAAATACCCCGTATCAAAGTACTCATAAACAGCTTACATTCGATACCTATATTGTACAAACATATCCCAGGATTACCCAGGCCCACGTTTTCATCTCAAGACCCTATCCAGAACGGAATAAAAATTATCCTATGTCTGTCTCCCGGTTCTAAGCTATCCCTCCACCAATTTTCAGACAAATATGTTAATCCGTTACTTCCTCTTCAACCACTCTTTATCTATTAAAAAAAAGCGCATCAAAATCTGATGCGTATTTTTAAAGGTTTAAGCATTCAAAGGGACATAGGGACAGAAAAAGCGACTCTGTTTTATACTATTTAGTGATGTACATCCATACATACCTATAAACCTACCCGAAGTTAAATAACGCAGCGTATGTGTCGCATCATGCCTCACTCAAAAGCAATTAGCGCGCACAGTTGACAGCGAACAACCACACACACGCATTTTTTGGTAAAAATGTTACTTTTGTTTAAACAATTTGGCTGATATAAGGAATCAAGTATTTTTTTTGTTTTTGATGCAGATCGAAGGTAAATATTTCAAAGTTTTACTGAAAAGAAGGAATTTTTTAAATCCATCTATCCGTTTATGAGTTATAGCTGTGTAAACAAAAATTTTATGATTTTTGACTACATTTTGGCAATTTGCCACGCCACTATAATATATACCTTCATATTATATTAACTGTGCCATCTCACGTAGCTAAGCTTTCAAAAGCAAAAACCGTTTTAAAATCGGAGCATTCTGTGTGAAGTTATGTACATACATGGCATTTAGCGACTTTATTTTATAAGATTTATATATATATAGATTATAGATAGATAGATATACATAGATACATCGGCAATAACATAGTTACAATAAAATTATTCTAATGTTCATGGTTCAAAGGTAAGTATAACGATTTGACAAAAGGTGAGTATTTAGTAATTAATTAGAAGTTATTACAAAATCAATTAACATTAGATTAGTTAGGTATGTATGAACCTGGGAAGGTGGTTCTATTGTAATTTCTTCAAAAAAAATTATTTTCATTAGGATGTTCTTCTTCTTCCCATCTTTGCTAGTGGTATAATTATTTGAAGTGAAGTTTAGTATTAATAAATATTTAAAAGGTTGCATAAGGGTAAGTATTAAGATAAAATAGTGAAAGTAGGTATTATAGCAAATTCATTTCTTTGTGCTTAGGCATGGTTTCTATAATTATTTTGACTACAAACCACGAAATGTCCATATTCATAAGGTTTTGTATTGTTATGGTAGGTACACGATAGCCAAATCTCTGCAGGAATTGTTATGCCGGTAATTGGATGTGGTGCCTATGAGGCTCGGACTTTTCGAAGTCAGGCGTATTATATAGGTTAGTTAAAACACACTACAACTTTATAGAACCGCGCTTGAAAACTTGAACTTTTAACTAGATTTGATTGATGTGTTCGTCAAGGAAGTTCTCCAGGAAAAAGAACGCCCGGATATGAGCTTGAAGCCCATATGGTACTTATGCAAAATAAATTATCGATACATTTTGTTATCCAAAATCATGTTAACAGTGACAGACTGACGGAAATTGCACTTAGACTAGTGTGACATAGTACAGGGTGTAGCAACATCTTCAAAATTTGCATATAAGCGGAAATGTAAGAAATTAAAAAAAGGTCTATGAAAACTATGTGTATGGCTGATCTATGTATGTACCCACTGATATGGCAGGGGTGAAGGAATTACTATTTGTAGAACAAAGGAGTGAAACTTCAATTAGCTAAAACCAAAGAGAATTTTTCAGATGAAAATAGTGTTGCTTTTTTGGGTATTTAGTTGGTTTAAATATTACAAAAAGTGTAATTATAGTTATAACAGTTCCTTACAGGATTCTTTAAAAAAAATCAAAAAATAGAACGAAAAAGGTGTGAGATATTAAAGATAAAACTACCAATAACTTGCGGCAAATCCATGGCCATAAAAGCTCGTAATCTAAAAAGGCATATGTGCTGAACTACCGGTTTCGCAGGGCCCTTAAATGATCCCAGAAGGGTTCCAAAATAGTTCCGAAATGATAGCTAGGTGGTCCCCAAATGATTCCGAAATACTCCCGAAAGTACCTTAACGGGATCCCAGACGGATACCGAAAACCTTCCTGAAATGATCCCGGAAGGGTCTCCGAATGAACCCGACATATTCCAGAAAAATAGGACGCCCAAATAATCCCGGACAGATCCCAGAAACCATCCAGATATGATCCCTAAAGGGTCCCCAAATGGTCCCGAAATCACTCTGAAGGGATCCCAGATGGATCCCGTAAACCATCCAGAACTGATGCCGCCAGGCTCCCCAAATGAACCAAAAATAACCCAGAAAAAGTCACGAGATTACCCCGACTGCACTCCGTAAACCGTCCAGAAAGGATCCCTGAAGGGTCCCCAAATGAGCCCGAAATTACCCTGACAGGATCCCGCACAAATTCCGAAAGCCGTACAGAAATGGTACCGGATGGGTGCCCAAATGATCGCGAAATAGTCCCGAAATTACCCTGACGGGATCCAGGCCGGATCACGAAAACAATTCAGAAATAATCCCGGAAGGATCTCCAAATGATACCGAAATAGTCCCGATAAAGTCCCGAAATGACCCTGACGGGTACCCGGACGGATCCTGAAAATCATCCAGAAATTATACCGGAGACATAGCCTAACTCAGATTCAAAACATTTCAAACAGAAGAGTCAGATATCAGCGTATGATTAACGCTTCTTCACTTATTCAACAATTACATTCCGCGGTGACAATTAAGGGATGTAATCAACGCTTTTCAACCCAAATACTCCGCTGGCCAGATCATGTTATACGAATGGACGAAGACGCTCCGGCCAAGAAAATATATCAGTTAACACCGCAGTTTGGAAGCAGTGGAAGCGCGAGATCTTCACTGAGTTGGGGAAGGCAGATGGAAGTAGACTTGAACTCCATCGGTGCTCCCAATTGACATCAGTTATCGCGAACCGGCAGGCGCAATTTTTACAATATTAACAAAATCGATAAGGCGGAAAAGTGCCAACTTATGATGAAAATCAATGTTTTCTTTGACCTTCGGCAGAAGAATAAGTTGAAAAATGTATGCATAAATTAGAACAGGTAAAGAGAGCCTCCAAGGGAAAACTTGATTTCCAACTTTTTCATGTGGTCTAGCTCAAAGAAAATACTTTGTTGTCATCTTCAAGAGCTGAAGACACTGCATATCTCCTAAGAGAATGTTTTATGTCAACTTCAGCGGAGAATAATCGCATAGCTCCATTTAGAATGCTTTATTGGCAACTTCCCCAAAAGTGTGCCCTCCTCGCAATAGGGGCCAACACCAGGCCATGAGATGATACATGTATACAAGTATCAAGGACACAATATAAAGAAATCACAACTGATTTTCCTGCTTGCCGCGAATACAGTTATCAACGACCTTGATAAGTATTTAAGGGGTTGATAAGCGCAATTCATAGCTTCCGCAAACCAATTGTCGACCTCAGTTGCGTGTGCGAATCCTGTTACAAATATGTATGTATCATACACATACTTAGCAGGCGAGGCTATGTATGTATGTATCATACAAATATGTATGTATCATAAACATACTTAGCAGGCGAGGCTCTGTTGCTAATAGAACTAAGGGGTGGTGAGCGTTATGGCCTTTAGGGTTCAGTGTGGTCATATTAAATCGTTCCTGAGATGGTCAAGCTAGTATATTAATAGTGCTTGGTACCGGAACGTACCGGATCTATATCCGGGGAAGGACCATCAACATCGACAATACTCCTCAAAACCATCGGAGAGTGCCCTTATCTCTACAACACCAACAACAACCGTGATAGGGTAGCGCAACCGATACGCCACGTCCATATTGCTCTCTTTCGTGTAATACACCTGTCATGGTTTGGGTAAACCATAGTATTATTGTTGTTTTGTATGATTGATATATATAACTACTGCGAGCATATTTTAACCTCTAACCCGCAGGTAAAAGACATGTCGGAAAAGTCGAATAATGTTTTCCCAGCCCTATCCTCTATATTGAGCTTGCAAAGTATTTCATACTATTCGGTGGTAACACCGCCAATGGAGTGTGGCCTGAATACAGTAATATGCCATTTCTAACAAGAGTTACGTCATGAGTGCTGGAAGGAACGTGGTATACCAAACAAGTCTTCTCTAATCCGGGTAATAACAAAACGCTTTTTGGGACAATCGCTTTGGCACCACAAATCCAAAACTTTTCCTCTGCTTCTCTTGATTTACATAGTCACGGTAGTATACCTCGCGAAGGCCTCTATAATTTAACCGTTTCATGATAATCTCAACTTTAATTAAGCTTTAGAATTATGCTCGTAATTGTATCCCTTGTTTCACACTAAATAACACAAAAATACGCACACATACAAAACAAGAAACCCGATATTTGCACCATTATTCATTGCATAGAAAACACGACAAGCTTGTTCTTAATTCATGACAATCAAAAGTTCGTATTATTCAATCATACCACTTTTACTCGTCTATTATTTCACTCAGACTCATTTATCGCTCCTTCGTTCATTTCATTTCCTTTATGAAATTGCATTCAAATGTTGCTCTGCATAGCGTAAGGTGCAAGTTTTCAAACGCAGACACAAATTTTCAATTAATTTTCATTCCGCCTTCATTGCCACCTTTTACTCCACCCTGATCACACATTCACTATTATTATGTAGCCGTTCGAGCTGCTTCAATTGCTTTAATGCTTCATCTTCATCCGGACTACATTTTATCCCCAATCATTCAATGTTGCAAAATGTCGCTGCTGCATGATTTTTTTTGTGTTTTGCCAATTTTATGCGACCGCAGCACATCACCGCACTCCACCCACACATTACTGACAATACGCTCCATGATAATACGGCGAACACTATGCTACAAAAACTGATTTCTACATTTGGACATGTTCTTAAGGTGGAAGAAGGCAAGAGAGTTGAATACATATTCGGCAAATGCATATCACTCCCTCTGCCCTCACCAAATCATCGGTACGTTCTTCGACTGTTCTACGAAATCTTATTACAGGAGGGCTCTTTGTAACAAATCGCTTGGTAGAACTTAATCATCCACTTTAGCAAATTCAACTTTTTAAGCCCTCAGAAGCGTTTTTCCGGATTTTAACATCTCTCTGCGACTCAATAAAGCTTTTGTGTCTGTCAAAGCTCCTTTAGAGTCCTTTGACGAAGAACAAAAATCTCGGCTTAGATCTCGAAGGGGTATTAAGCAATGTCCTACCTCGGGATTGTGCAGAGAGTTCAATGAATGTATTTGCAAACTTATGTGAAACAAAATGGTCGGAGCTGGATGGGGAGGAACCACAATCGATAGATGACCCCAGACCCGAGTCGTCTACCTAAAACGGAACTAGCTGTTTCGAGGAGTAAATTCGTTTCCTTGCTAAATTTTTTGAACAGTTCAGCTAGATTAAGATATCTGCATAAAGTCCTCCTTCGAGTGGGGGAGTACCGATAATACTTTCTGATTGAGAAAAATATATATTAATTATATTGGAGAGACATTTTTTACGGAAATCAATATTAATGGTAGGCCAAGGAATGCCTTGGTTATTTTTTTACTGAGGTAGGGAAACCACTGGCAGATACTGGAACGCTATATTGAACAAAGGGCTAAGAATACCCCGGTCGCTATGTATTGTGGTAGGGAGGCCCTGGGCAGAAGCTAGAGCCTCTCCCAAATGATGTACAACATCCTACAAGATGATGGTCAAGATGATACTCATGTACGGGCACTGGTCTGGTGGATCTCGCTCGATCCGGCGAGCATTATAACAAAAAAAAAATAGTCTGTACAACGGAATATGTTAGCTGGTATAAGGAATATAATGCTGATTATGATGCTGAGCCCACGCGCACTAATATTGTGGGATAGGCGTCTGAGGGCCGTGCAAAATGATATGGGATAGGGACTCTCTGGCTTCGGGCCCTCCAGTATTTTTAATAACTTCGATTTTGGTTTTGATTTTTCAGCCTGTATGGGATGGCCGGAATATTAAATGCCGACTACTGCCTTTGTCAAGGTTTCAACGCATGGCAGTGGAGTAGCTAGCTGATTTACGATTAGGCAGCAGTAGAAAGGAAATATTGGAGTCGGCAGGTTTTATGGTCAGAAGTACGAGTAAGCCGCAAGCTCCAGATGACATCATGATGAGGTGATCAGGGAGTGTCTGACTCCCCTGTGATTGCTTCTAACTATTTTCGGACGTAGCAGTATCCGGAGTAACTGTCATGCTGATCTCTTATCCTGATTGTATATATTTGAACCAGACTTGTCGGATTAGAGAGAACTCAGGCTTCCGCTGGTCAACTGGAGTATGCTCTTGTACATACGGGCCTCGACTCTGCTCAGCAAATGCGCAGTTACTTCCACTCGCGTAGCGAAATACTTCTGCCCGGTAGAGGATACCGTAATCATTGGTGATTGGGGTTCTGGAGGAGATCTATGATGTACGTGTCAATGTATTACAAAATCTTTCCTGCTGCAGACAGTTCATGTTTGGCACCCGCCGTGATGTGGTGGTAGCATTCTCCGCCTACAACCTCGAAGTTCATGGGTTAAATTTCCGGGAAAATCAACACCAAATATTTAAGAAGTTTACTTTAGTTAAAAGAAAGTTTTTCTAAGCGGGGTCGCCCCCGGCATTGATTTGGAAAGCACTGCGAGTTTATTTCTGCCATGAAGAGCTTCTCAGTGAAATATCATCTGCGTTGCGAATGCCGTTCGAGTTCGGAGGAAGAGAAAATCAAAAGGAACACAATGCAAATTGGAAGAGAAGCTCGGGCTGAATCTCCTTGGAGGTATAATAATTCCAATATTTTATTTATTTATTGTAACTCGCTAAAACGGTTACTGCTTCGCTCAACCACTATTGTTTAAAACCAACGCTTTTTATACTCAGCGTGCTTTGCGCACAGAGTATATTAACTTTGATTAAATAACGCACAGTGGCGCAAAAAATGCAAAAATCATAACTTTTGAACCAATGAATATATTTTAAAAATTTGAAAGCTAATTATTTGAAGTTTTACTGTGTGAAAGCTCATAATGTCACAGATACAGGGTGCTTCAAAAAAATTCGTCAAAGTCGAAATTTTTTAGAAAAATGCAAAAACAAAATGTTTTTAGTAAAAAATAAAAAAAAAAATAAAATGAGATTTGTCTTTTAATGACGTATTTAAGCATTAAATAAGATAAACTAATGATATTGATAAGATAGCGTGGCACTGCCCATTTATGATAAAAAGTTAGACCTTAGTAACCGCTTTACCAATTTGTACCAAACTCGATAGACGTATTGATTTCTATAAAAATTTAGTACTCGTTTGAAGGCGAAATGCCTAAGCTTTAAAATAAATTTGATAACCTTTAGAGAAATGCAATAACGAAAAGTATATATTTATAAATTACTAAATGGATTAAGTCTTTTATTTGAAATAAAAAATTAACTTGTACATAGATATCTTATTTTTCAATAAAGTAACAAAATTGATTAGTAAATCTCTTTTTCGTTGTTGTCATAAGAAGTGAGACACTTATTTTATCTTAACATAGTCATCGTCACTGGAACATATATCTAACAAAACAACCATTTCTGAGCTATACGCATCTGTAAGATCTTTATGTGTTCTTACATACCTCATAGATGATATGACTGGATCAGAAGAGATAGCTCACATGTTGAAAAGGTCTTCGTTTTGTCTAACTCGTGATACTTTGCAGGTGTTTATACATCTATACCTTTTGTAGTCCTTGTTCTTAGATTCTTGAGCTTCTTCAGACAATTATCCTAATGGTAACCACTGGCACTCTATTAAATCTTCTCCATGTGCTAAAATTTTATGTACCGTTGGTGTAAGTTTCTTCTCAGGACTCTTTTGATGCAGCAACTCTGTAGTTTTAGATGCATATTCTCCAAATTTGGGTCCATTAACTTATCTTTAATTGCTATACAAGAAAACGACAACCGGCCGCCTTATTTGCTCACAAAACCATTTTAAATACAACAAAAAAGAAGAAAAATTTAAAATTTTTTCTAATGTTGAAAATTGGTCAACTTTGAGTGGCTCTACATGGTAAACTATAATTGTCTGTGAAAAACCAGTTATATATTCTTGATCCCCGGAAAATTCTCTATTAGAAACATGTATTAGATTTAGCGAACGCTTTCATGATTTTTTTGATTTTTGCCATGCTTTAACGGCAGAGGCGCCACTGTGTAACGGTTGGTTGTACATGTATAAAGGAATCGAGATAGATATTGACTTCCACATATCAAAATCATTAGTATCGAAAAAAAATTTGATTGAGCCATGTCCGTCCGTCCGTCCGTCCGTCTGTCCGTCTGTCCGTTAGCACGATAACTTGAGTAAATAATATTAAAAATTTGGTACACGAGCTTATCTGGACCCAGAATAGATTGGTGATGAAAATGAGCGAAATCGGATTATAACCACGCCCACTTTTTATATATATAACATTTTGGAAAACAAAAAAACCTGATTATTTAGTAAATAATACACCTAGAATGTTGAAGTTTGATGTGTGGAATATTATTGAGACTCTTGATAAAAATTTTAAACACATTTTTTAAATGGGCGTGGCACCTCCCACTTGTGATAAAATCAATTTTACAAATATTATTAATCATAAATCAAAAATCGTTAAACCTATCGTAACAAAATTCGGCAGAGAGGTTGCCTTTACTATAAGGAATGCTTTGCAGAAAAATTAACGAAATCGGTTAAGGCCCACATCCACTTTTATATAAAAAAATTTTAAAAGGGTCGAAGACTAATCAAATAAGATATATCTTTGCAAAAAAGAGCTTTATATCAGTGGTGTTTCATTTCCCAAGTGGATTTATAAAAATAAATAGGAACAAGTAAGGAAGGCTAAGTTCGGGTGTAACCGAACATTACATACTCAGTTGAGAGCTATGGAGACAAAATAAGGGAAAATCACCATGTAGGAAAATGAACCTAGGGTAACCCTGTAATGTGGTTGTATGACATGTGTACCAAATGGAATGTATTAAAGAGTATTTTAAGAGAGAGTAGGCCATAGTTCTATGGATGGACGCCATTTAGGGATATCGCCATAAAGGTGGACCAGGGCTGACTTTGGGATTTGTTTGTACGATATAGGTATCAAATGAAAGGTGTTAATGAGTATTTTAAGAATGAGTGTGCCTTAGTTGGAATCTAAGTGTTCTTTGCCCAGTCCACAAGAAGGGGGATACTGCAAAATGCACCAACTATCGTGGAATCAGCCTTCTTAATAACGCATATAAGGTCCTTTCAAGTGTATTGTGCGAAAGATTGAAGCCCACCGTGAACCGGCTGATTGGACCTTATCAGTGCGGCTTCAGACCTGGTAAATCTACCATCGACCAGATTTTCACAATGCGCCATATCTTGGAAAAAACCCGTGAAAAGAGAATCGACACACATCACCTCTTCGTCGACTTTAAAGCCGCCTTCGACAGCACGAAAAGGAGCTGCCTATATGCCGCTATGTCTGAATTTGGTTTCCCCGCAAAACTTATACGGCTGTGCAAAATGACGTTGAGCAACACCATCAGCTCAGTCAGAATTGGGAAGGACCTCTCCGAGCCGTTCGAAACTAAACGAGGTTTCAGACAGGGTGACCCCCTATCGTGCGATTTCTTTAATTTGATGCTGGAGAAAATTATACTAGCTGCAGAACTTAACCGCACTGGAACAATATACTATAAAAGCGTGCAATTACTGGCATATGCTGATGACATTGATATCATCGGCCTAAACACCCGCGCTGTTAGTTCTACTTACTCCAAGCTGAAAAAAGAAGCGGTAAAGATGGGTTTGATGGTGAATGAGGACAAAACGAAGTACCTGCTGTCATCGAACAAAGAGTCAGCGCATATGCGCCTTGGCAACCACGCTACTGTTGGCAGCCATAATTTCGAAATAGTAAAAGACTTCGTTTATTTGGGAACCAGCATCAACATTAGCAACAACATCAGCACTGAAATCCAGCGAAGAATCAATCTTGCCAATAAATGCTACTTTGGACTAGGTAGGCAATTGAAAAGTAAAGTCCTCTCTCGGCGAACGAAAATCATACTCTACAAGTCACTTATCGTACCCGTCCTGCTATATGGGGCAGAAGCATGGACCATGACAACAGCAGATGAAGCGGCTTTGGGAGTGTTCGAGAGAAAAGTTCTTCGAAAGATTTATGGACCTCTACGCGTTGGCGATGGCGAGTACCGAAGAAGATTTAATGACGAGCTGTACGAGCTATACGCAGACATCAACATAGTCCAGCGAATTAAAACGCAGCGGCTGCGCTGGCTAGGCCATGTTATGCGAATGAAAGATGATGCTCCGGCCAAGAAAGTGTTTCTATCGGAACCCGCTTATGGAAGCAGAGGTAGAGGGCGGCCCCCACTCCGTTGGAAGGACCAGGTGGAAAACGATTTAAACTCCCTTGGTGTGACCAATTGGCGCCGGTTGGCGGAGCGAAGGAGCGACTGGCGCGCCTTGTTGGACGGCCATAACCGTTTAGACGGTTAAGCGCCAATTAAGTAAGTAAGTAAGTGCCTTAGTTGTATATGTGAAGGCCTTTTCGAGATATCGCCATAAAGGTGGAACATGGGTGACTCTAGAATGTGTTTGTACGATATGGGTATCAAATGAAAGGTGTTAATGAGTATTTTAAAAGAGAGTGATCCTTAGTTCCATAGGTGGAGGCCTTTTCGAGATATCGCCATAAAGGTGGACCACGGGTGTATCTAGAATGTGTTTGTACATACGGGTATCAAATGAAAGGTGGTAATGAGTATTTTAAAAGGGGGTGGTCCTTAGTTCTATAGGTGGACGCCTTTTCGAGATATCGCCATAAAGGTGGGCCAGGGGTGACTCTAGAATGTGCTTGTACGATATCGCTATCAAATGAAAGGTGTCAATGAGTATTCTAAAAGGGAATGGGCCTTAGTTCTATAGGTGAACGCCTTTTCGAGATATCGCCATAAAGGTGGAACAGGGGTGACTCTAGAATGTGTTTGTACGATATGGGCATCAAATGAAAGGTGTTAATGAGTATTTTAAAAGGGAGTGATCTTTAGTTCCATAGGTGGACGCCGTTTCGAGATATCGCCATAAAGGTGTACCACGGGTGACTCTAGAATGTGTTTGTACGATATGGGTATCAAATTAAAGGTATTAATGAGGGTTTTAAAAGCGAGTGGCCCTAAGATGTATATGTGAGGACGTTTTCGCGATATCGACCAAAATGTGGACCAGGGTGATCCAGAAAATCATCTGTCGGGTACCGCTAATTTATTTATATATGCAATACCACGAACAGTATTCCTGCCAAGATTCCAAGGGCTGTTGATTTCGGCCTGTAGAACTTTTTCATTTTCTTCTACTTAATATGGTAGGTGTCACACCTCTTTTACAAAGTTTTCTCTAGAGTTATATTTTGCGTCAATAAACCATTCAAATTACCATGTTTCATCCCTTTTTTCGTATTTGGTATAAAATTATGGCATTTTTTTTTTTTATTTTTCGTAATTTTCGATATCGAAAAGTAGTCGGATTTCGGCCATTTTTTATACCAAGATAAAGTGAGTTCAGATAAGTACGTGGACTAAGTTTAGTAAAGATATATCGGTTTTTGCTCAAGTTATAGTGTTAACGGCCGAGCGGAAGGACAGACGGTGGACTGTGTAGAAAAACTGGGCGTGGCTTCAACCGATTTAGCCCCTTTTCACAGAAAACAGTTACCGTCATAGAATTTATACCCCTACCAAATTTAAGAACGATTGGTAAATTTTTGTTCGACTTATGGCATTATAAGTATTCTAGACAAACTAAATGAATATGGGCGGTGCCACGCCCATTTTGAAATTTTCTTTTATTTTTGTATTTTGTTGCATCATATCATTACTGGAGTTGAATGTTGACTTAATTTACTTATATACAGTAAAGATATTAAATTTTTTGTTAAAATTTTGCTTTAAAAAAAAATTTTTTTAAAAAGTGTATTTAGCACATATATAGTAATAGTTGTAACGTTGCTGCCAAATTTCATCATGATATCTTCAACGACTGCCAAATTACAGCTTGCAAAACTTTTAAATTAAAATAAAAAAAAAAATAAATTTAAGGCGCGATAACCTCCGAAGAGATCTAAGGCCGAGCTTCTCTTCCAATTTGCGTCGTGCTCCTCTTGATTTTTCCCTACAAATTGGCCGGACGGGACCTACATGTTTTATGCCGACTCCGAACGGCATCTGCAAGGCAGATGAGTTTTCACTGAGAGCTTCTCATGGCAGAAATACAATCGGAGCGCTTGCCAGACACTGCCGAGGGGCGACCCCGCTTAGAAAAAATTTCTTCTAATTGAAAAATCTTATTTCTAAAATTTTGATGTTGCTTTGCCCGGGAGTTGAACCCAGGGCATACGGTGTGATAGGCGGAGCACGCTACCATCACACCACGGTGGCCGCCAACTTTTAAATTACCTTCTTTTAAAAGTGGGCGGTGCCACGCCCATTGTCCATAATCTTACTAATTTTCTATTCTGCCCCATAAGGTCAACCCACCTACCAAGTTTCATCGCTTTAGCCGTCTTTGGCAATGAAATATCGCATTTTTTCGGTTTTTCGAAATTTTCGATATCGAAAAAGTGGGCGTGGTTATAGTCCGATATCGTTAATTTTAAATAGCGATCTGAGATGAGTGCCCAGGAACCTACACACCAAATTTCATCAAGATACCTCAAAATTTATTCAAGTTATCGTGTTAACGGACAGACGGACGGACGGACGGACATGGCTCAATGAAATTTTTTTTAAAAAATGGGCGTGGCATTACCCCTTTTACGACTAAGCTATTTTCTATGTTTAGGGAACTATAACTCGAAGCAAAATTTACATATCGTAACAAAATTGGGTACACACAGGGCCGTAGAGAGAAAATCCGGGCCCTGGACTAAATAATTTACGGGCCCCCTATAAAAAATCCACTAATACATTTGATTAATTTGAATTAATGACGTCTCATTCATGAATCATTATTGATGGATTACATTGAAAAAATATTTTGCTACATCAACTAAATGATTTTTGGACTAAGAGATGAAAATAAAATTAACACAGAATATTTACTATTTACACCATTTTATTGTAACGTAGAAATAAAATGCTCTTTTAACAGCCACATATTGTTTCAAATAATCTTTTCTAGTTTAAGCTTGAATCTTTACCTTTTTGAGTAATCTTTCAATGTGCGGAACTCAGATTTCATGGGCCTTTCCGCTGCTGCATTTCTGCTATGATATTGCAAGCGATTCAATCTCTCCAGTCTCTGAGCCTCACTGTGCGCTAGCTTCACCTGCCGTCTAGAATATGCAGATTGTCCTCGTAATTGGTCACTCCGGGAATACTTGAGTATGAATATCAACAGCAGCAAGAGCCTTTCAAACATTTGGAGGGTACCAACTTGCTTGCTGACATTAAAGTATGTACCAAATTGCCAAAGACCTACCAAAAGCGGTTCTGGACGATTTTTGGAATCATTATAGTCGTGTTTTTTGGATTATTATCCGCCTATTATCGCCGAGTCATGAACTTCTTAATGGTAACTTATCGGCATGTTATCGCCGGGCTGCAGACGTGTCATCGCTTTTATATTGGAGTTTTGGTATCCGTTTCATAACACAACGATGAGTAGTCGATAACAAATCGATAACACGCCAATAACAAATTGGTTGTACTCCGAAAAGAAATCTATAGCTTTTCGATGTCAAATCTAAAATTTTTTTTGTATGCGTTAATCGGGGATTGCCCGTATTGCTTTAAATGCATGAAAACATTTATTTCAAGCAATTTTTAATTTTATAATTTATTTAATAATTTGGGAAAAATTTAAACAACGTGACATCAGGACGGACAAGGCGACAGCGGTTTAGATTTTTCCCAAATTATTAAATAAACTATAAAATTAAAAATTGCTTTGAAATAAATGTTTTCATACATTTAAAGCAATACGGGCAATCCCCAATTAACTCATACAAACAGACAACATTTGGGAAATTCGTTGCAGTTCTATAAATAGAACAAAAAACAGCAACAATACCAGTTTCTCTGAAACCGCCTTACAAACATGCATAACTTCAACACATAATTACATACGAAGCATGTGATGTGTAGAAGATTAATATATGCAAAAGAAGCCAATTGGGGAAAACTTTACAACAACTAAGGCATGACGTAGCTGAATACGTTTGTAACCATTTCAACTATCGGAGGAGTGCGGGTTCGAATCACACTCCCGGGAGAAAAGGCTTGGAAAAGATTTATAAGGTATAATCGCAAGAGCTGTCGCCTTGTCCGTCCTGATGTCACGTTGTTTAAATTTTTCCCAAATTATTAAATAAATTCTAAAATTTTTGTTGACAAATTTACGATAACACGCTTGTGAAAAATTCGTTGCACTCCTACTCCTCTACACACATATAACATATATACATATCGATAACATATCCACTACTTTTCGATTATTAATCAACGGCTTTTCGATAGCAACAAGACAAGTTTTCGATTTCAAGTTGTTTACTTATAATTTTATTGTAGCATAGGGTAATGGACACTTCCAACCAGCATAGTTGGCATAAATTAAGTAGGTTTGCTTTTAGCTAAAATTTCCCCCTCACCCATTGCAACAGTCAACCATAATCGGGAATCGGCTGTCAACCGCTTCTTACTTGCCTGTGGAGCAGCTTACCCTTTGCTTAAAAACCAACGACAGCGGCAAGCAAATAACTTTTTCATTCATTATGCAATACAAGTTCTCTTTTGCAATTTTCTCGTTTATAGGCCATTGTTGTAGTAAATACATGAGGGTAGGATATACCATTGTTTTTTAAGAGGTACAAAGGTTGTGATGGTAAAAGAGGAAGCAAAATTTGACTAAGATGTCTGAGGCTGCAGGTTCGAAACACAATATACATAACTACTACTTTTCTGATCAGGGAACTAGGCCCTCAAATTCTTTACAGCAAAAAAAAAATTACCTCAAACTAATCTATTTGTACTATATATAGAACTTATTTATTTAGTAGCAACAAAAATAGTTGGAACAAAATGGTGTCACTAGAGACATCTTTCAACGAATGAATGTCAGCGTAAGTTCATTAGTCGTCCGGGATAAAATGAATTATTTATATAGAATACAAAGACAGATCGCAATGCAGCTTTGTATGTATGAATGTTGTATACGAGACCATAGTAGATTTATTTTAGCATATTTTGATATAAAGTTACCTGAGTGACAGGACGGTCAATTAAAAACATAAAGAAAAATTATGAATAAGAAAATAATATAAAAGTTTGCTATTCGACAATGACGGAAGAATTAATTAAGAGCTTAAATTACAATTTTACTACCTTAATATTAAGTCCCTTTCATGTTTGTCCCCTCATTTCCATACGAATTTTTAACCCACGGAAAAGTCATTTTCGGTAACTTCCCGTTGAGCTAGACACTTGATACTTAGAACATTAGTTCAGATCTGGGAACATTACAATGCAAGTGAAAAAACAATCCGCTTGGAGGCGCATGGATCGGGATATATAGAATATTAATTTTAAAATGGAAATTTTGCGATTGACTTTTAACTAACTTCTCGGTGATCCAGAGGCTTGAAACTTAGCATAGTTTGCGCGTCGATGGCACTACAATTCGTGGAAAACAAAATGCCGCCAGGTGGCATGAATAGAGATAAAATAAAATCCCCGAAAATCCCTGAAGAAACGCAGGCAATCTTGCGATCGATTTTTAAGTAACTTCCCGGTGAGCGATATACTGTGCTGATCCGGAAATAAACAGATCCTACAGGCTTCCGGATTACTGTAGCGTTTTCCAAGCGGAAATAGTAGCCGTAACCAAAGCAGTAGAAACCCTGGAAGAAAATAGCCGAAGCTGCGATCGTATTAACTTTTATATTGACAGTCAAGCAGAAATTAAGGCAACAATCTTCATACCACAGCATCTAAATACGTGTTAGAGTGTAAGCAGTCCCTGGAGAGAATCAGGACAGGGAGAATCATACATCTTTATTGGGTCCCAGGGCATATGGGAATAGATGGGAATGAAAAAGCGGATCAACTAGCTAAAAAGGGCGCATCAATTGAAGCTTGCTCCGTAGACGTCCCAATTAGACTTGGCGAAATTAAGCGAAAGCGAGAGGTGCACATGATCGACCAAGCAGGAAAGGCATGGGTTCAAGCGCGGGGCTGTAAAGTGTCGAAGATTATGTGCAGGTCTTACAACCTTAGACTAACAAAGTTGCTTCTATCATTAAAAAGAGAAGACTGTAGCCTCATGACGGGTATTCTGACTGGACACTGCCTTCTGGCGTCACATGCCTTTAAATTAGGCTTGGTCAGTGATAGCAGATGTAGGAAGTGCGGGCTGGAGGAGGAAACGATAGAGCACGTTCTGTGCTCGTGCCCTGCGCTTGGCAGGCTAAGACTTCAGCTATTAGGAGTGATACAGCTGTCAGATCTAGAAGCAGCAAGTGGCTTAAATCCTAGGAAGCTTCTAGTATTTGCCAAGAGGACGGAGTTATTTTATAACAAAGGTCCTGGTTTTTGATAGGGTTTTTCAGTTTGGTCGTTAAAACAAACTTCTGGTAACACTACGGACTCAATCAGTCTATGTGAGGTCCTCATGGACCGGCCAGTAAAACCTAACCTAACCTCCCGGTGAGTTAGAGTCTTGAAACTTGAGTCGTGAGTCAGAACCCGGTGACAATGCAATATTTGGTCAAAAAAATTTCGCTAGGTGGCGCATGGATCGAGATATTAAGAAAATTTATTTTCATTTCGGAATCCTTCAATACATTTTTAACTAACTTCCCGGTGACCTAGAGACTTGAAACTTGGCACACGCTTCAAGGCCTGGTGACAATACAATTTGCAGAAAACAAGGTTCGGCTAGGTGGCGCGCTAAATGATATAACTACAAATCCTTGAAAAACGAGGGGAATCTTGCAATCGATTTTTGAGTAACTTCTCGGTGAGCTGGAGATATGAAACTTGAGCCGTAAGTCAGAACCCGGTGACAATGCAATACTTTATCAAAAAAATTCCGCTAGGTGGCGCATGGATCGAGATATTGGGAAAATTTACATTAATTTGGGAATCTTTCAATCCATTTTCAACTAACTTCTCGGTTACCTAGAGACTTGTAACTTAGCACATAGTTCGAGACCCGGCGAAAATACAATTTATTGAAAACAAAGTTCCGCCAGGTGGCGTGCTAACTGAGATAACTACAAATCCCTGAAAAATGGGGGGAATTTTGCGATCGATTTATGCCGGTGAGCTAGAGACTTGAAACTTGGGCCGTGGGTCGGAACCTGGTGAAAATGCAGTATTTTATCAAAAAAATTCTGCTAGGTGGCGCATGGATCGAGATATTGAGGAAGCTAGTTTTAAATTGGGAATCTTGCAATCGATATTTAACTAACTTCCTGGATATCTAGAGAAAATATAGTTTAAAACTCGGTGACAGTGCAATGTTTGATCAAAAAATTTGAGCTACGTAACGCACAAGTCGAACTATTTAAAAGATTAGGCCATACCTTCATGGCTAGCCTCCTGAGTGTTGCAGGCCTCGTTGAAGGCCCAACTCAATGCACGTCATTGCATACTTTTAGGCGTAGACGACTTTCACCACGATTCTTTTAGACTTTCAGGCGTATGTGAATTTCACCACGATTTTCAGCTGTGCAAATTAAGTAGCTGACAAACGAGATGGAATTCTCTTGTTATGATGCGAGGTGGAATTCTGTTGTTTTCGCCAGTGTTGTCAACGAAAAATTCCCCTAATTCTCTTAAATCTTGGGAATAAACTATGAGGATTATCTTCAAGTTAATTCCGATCAAGGTAGTTAATTTCGGACTTTCGTTCGCCTATCAGCCGCTTAACCCACTATTCAAGAGCCAAGAGAATTAACTACTTTGAACAAACAAATAAAGATAAGAATTTTCACTTAGAAATTGCGTAAATTACTAATCAAAGTTGCAATTGCCTTTTTGTATGCAGTACTAAAAAATTTAAAATAAAAAGATGATAAAAAAATGTTAAGCACTACCTTTATATAAATGTACTAAAAAATAGAAGGCAATTTTTCCTTTAATACAGACGTAGTCTTGTTGAATTTTGACTAAAAAACTTTCACAATAGCTCTTGTAAAAGAATTTTGGGATTTAAAACTATAAAGGTGGAGCGCAATCTCTCAATTTAAGGCAAACCATGTACTTGGGATTAACTAAGTGATTATTTAAAATTTAAACACGCGCTCTACCTTTATAATTTTAAATCCCAAAATTCTTTTACAAGAGCTATTGTTAAAGGCACAATAGACCAATGGTCGCAGTGCGATCCTCAATTAATTATCTATCTATTGTTAAAGTTTTTTTGTCAAAATTCAACAAGACTATGTCTGTATTAAAGGAAAGATTGCCTTCTATTTTTTGGTCCATTTATATAAAGGTAGTCCTGAAAATTTTTGTATCATCTTTTTATTTAAAAATAAGCTGTTGTTGTACACACAGAAGTATAACTTCAAAAGTATAATGTCGATTTGTAATGGTATAAAGGAATTGAAGTTTATATAGTTTTCTGTCAGAACAGAAAAAGATGGCAATTGAACCTTACCCTTTTGTTAAAATGATAACTTGAGCAACAATTTATATACATTTACCATACTTCGTACACAGATTTTTTTCGACTCCGAATAGATCGATATTGAAAAAAGGGTGACTAAAAGGCTAAAACCACACCCTTTTTAAACGGTTTTATTTAGCTTGACTTGACAGGCTGGCTGGTTGGCTGGCTGGGACGAATTTTGTAATTGAAATTTAAGTAACTTCACGATAAGCTACAAGCCTGAAACTTGGAATATAGTTCAGAACCCGATGACAATGTAATAATAAGAAAAAAATTGCCGCTAGGTGGCGCAATGATCGAGATATTCAAAAAAATGGTATTTGTGGTCCGATTGGGCTCATATTTGGAACACATAATACATACAAGAATAGAAAGCGCTCTATGAAAAAAAAGCGCCGCTAGGTGGCGCAAGGATCGAAATATTCAAAAAATCGTATTTGTGGTCCCATATGGTCCATTCTTGGAACACATAATACATACATAAATAGAACGCGACCTATGATGTCCGATTTGGTTCATATTTGAAACAAATATTACATACATTTTTTTGGAGGAGGGACAAGCATACGTGGCGCAGAGTCGAGACACGTGGCGCAGAGTCGAGTAAAGTCTTTGGGAGGATTATGTATTGAGGACTTAGATTGTAACAAATTGTCAGGAAAGAGTCCTTGTAATAATGAGTCATCAAATAAACTAAATAGAATGAGCAAAAATAGGCAATTAAATAAAGACTAAAAACTTGAAAATAAAATAATTAAAAAAAAACATTTTCAAGTTAAACGGTTTTATTGAAAACAATATTTACATGAAGTAATAATAATACTAAAAGCTAGAAAATAATTAGGTAGGTCCTAAGTACTAGTCATCACACTCCTCATCAATCTATGGCGTTGATCAGACAATTAAATAAAAGCGTTGGACGCGCCAAATTTCTCTTGATAGTCATATATAAAACCAACTGAACCTTAATAAGGTTATGACATGCCTCACATTTTTAGAAATTTCACGCGCCTAACGCTTTTATTTAATTGTCAGATCAACGCCTTAGACTGATGATGTGTATGTGATGAATAGTACCTAATGATTTAATTCTAATTCTTTTCTAGCTTTTAGTATTATTATTACTTCATGTACATAAGTATTGTTTTCAATAAAACCGTTTAACTTAAAAACTTTTTTTTATTATTTTATTTTCGATATTGTTCGAAATTCGAGAAATTGAAAGAATTGGATAGTTCTTTAACGAATGCTTATAAACTGTTTGAACTTGGCTTATGGATTGATTTTATGACATAATTATTATTATTTTACCTAAATTTAAAAGAAAAAAGTTTAAAACTATTACAAGCCATACAGCAGCGAGCCAAAAAATAGAAGAGGCAACTTTTATCAAGTTTCGAAAACTTAATTCTGTTTTTTTTTCGATGTTTCAAGAAATAGCTTCTTTGCATTTTCTAACTGAAACTATTCAAACAAATTTCATAGGAAACATTTCAGAACGCAAAAAAATGTCAAACTCTTTCTATTAAGCTCCCTTATTATTTTTATACTCAGTTGAGCAGAGCTCACAGAGTATATTAAGTTTGATTGGATAACGGTTGGTTGTACATATATAAAGGAATCGAGATAGATATAGACTTCCATATATCAAAATAATCAGGATCGAAAAAAAATTTGATTGAGCCATGTCCGTCCGTCCGTCCGTTAACACGATAACTTGAGTAAATTTTGAAGTATCTTGATGAAATTTGGTATGTAGGTTCCTGAGAACTCATCTCAGATCGCTGTTTAAAATGAACGATATCGGACTACAACCACGCCCACTTTTTCGATATCGAAAATTTCGAAAAACCGAAAAAGTGCGATAATTCATTACAAAAGACAGATAAAGCGACGAAACTTGGTAGATGAGTTGAGCTTATGACGCAGAATAGAAAATTAGTAAAATTTTGGACAATGGGCGTGGCACCGCCCACTTTTAAAAGAAGGTAATTTAAAATTATTATTTATTTATTTTATGAAATCGGTTGATGCCACGCCCAGTTTTTATACACAGTCGTCCGTCAGTCCTTCCGCATGGCCGTTAACACGATAACTTGGGCAAAAATCGACATGTCTTCAATGAACTTAGTTCACGTGCTTACTTGAACTCACACATGGTAAGGTAATTGGATTGTTTTATTGACGCGAAATATAACTTTAGAAAAAACTTTATAAAATGGTTGTGATACCTACCATATTAAGTAGAAGAAAATGAAAAAGTTCTGCAGGGCGAAATAAAAAACCCTTAAAATCTTGGCAGGTATTACATATATAAATAAATTAGCGGTATCCAACAGATGATGTTCTGGGTCACCCTGGTCCACATTTTGGTCGATATCTGGAAAACGCCTTCACATATACAACTACCACCAGTCCCTTTTAAAACTCTCATTAATACCTTTAATTTGATATCCAATTCGTACAAACTCATTTTAGAGTCCCCCCTGGTCCACCTTTATGGCGATATCTCGAAAGGGCATCCACATATAGAACTAAGGCCCACGCCCTCTTAAAATACTCATTAATACCTTTCATTTGATACTCATATCGTACAAACAAATTCTGGAGTCACCCCTGGTCAATCTTTATGGCGATATCTCGAAAAGGCGTCCATCTATAGAACTTAGGTCCACGCCCTTTTAAAATACTCATTATTACCTTTCATTTGATACCCATATCGTACAAAATAAATTCTAGAGTCACCCCTCCACATTTATTGCGATATCTCGAAAAGGCGTCCACCTATAGAACTTAGGCCCACTCCCTTTTAAAATACTCATTAACACCTTTCCTTTGATACCCATATCGTACAAACGCATTCCAGAGTCACCCCTGGTCCACTTTTATGGCGATATCTCGAAAAGGCGTCCACCTATAGAACTAAGGCTCACGCCCTTTTAAAATACTCATTAACACCTTTCATTTGATACCCATATCGTACAAACAAATACTAGAGTCAGGCCTGGTCCACCTTTATGGCGATATCCCGAAAAGGCGTCCACATATAGAACTAAGGCCCACTCCCTTTTAAAATACTCATTAACACCTTTCATTTGATACCAATATCGTACAAAAAAATTCTAGAGTCACCCCTGGTCCACGTTTATGTTTTTAAATGGATGAACCTTTCCACATTTTTGTTTAGGATTTCAACAAACAAAGCAGTAATTTTTATACTTCTAACCCTCTCCTCCTAAAAAAAGCGCATACTTGTTGGCTTTTAAGACTTAAAGGCAATAATTTGGGCGAATGGCTTGGAAATGAGCTGCTCCCAACCGCGAAAATTTCGAAAAACCGAAAAAGTGCGATAATTCATTACCAAAGATGGATAAAGCCATGAAAGTTGGTAGGTGCGTTGAACTTATGCAGCAGAATAGAAAATAAGTAAAACTTTGGACAATGGGCGTGGCACCGCCCACTTTTAAAAGAAGGTAATTTAAAACTTTTGCAAGCTGTAATTTGGTAGTCGTTGAAGATATCATGATGAAATTTGGCAGAAATGTTACTATTATTACTATATGTATGCTGAATAAAAATTTGTAAAATCGGAGAACGACCACGCCCACTTTTTATAAAAAAATTTTTTTAAAGTCAAGTTTTAAAAGAAAAGTTAATATATTTACAGTATATAAGTAAATTATGTCAACATTCAACTTCAGTAATGATATCGTGCAACAAAATACAAAAATAAAAGATTATTTCAAAATGGGCGTGGCTCCGCTATTTTTCATTTAATTTGTTTAGGATACTTTTAATGCCATAAGTCGAACAAAAATTTACCAATCCTTGTGAAATTTGGTAGAGGCTTAGATTCTAGGACGATACCCGTTTTCTGTGAAAAAGGACGAAATCGGTTGAAGCCACGCCTAGTTTTTATACACATTCGACCGTCTGTCCTTCCGCGCGGCCGTTAACACGATAACTTGAGCAAAAATCGATATATCATTACTAAACTCAGTTCACGTACTTATCTGAACTCACTTTGTATTGGCGTAAAAAATGGCCGAAATCCGACTATGACCACGCCCACTTTTTCGATATCGAAAGTTAGGAAAAATGAAAAAAATGCCATAATTATATACCAAATACGAAAAAAGGGATGAAACATGGTAAGGCGTCCACCTATAGACCTAAGGCACACGCCCTTTTAAAATACTCATTAACACCTTTAATTTGATACCGATATCTTATAAACAAATTCTAGAGTCACCCCTGGTCCATCTTTATGGCGATATCTCGAAAAGGCGTCCACCTATAGAACTTAGGTCCACGCCCTTTTAAAATACTCATTAACACCTTTCCTTTGATACCCATATCGTACAAACGCATTCCAGAGTCACCCCTGGTCCACTTTTATGGCGATATCTCGAAAAGGCGTCCACCTATAGAACTAAGGCTCACGCCCTTTTAAAATACTCATTAACACCTTTCATTTGATACCCATATCGTACAAACAAATACTAGAGTCAGGCCTGGTCCACCTTTATGGCGATATCCCTAAATGGCGTCCATCTATAGAACTGTGGCCCACTCCCTCTTTAAATACCCTTTAATACCTTCCATTTGATACACATGTCATACAAACACATTCCAGGGTTACCCTAGGTTCTTTTTACTACATGGTGATTTTCCCTTATTTTGTCTCCACCGCTCTCAACTGAGTATGTAATGTTCGGTTACACCCGAACTTAGCCTTCCCTACTTGTTCTTATTAGCACTTAGGCATGAACTCTACTTTTTTCGTTAGTGTAGTTGTTGGTAAGGCTGGCGCGCAAAACCCCACCCCGTCCGACGTGCTAGCAGGGGCTTGCAACCATGCCACATGCCACCTCTGTCTTACCACTGAAAACCAGCTACATAACAAAACTTTGTTCAGATATTAACTCACTCAGTTCCCCATATTTCTGTTGCTCTTTTTCTAAAACTTTAAAATTTTGATCGAAGTTCTTAATGGCATCTGTAGAGTTCTTAAATTATATTGACTCAATTATTTTTATATAACTTTGTTATTGTGTTACTTTGAACTTTATAATTTTAATACAATATTTTAATTTTCAATATTGCTTTTGCTATTTTCAAAAACCTTCATTATTATTCAATTTTGCAGAATGAAAATATAAAATATATCTAAAAAAAACTGACTTACTTACTTAATTGGCGCTTAACCGTCTAAACGGTTATGGCCGTCCAACAAGGCGTGCCAGTCGCTCCTTCGCTCCGCCAACCGGCGCCAATTGGTCACACCAAGGGAGTTTAAATCCTTTTCCACCTGGTCCTTCCAACGGAGTGGGGCCGCCCTCTACCTCTGCTTCCATAGGCGGGTTCCGATAGAAACACTTTCTTGGCCGGAGCATCATCTTTCATTCGCATAACATGGCCTAGCCAGCGCAGCCGCTGCGTTTTAATTCGCTGGACTATGTTGATGTCTGCGTATAGCTCGTACAGCTCATCATTAAATCTTCTTCGGTACTCACCATCGCCAACGCGTAGAGGTCCATAAATCTTTCGAAGAACTTTTCTCTCGAACACTCCCAAAGCCGCTTCATCTGCTGTTGTCATGGTCCATGCTTCTGCCCCATATAGCAGGACGGGTACGATAAGTGACTTGTAGAGTATGATTTTCGTTCGCCGAGAGAGGACTTTACTTTTCAATTGCCTACCTAGTCCAAAGTAGCATTTATTGGCAAGATTGATTCTTCGCTGGATTTCAGTGCTGATGTTGTTGCTAGTGTTGATGCTGGTTCCCAAATAAACGAAGTCTTTTACTATTTCGAAATTATGGCTGCCAACAGTAGCGTGGTTGCCAAGGCGCATATGCGCTGACTCTTTGCTCGATGACAGCAGGTACTTCGTTTTGTCCTCATTCACCATCAAACCCATCTTTACCGCTTCTTTTTCCAGCTTGGAGTAAGCAGAACTAACAGCGCGGGTGTTTAGGCCGATGATATCAATGTCATCAGCATATGCCAGTAATTGCACGCTTTTATAGTATATTGTTCCTGTGCTGTTAAGTTCTGCAGCTAGTATAATTTTCTCCAGCATCAAATTAAAGAAATCGCACGATAGGGGGTCACCCTGTCTGAAACTCCGTTTAGTTTCGAACGGCTCGGAGAGGTCCTTCCCAATTCTGACTGAGCTGATGGTGTTGCTCAAAGTCATTTTGCACAGCCGTATAAGTTTTGCGGGGAAACCAAATTCAGACATAGCGGCATATAGGCAGCTCCTTTTCGTGCTGTCGAAGGCGGCTTTAAAGTCGACGAAGAGGTGATGTGTGTCGATTCTCTTTTCACGGGTTTTTTCCAAGATTTGGCGCATTGTGAAAATCTGGTCGACGGTAGATTTACCAGGTCTGAAGCCGCACTGATAAGGTCCAATCAGCCGGTTCACGGTGGGCTTCAAACTTTCGCACAATACACTTGAAAGGACCTTATATGCGATATTAAGAAGGCTGATTCCACGATAGTTGGTGCATTTTGCAGTATCCCCCTTCTTGTGGACTGGGCAAAGAACACTTAGATTCCAACCATCGGGCATGCTTTCATCCGCCCATATTTTGCTAAGAAGCTGCTGCATGCGCCTTACCAACTCTTCGCCGCCGAACTTGAATAGCTCCGCAGGCATTCCATCAGCGCCCACGGCCTTGTTGTTTTTCAATCTGGTTATTGCTATTCTAACTTCGTCATAATCGGGTTCTTCATCTCTGCGCGGTGAATTGTTGTCTCCATTTAGGAGAGCAGAGAAGTTTTCCCTCCATAATCTAAGCACTCTCTGGACATCAGTTACAAGGTCGCCGTTTTCATTCCTACAGGAGTTTGCCCCGGTCTTAAAACCTTCCGTCTGTCGCCGTATTTTTTGGTAGAATTTTCGGGCGTTATTCTTGGTGGCTAGCAGCTCAAGCTCCTCGCACTCACGCCTTTCTGCTTCTGCTTTTTTCTTCCTGAAAAGGCGTTCGCTTCCCTTTTCAACTCACGATAGCGTTCACACACTCCTCTTGTCGCGCTCGCTTTTAACGTAGCCCTGTAGGCAGCGTCTTTTCTTTCGGTTGCAACGCGGCATTCTTCATCATACCAGTTGTTTTTTCGTGGCCGCCGGTAACCAATTTTTTCCTCGGCGGCAGTATGAAGTGCTTTGGAGATATGCTCCCACTGCTCCTGTATTCCTTCAGGATGAGTTGTGCCCTCAGAGAGCAGGTGTGAGAGTCGACTTGCGAAACCATTGGCAGTCTGTTGTGATTGAAGCTTTTCGACGTCCAGCTTTCCTTGTGTTTTTTGTTCCTTGTTTTTAGCCGCGTTGAGGCGGGTGCGTATTTTGGCTGCAACGAGATAATGGTCCGAATCGATGTTAGGTCCTCGGATCGTTCGCACATCTAAAACACTGGAGGCATGCCGTCCGTCTATCACAACGTGATCGATCTGATTGCGAGTATTTCGATCAGGAGACAGCCATGTAGCTTGATGTATCCTTTTATGCATGAACCTCGTGCTTGATATGACCATGTTTCGAGCACCGGCAAAGTCAATCAGCCACAGTCCGTTAGGAGAAGTTTCATTGTGTAGGCTGAACTTTCCGACTGTAGGGCCAAAAACACCTTCTTTACCCACCCTGGCGTTAAAGTCGCCAAGCACGACTTTTATATCATGACGGGGGGCAGCGCTCGTATGTGCGTTCTAATTGTTCATAAAAAGTGTCTTTCACCTCATCGTCTTTCTCCTCTGTCGGCGCATGGGCGGAGATGAATGATATATTAAAAAATTTTACTTTTATTCGAATAGCGGCGAGACGCTCGTCCACAGGCGTGAACGCCAGCACTTGGCGACAAAGTCTCTCTCCCACCACGAATCCGACGCCGAAACTGCGCTTATTCGCACGGCCACTCCAATATATGTCACAGTTTTTGATCTTCTTTCTTCCTTGCTTCGTCCAACGCATTTCTTGGATGGCGGTGATGTCAGATTTTGCTTTGACGAGGACATCAACCAGCCGGGCATCTGAACCAATCCCATTCAGGGAGCGGACGTTCCAGGTGCATGCCCTCAATTCATTGTCCTTCAAACGTTTGCCATGTTCGTCATCAATAGAGAGTGTATTTATCCGAGGCTTGTTGTTATATTTCATTGGAGTATGGTTTTACGTGGCGGGTCCCAAGCCCAGCGCACAACCCGCTCAGCGGAGGTGAAAAATATTACTTGGCACGTTTATATAGCGAGCCGCTTGCTCCAAGACAGACGCCCGCTTGCAGCCGCACCTAGAGGTGTACAGACGCTGCCGATGAAATCTCCCCCGGCTAGCCCTTAAACCGATTATGTCAGAGTGGCCTAGCCAGGTTGTCGCCTTCTCACATTAGCTCACCGCTAAACGGGTGTTTAGCGGCTACCCAGAGGATACTTGGCCGCAAGCGACCGGCAGTAGTGAGCTGCTTGAACCGCATGCAAAAGAATCGCTCTGGCCATTCCCAGGTGAATGGCGGTCAGAAGCTTTCCCCACTTTCGTGGACTTCTACACACGGTCCCACGCTGAAAAAAACTTAGGTTAAAAAAATTCATTTACACACATGCATAAAAGGCAGCGGAGAGGTACTCACAAACGCATGTTATCATCAGCCGACGTAGTACTCACATATACACACGCATATAGCTACAAACAAATATAAATGTATATGCGTGGTAACCAATCATGAAGTTCACGAAACTAGACCTTAGGAGAAATGGGTGCAGAGGAAACCGAGAGTACAGAAGCAGCGCAAGCTGAGGCACGACTAAGCAGTTTGATTTAAACAAGCAATTAGCTGTGAAGTAAGAGTTATTGTGAAGTACTTTCAAAGTAGTCTATTAAAGAACATTTTGCATTATTGAACATTGGAGTTATTTATTCAACAGTTTAGCGATTCGAACGTTAGCAGAATGTGTGGAATAAGCGGAATTTCCCAAAATTCGTTGCAATTGGTGTCAGAAGAGAACTTGTTGAATAAATTCCGAAGATTTCGAATACGACTTGGACATGGCAAAGTTTAGTGAATTAAGGATCCAGCAACAGAAAAAGGAGTTGGAGAACCGGGGATTGGATACAACCTGCAATAAGATCGAACTACAAACACGACTACGAGAGGCAATGGAATTCGAAGGAATTAATGTTGAAGAGTATGTCTTTCGTCTTAGTAGCGACGAGACAACAACAAAATTGGAGGAAAAAAACGAAACATCGCAGACAGTTACGACCACAGACTTGAACATGATATTGGCTTCAATATCTGCACAAACGTCGATAATGGCATCTCAACTGGAATCACAGGAGACACGCATAACATCCAAGATTGAAGCAAAAGAAACGCGCATTTCAGAAATGTCGACAAAGATTACATCTAAGATGGAAGCACAAGAGGGGCTTATCATTGCAGGTGGAACAAATATCTTCGCAATTAGAAGCACAGGAAGCAAGGGTAGCGTCAAAGCTGGAAGCACAGGATACAAAAATTATACAGCTCGAGGATAAAATTGATGCCAAGATAGAAGCTTGGAGATGTCGTATACAGGAGTTGCAAATAAATCGCCCAGCAATTTCACCGAGTAATCCAAAGGTAAAGACACCATCCTTTGACGTTCCGTTCCTTTCCAGGCCTTTAAGCTATAGTTTGAAAAAACCGCAGCAGTGAACAACTGGAATGCTGAAGATAAAGATGCAGCTCTATTCGTAGCAATGAAGGGGTCAGCAGCCTACAGACGATTCCCAAAGAAGAGCGGAACAACTATGAAGCATTGATGGCTGATGTAGAACGACGTTACGGAAGCGAACACAGGAAACAAATCTACCAAATATAATTGAAAAACCGCTACCAAAAATATAACGAGACTTTACAGGAGTTTTCTTCAGACATTGAAAGATTGGCTCATCTGGAAAATGTGTTCGCACCCGTGGAATACACTGAAAGAGAAGATTCAGAGTTTTATAAATGGCATACGGGACATGGAAACGAAGCGAGCAACATACGCAAACCCAAAACCTACATTCACAGAAACGGTATCACAATCTCTGATTCAGGAAACAGCATCGCTTCTGTGTAAGCCAGCTTTCAAAGCACGCCGTGTGGAGGTAGAAAGGTCAGACTGGGCGAACACAATATTGGAGGCACTGAAATGATCGCAAAAGCGGAGTGAAAGATTTATCAAATGCTTGAAATGCGGGAAGCCAGGTCACATTGCACGTCATTGCGATCTTGATCCTATTGGTTTCAATAGCATGGGTGGTCTTAAGAACAAAGCTGGAGGAGATGAGCAAGATCGAGTCAGATGTAAAGATCGAGAGCTAGCTTGAGCTATTGAATGTCCTGTGATATCTGTATCGCAAATCGGAAGGAAATCGAGCAGTCTTACCATCAGAGGAAATGTGGATGGCAAAGAACGAGTACTGACTGTAGATACGGGCGCATCTCATTCCTTAATCCGATCTGATTTGGTCAACAGGAGAGCAATGCCATTACCTGGAGCAAAGTTGCGTACGGTCACTGTCGAGTATAACCAAGTCCAGGGAGAAGTGATATGTATGTGAAGTCTTAACTGAAAAGGTCACGGTTCTACACAAACTCGTTGTGGCAGAGATTGTTGGTGAAGTCATATTGGGAGTGGACTTCTTAGTTGACCATGGCATCAGGATCGACACGGAAAGAAGGAATATGCGCTATAAGATCCAGGAGGTACGACTCAACTTCAGTTTGGAGAAAGGGTTCAGCAGTAAGCGAGTGCTGGTGGAGGCTATCCGACAAAGACCACGAAAGTCAAAGCCAGAAGGCCGGGCAAAGATTAGTGGAACGAATGCAAGACATAAATAAATACCGAAGGTACCTGCGGGAAGAACACTTGCATTGACAACCCGAGATACACGAAATAAAATGGAGGAAAGAATTTCGCAGAAAGAATGCAAGGGTGGTTTCAAGCCAGGGCGCACTACTGTTGTGAACCGTCAAGACGATACTGATGATGCAAAGTCAATCCGTCAAGATCAAGCTCTGCGATGTAGTTCATTGGCCAAACAACAGAGTATGAAGGAACGGTCCAGGATAATGAATAGTAGGATGAAACACAGGTACGATAAGAACAATAATTCTGTGAAGTCTTAATTGTGGGTGCTTTAGAGAATTCTGAGCAACTTGACGTCATATACACTGACTTCTCGAAAGCATTCGACAAGGTTGATCATACTATCCTAGTACGCAAGTTAGCCAAGTATGGAATCAATACAAACTTGTTGAAATTCTTCACGAGTCTTCTATCGAACAGAAAGCTCTATGTGGCAATTGGAGCCGACAAGTCATCTCTACATATAAACGCCTGGTCAGGTATTCCGCAGGGTACCCATTGTGGCCCTCTATTATTCTTAATTTGTATAAATGATTTTTCCCAGCAATTGAAATTCGCAAAATGTTTGATGTTTGCGGACGATGTCAAACTATTTCTGACGATCCGTAATAGCTCTGACTGCACTAACTTGCAATCTGATCTTTTGCCGGTTGGTGCACAGACAATAATTTTTTTTTAAATACAAACAAATGCTGCGTTGTGTCTTATTCCAAAAAGATAACTGCGACATATTTTAACTACAAACTAAATGCTAAATCTCTTAATCGTTGTCAAGAGATTAAAGATTTGTGTGTCATCTTTGACTCCAAACTCCCTTTTTCCAGTCATATTGACTTCATTGTTGCAAAGTCCTTTGCAATGGTTGGGTTCATTAGACGAAACACCAGTGACTTTAAGGACCCTATGACGTTGAAGGCACTTTATATCTCCTTGGTCAGAAGTCGCCTTGAATATTGTTCCATAATATGGAATCCTTTTTATGAATCTAACTCCTATAAAATTGAAAGAGTTTAAAGAGTTTTTACGAAAATTGCTTTACGGATGCTTCACTGGCCAGACGGTCTCCCATCGTATACCAGCAGGCGCAAATTGCTTGGTCTTCAGGCTTTGCACGACAGAAGAACTTGTATCTCACTCATTTTATATATTGCCCAACGATTCTATTTACAATAGATGATTCAAGGATAAATACGTTTGTAATAGACCGCATAGACAAACTCCGACTCGTGCGTACCAAGAACATACAAAACGCTTTTGAGAAATCAGCTCAACGCTCCAACCTCCGAAACAGAGTAAAACTATTTAGTGTTGGTGAAAATGTATATCGGCGCAATTTCGTTCTGAGCGACAAAGCGGATAAGTTTAACGCCAAGCTAGCACCCGTTTTTGTTAAAGCTGCAGTTCTCGCCACAAAAGGAAACTCCATGTATCAATTGCAAGACATACATGGTAAGATAGGGTGGTACCACGGAAAAGATATTAAGGAATGCAAAGGTTAAAACACAATTTACCGTCAGATAATGTCCTATAAAACAACTAAAAAAGGACAAATGTATATAAATATCGACCTCCATCCCTATTTAGTTATCTCTGTTTCGCATCACGCCACCTTTTTGACTTGTTTTTCCGTGCCTATAAAAGCGTCGGATTTATGCGGCAGTTACCCACCGACGTGTGCCGTACGTACGGACGTTTGCCGTACGAAGCACGTTTGACCGAACTCTCAAGCCCGTAGGAATCAATGTGTGCGTCTGTATACATGTACATAATATATTTGTGTGTGTATTGTTTACAAATAAGCACTGTTGCCATTGACCATTTTGCATGTATGCTTATGGAAACATCAACTTTTTCCAATTTAATTTTTGATATTGTAAAAGGCCGGAATAAATATTAAATAAGTATAAATAGATTACATATTTATAATCTGCACTTTTACAATTTTTCAAACTTTAATTAGGTGTTTTTGCATAAAATTGCAAACGGTCAAAAATTAGCGCACAAAAGTTTACTAGGCAACTCTGTCTAGTGAGAGAGCGATCAGCTGACACGTTCTTACGGAAAAAATCAAAATTGGTTTGATTTCTACGTTCCGGGCTACGTACGTACGGGCGTTGCACGTCGGTGAGTTTTCGTTTACATTGCACACTCATAAGATAGGTCGTGTCAGCTGACACGTTTTTGGTACGTACGTTCGTGAGTAACTGCCGCATTAGACATAGCGGGGTCTTTTACTGGATAAAGTTTGCCTTAAACGTATACTCGCGCGATGATCCTAGTATCGGCGAAAAGTTAAAAATCGTTCGGATCTAAGTTCCACAAGTAAGGCGGAAAGTTATATATTCGCTAATCCTTCTTAGAGAAAAATAATTCGGGTTTTTCAAAAATCTAAACGCGTAACCCGCAAATTAAAGCTATAATATTTAAAAGATCCATCAATGTTCGGATTGGTACTCACAATGACACGGATTGGGGCTACATCATCATCAACTTCACCATGGAAAACTCGCAGGCTTGGTTGCAGTGACAAAATTTGGAGTGATAAAATAGTTGTATAAGTGTATTATATTTAAACCTTTAAAAAAAAAAATAATTCTTTTTGTTTAAAAAAAAAGGGTATATAAATACATAAGTAAATGCAGTCAAGAGTCGTGAGAAATCGAGAAATTCTAAGTTCCTCTTGACTTCCAGTATACAACTAGTTTTGTCGCGGTATAGTCGTAATAGTCTGACTAAAAATATTTTCGAGGTGAAAAAATCGAGAAAAAAAAAAAAACATATATAATAGAAAAATTTAAGTTAAACAAATTTTCGGAATATAGGATGTTCAAAAAAAGAAAAAAAACACGGAAAAAATGTTTAACATAAAAAATTGTAAAAATTAAATCTTCCAATTAAAGTTATAAATATGTGAATATGTATACTTCATTGAAATACATAACTTAAAGAAACAAAGCATATACATACTAAATATGAAAGAGAGAGAAAAATATAGTGTAGGTGACATAATTATATTAAATTAAATGTGTGCGAAAGTTTTCAATGAACTTCCTTTGAATTTAACAAAGAAAATTATAATCTTTTTGAGTTTAATGGTTCACGAAAATTAAAGTAAAATTAGTATAATAATATAGTTATTATAATTAAATGTTCAAGTTAGAAAAGGAGAGAGTGATTGTTTTTTAAGTGATTGGAGAGAGAGAGTTTCCAATGCCTTATTGGCGTTCAATAAGAATAAGAAAACAAAAATCTGATTGCAACTCGAAGCAATCGCAATATCAAATTCTAATTAGAATATTTACATATGTGCTAAAGTACCATTTTACAGCAAAGCAGAAGCATCGTAGAAGGCCTTCATCGAGTTCCTGCCACATCAATGCACGTAAGTTTATAATAAAATTTTTATATTTTCATACCATTTGGTTCTTTTGCATATGTACATATAATTTTTTATTTAACTACCGTGTTAATGATCATTAAGTATGATCAGTGAATCGTGAGAGAACGAGAGAATCAACGAAACGAGTTGGTATTAGAAATGTCTTTAAATTATTTGAGATTAATATTTACTAATACTGAATTCGTAACATACTTCAAAACCGCAGAAATTTCAATCAAATAACCTATATTTGATTTAATATGATTCGTTTCTCTGTGTTAATAATATTTCACCTGTTTAAATACCACACACTCTTTAGTAAGTTTGTAAGATTCCTTTTTGCATATAGTTTCGATTCCATGCCGTTCCTATAGGTGTTCGGACTTAAGCCTAATAGTAAATATTGGTACTTTTTTTTTGCTTTAGTACTAAATTTAGTATGACATCAAATTCCGATCTTTTTCTTTTTAGTTGATTAGTCTTTTATTAAATTAAATATGAATTGTTAAGTTTGTAAGAATGGTCTGAAATTCGTTGTTGTTGTTGCTTTACTTTGGGACATCTCATTAACATCTGAGAAGTCATGGTTTTTTGGGTTAAGAGCGGTAAGTAATTGGTAGGAGAACCGCTAGGCAAAAGACAAAGTGTTGTGTCGCTTTCTAAAAAGGTTTATCAACGATCATATTGAGTGATGAGGTAAGAAATTCCTTAACACTTACGTGTGCGTAAATTTTTTCTTGTTAGGCCTTGGGTTTGTCGTAACTGGTGGTTTGGTCGGTCGTTTGGTCAACGAACCCACATAAGTGGCTGAAGCTCCGGGACAGCTAGACGAACACGGGCAGATGCCGATCATCTTCTTCGTGCCACCAGGTAAACTTGGTACAACTGCGAAACAATTGTCAACCCAGAGTAAGTATGCTTGTCAAAGGTTCCATAACACGTTGCAGAAAAAACAAAATACGGTGATGAGATTTATTTCAAAGAAGCGTTTTGATACTCCCATACAAGAGCTACTAAAGAGCTTGAACTGGCTTAGTGTAAAACAGCTTGTGTTATATTATACTTTGAAATTCATACACAACATGAAATTAGGAAACCTACCAGATTATCTAAATGATCGTGAAAAATACAACAACGATGTCCATAACTATAACACAAGAAACAAAAATAATTTCCACTTGCCAATTGTAAAATCCGAATTTGATAAAAAGGGTATATATGTTGAGGGATTAAGAGAATACAATGAACTTCCTAGGGACATAAAAGATTGTAAGAATATGAAATAGTTCAAGAGGCTATTATACGAATATTGTAATGGAGTACCTATTAGGTAAAAAAGAAATACATTTTATAACCCAAAATTAATTATGCAAAATCCAAAGACTGTATAATGTATAAATGTGATCTCATAGATTTAATCTAAGTCTAAAGGCTGAAATAAATAAAATAACTAACTAACTAATGCTTGCCTATAATGTAATAAACTTGAGCATAAATTGCTCCGATTTATCTAATTTGTTCATTCCATATATTCCACTGCGTGGTCTTCGGCATAATAGATTATTCATCGAAATAACTCATAAAACGAATTAAGCTATGAATGAACCTATAACTAGGACTATATATCTATCAAATCGATTCAGTAATGTTCATAATTTTAATAACAGCTTATATAAGTTTAAGCTTGAACTGTTTTCTATTTTTAACTAGTCTGTAAGAAAGCATGTACTTTTAGACTGAATGAATTAAATAAATGAAATTAAATTCGGAAGGTTTCTGGAGTGAGATTTAGTACTGCTATACAACCCTCCCCGGCGGAAAGCTGTTCCATCCAAATTTTGGTGCAGCTGGGAAGGGTGGTTCATTTGGAGGGGCTAGCAGCGGTTAGATCGAGAGATTTGTCTGATCAGGACGATCATATAGCTACAAACTACAAATATACATGTATATGGTTGGTAACTAAGCATGAAGTTCACGAAATTACTAGACCTTAGGAGACATGGTTGAACGAGGAAGCCGAGAGTATAAAAGCAGCACAAGCTGAGGCAGTTTGATTTAAACACACAATTAGTTGCGAAGTAAGACTTATTGTGAAGTACTTTCAAAGTAGTCTAATAAAGACCAATTTGCATTATTGAACATTGGAGTTATTTATTCAACAGTTTAGCGATTCGCACGTTAGCAGAATGTGTGGAATAAGCGGAATTTCCCAAAATTCGTTACAATATTAATTGTATTGTAGTGTGACTTGAAATCCATTCTGCTTACACTATATTCAATTGTCTTATACATACATAGGTACATACATATGTTACGAGCTCCTTTACCCTCTTCCTTAAGGGTACGAACGAGTGAGCGTTGATGCCGAGCCGAGCTGAGCTTATTTTCATGCGAGACAATTTTTATATAACACAGTGAATGCGAGAATCAGCGCTGAAATTCTGTTTTTCCATGTGTTTTGCTTTTATGCCATTTAGTATTGTTGTTCATTTGCGTTTATAAAATTGCTGTGCACGGTAATGCATTAATCTGATGAAGAGTATTTCGCTTCTCCTAGTGTGATTAATGCAATTATTAACACAAAAGAATTTGAAAAACATCCAATTACATTTGTAAATTTATTTTTTTGGCCCCATAAGGTAGGTTGGGAAAAAATTTCACTTATTTGATCGATATCCTTTTTTTTTATTTATTTTTAAACCATTAAAAAACACGACTGCGTGCTAAAAAGGAAAACACCAACAATGCAAAATCGCACTAGCAATCTTTATCACACTGACAATCTCGGCTCGGCTTTCAGCGCCCTCTCTGTTCGTACCCTGAGATGAGCTTGCCTAGCGTGTTGTTAAAAGTAGTGTATGCACAGGCATTAATGCAGGAGCTTCAGCCTGGGAAGGGTTCGAAACAATGTTACCGAACCAAGCCATCATCTCTCAGCTGGGGCCTAACAAGAACTTTAACTTTGCACACTAACGAAAAGCTATAGGAAAACCTGAGTACCGCCAATTATGCCTGGAAAACCCAATACCTAGCAGCGCGGATCTTATTTTAGCGGCTGCTCATAACCAACCCTACCATGGTTTTAAGGTTTTAATAAAGCCTCAAAAGACCAACCACACCACTATGGAATCAGACCAACACAATTAAATTTACAATTCCATATTTAAAAATTTTTATTACGATTCAGCTTCTTATTCTTATAGGTTAAAGAAAACTTAAAAGTATGAAGGACTTAATGTATATGGCAATCTAGGTATAAAGATCTTAATTATATCCGTAACAACTACCCTCTATTTTTCTTGGGTATTGATCAGAAAACAAATAACCTACTTCAACAATAGGTACATTATCTATTTTGTGAGTTCAATAACCTTGCCGCTCACGATAAATTGGAGTGTAACTAGAAATATTAAGAAACCCAAAAAAAAAAAAAAATATTCCTCTAATTCTCTTGGTTTTGCAAAAAGATGATTCAAACTCCATAAGAGTGATGTGTATCCATATGTATGTACGAAGGTACGTAAAGAAAAATGATGCGATCAACAAAAGAAAACTTGCATCTATTTGCATATACGTACATACATACCTTGGTTATGTATGTAAGTACATGTCAATTATGTTCTCTATCGTAACATTTATGTATATTAAGTAGGTTGGTGGATAAAATGGAATAAGTGAACTTACATGCCTTACAGTTGTAATGGTTTGCTTACTCCAACGCTGTCCCACGAAGCGAAGATGGCCACTATTGTATATATGGTTTGCGGAGGTTGCATAAAAGGGGTCGAATATTAACCGCCGCCGATAAGAGCAACAGCAAAAAGAGTGGATTTAAGAGAATGGAGGGCAGTTGGAGCTGAGAGACTCTCCCAAGCATTGGCAAAGTCAGAGTATTGGTATCCTCAATTTTCTCTCAAAAGAGCGATCAGAAAATTAATAAAATGGATGACGATTTACAACATTTTGTGCAACTTTTTTTTATGTTAATACTAGCAGCCCCTTCAGACGTTGTTCTGCCCTAAATTTGGTCTATCTCCATACATTTTAATAAGCTTTTTCCATCTAACTCTGCCCCCACCCCTCCTCACCTTTTCTTAATCCTTTTATTCACTCCTCCCTCCGTCTTTTCGCTTCATCTATCTCTATTTTCATCTCACTCTATCTTTTTCTCAGTCTCCTTCTCCATCCCTCTTTTCTCTTCTCTAAAGTTTTTCCCATTCTTCTTCATCCCTTATTGCCAGGCAAATCGAATAGGACGTATGTAAATAATTATGTGAGTTTTATTAATTCATGTCTTTATTTCGGCTTCGCATGCACATTTATCAGTTTTGCCAAGTTAGTGCAACTAAATCGAATATCACAATGAAAATTACTTTATAGAACTCAGCAACAACTTTCGTTTGATAACCATATTACACACACATTGTAGGGATATCCGGGTCCAGGTTTTGCCCATATCTTGAGACCCTAGTCACCCAGTGGTATAAAAATTACTCTGTACTAAATCACCCATCAACAGCTTTCATTTGCTATCCATATTCTACAAACACATTCTAGGGGTACCCGCGTCCATGTTTTCGCTTATATCTCCAGACCATAGTTACCCGCGGGTACGAAAAATACCCCGTATCAAAGTACTCATAAACAGCTTACATTCGATACCCATATTGTACAAACATATCCCAGGATTACCCAGGCCCACGTTTTCATCTCAAGACCCTATCCAGAACGGGATAAAAATTATCCTATGTCTGTCTCCCGGTTCTAAGCTATCCCTCCACAAATTTTCAGCCAAATATGTTCATCCGTTACTTCCTCTTCAATCACTGTTTATCTATTAAAAAAAAGCGCATCAAAATCTGATGCGTATTTTTAAAGGTTTAAGCATTCAAAGGGACATAGGGACAGAAAACGCGACTTTGTTTTATACTATTTAGTGATGTACATCCATACATACCTATAAACCTACGCCCGAAGTTAAATAACGCAGCAAATGCTATATATGTACGTATGTGTCGCATCATGCCTCACTCAAAAGCAATTAGCGCGCACAGTTGACAGCGAACAACCACACACACGCATTTTTTGGTAAAAATGTTACTTTTGTTTAAACAATTTGGCTGATATAAGAAAGGAATCAAGTATTTTTTTTTTTTTTGATGCAGATCGAAGGTAAATATTTCAAAGTTTTACTGAAAAGTAGAATTTTTTAAATCCATCTATCCGTTTATGAGTTATAGCTGTGTAAACAAAAATTTTATGATTTTTGACTACATTTTGGCAATTTGCCACGCCCCTATAATATATACCTTCATATTATATCAACTGTGCCATCTCACGTAGCTAAGCTTTCAAAAGCAAAAAACCGTTTTAAAATCGGAGCATTCTGTGTGAAGTTATGTACATACATGGCATTTAGCGACTTTATTTTATAAGATTTATATATATATAGATTATAGATAGATAGATATAGATACATCGGCAATAACATAGTTACAATAAAATTATTCTAATGTTCATGGTTCAAAGGTAAGTATAACGATTTGACAAAAGGTGAGTATTTAGTAATTAATTAGAAGTTATTACAAAATCAATTAACATTAGATTAGTTAGGTATGTATGAACCTGGGAAGGTGGTTCTATTGTAATTTCTTCAAAAAAAATTATTTTCATTAGGATGTTCTTCTTCTTCCCATCTTTGCTAGTGGTATAATTATTTGAAGTGAAGTTAAGTATTAATAAATATTTAAAAGGTTGCATAAGGGTAAGTATTAAGATAAAATAGTGAAAGTAGGTATTATGGCAAATTCATTTCTTTGTGCTTAGGTATGGTTTCTATAATTATTTTGACTACAAACCACGAAATGTCCATATTCATAAGGTTTTGTATTGTTATGGTTTTGCTGTCTTCCGGAGTGCTACCGCAGCAACACCAGCATCACATTTATGTTTTCAGACCACTGTTCGATAGGTGCACGATAGCCAAATCTCTGCAGGAATTGTTATGCCAGTAATTGGATGTGGTGCCTATGAGGCTCGGACTTTTCGAAGTCAGGCGTATTATTTAGGTTAGTTAAAACACACTACAACTTTATAGAACCGCGCTTGAAAACTTGAACTTTTAACTAGATTTGATTGATGTGTTCGTCAAGGAAGTTCTTCAGGAAAACTCTTAAGCCCGGATATGAGCTTGAAGCCCATATGGTACTTATGCAAAATAAATTATCGATACATTTTGTTATCCAAAATCATATGTTAACAGTGACAGACTGACGGAAATTGTACTTAGACTAGTGTGACATAGTACAGGGTGTAGCAACATCATCAAAATTTGCATATAAGCGGAAATGTAAGAAATTAAAAAAAAGTCTATGAAAACTATGTGTATGGCTAATCTATGCATGTACCCACTGATATGGCAGGGGTGAAGGAATTACTATTCGTAGAACAAAGGAGTGAAACTTCAATTAGCTAAAACCAAAGAGAATTTTTCAGATGAAAATAGTGTTGCTTTTTTGGGTATTTAGTTGGTTTAAATATTACAAAAAGTGTAATTATAGTTATAACAGTTTCTTACAGGATTCTTTAAAAAAAATCAAAAAATAGAACGAAAAAGGTGTGAGATATTAAAGATAAAACTACCAATAACTTGCGGCAAATCCATGGCCATAAAAGCTCGTAATCTAAAAAGGCATATGTGCTGAACTACCGGTTTCGGAGGGCCCTTAAATGATCCCAGAAGGGTCCCAAAATAATTCCGAAATGATAGCTAAGTGGTCCCCAAATGATTCCGAAATACTCCCGAAAGTACCTTAATGGGATCCCAGACGGATACCGAAAACCTTCCAGAAATGATCTCGGAAGGGTCTCCGAATGAACCCGACATATTCCAGAAAAATAGGACGCCCAAATAATCCCGGAAAGATAACAAAAACCATCCAGATATGATCCCTAAAGAGTCCCCAAATGGTCCCGAAATCACTCTGAAGGGATCCCAGATTGATCCCGATAACCATCCAGAACTGATGCCGTCAGGCTCCCCAAAAGAACCCAAAATAATCCAGAAAAAGTCACGAGATTACCCCGACTGCACTCCATAAACCGTCCAGAAAGGATCCCTGAAGGGTCCCCAAATGAGCCCGAAATTACCCTGACGGGATCCCGCACAAATTCCGAAAACCATCCAGAAATGGTACCGAATGGGTGCCCAAATGTTCCCGAAATAGTCCCGAAATTACCCTGACGGGGTCCAGGCCGGATCACGAAAAAAATTCAGAAATAATCCCGGAAGGATCAGCAAATGATACCGAAATAGTCCCGATAAAGTCCCGAAATGACCCTGACGGGTACCCGGACGGATCCTGAAAGTCATCCAGAAATTATACCAGAAGCATAGCCTAACTCAGATTCAAAACATTTCAAAAAGAAGAGTCAGATATCCGCGTATGATTAACGCTTCTTCACTTATTCAACAATTACATTCCGCGGTGACAATTAAGGGATGTAATCAACACTTTTCAACCCAAAGACTCCGCTGGCCAGATCATGTTATACGAATGGACGAAGACGCTCCGGCCAAGAAAATATATCAGTTAACACCGCAGTTTGGAAGCAGTGGAAGCGCGAGATCTTCACTGAGTTGGGAAAGGCAGATGGTGCTCCCAATTGACATCAGTTATCGCGAACCGGCAGGCGCAATTTTTACAATATTAACAAAATCGATAAGGCGGAAAAGTGCCAACTTATGATGATAATCAATGTTTTATTTTGACCTTCGGCAGAAGAATAAGTTGAAAAATGTACGCATAAATTAGAACAGGTAAAGGGAGCCTCCAAGGGAAAACTTGATTTCCAACTTTGTCATGTGGTCTAGCTCTTAAGAAAATACTTTGTTGTCATCACCAAGAGCTGAAGACACTGCATGTCTCCTAAGAGAATGTTTTATATCAACTTCAGCGGAGAATAGATCGCATAGCTCCATTTAGAATGCTTTATTGGCAACTTCCCCAAAAGTGTGCCCCCCTCGCAATAGGGGGCCAACACCAGGCCATGAGATGATACATGTATACAAGTATCAATTACACAATATAAAGAAATCACAACTGATGTTCCTGCTCGCCGCGAATACAGTTATCAACGACCTTGATAGGTATTTAAGGGGTTGATAAGCGCAATTCATAGCTTCCGCAAACCAATTGTCAACCTCAGTTGCGTGTGCGAATCCTATTACAAATATGTATGCATCATACACATACTTAGCAAGCGAGGCTCTGTTGCTAATAGAACTAAGGTGTGGTGAGCGTTATGGCCTTTAGGGTTCAGTGTGGTCATATTAAATCTTTCCTGAGATGGTCAGGCTAGTATATTAATAGTGCTTGGTACCGGAACGTACCGGATCTCTATCCGGGGAAGGACCATCAACATCGACAATACTCCTCAAAACCATCGGAGAGTGTCCTTATCTCTACAACAACAACAAAAACCGTGATAGGGTATCGCAACCGATACGCAATGTCCATATTGCTCTATTTCGTGTAATACACCTGTCATGAATTGGGTAAGCCATGGTATTATTATGGTTTTGTATGATTGATATATATATCTACTGCGAGCATATTTTAACCTCTAACCCGCAGGTAAAAGACATGTCGGAAAAGTCGAATAATGTTTTCCTAGCCCTATCCTCTATATTGAGCTTGCAAAGTATTTCATACTATTCGGTGGTAACACCGCCAATGGAGTGTGGCCTGAATACAGTGATGTGCCATTTCTAACAAGAGTTACGTCATGAGTGCTGGAAGGAACGTGGTATACCAAACAAGTCTTCTCTAATCCGGGTAATAACAAAACGCTTTTTGGGACAATCGCTTGGCACCACAAATCCAAAACTTTTCATCTGCTTCTCTTGATTTACATAGTCACGGTAGTATACCTCGCGAAGGCCTCTATTATTTAACCGTTTCATGATAATCTCAACTTTAATTAAGCTTTAGAATTATGCTCGTAATTGTATCCCTTGTTTCACACTAAATAACACAAAAATACGCACACATACAAACAAGAAAAGCATACAAAACAAGAAACCCGATATTTTCACCATTATTCATTGCATAGAAAACACGACAAGCTTGTTCCTAATTCATGACAATCAAAAGTTCGTATTATTCAATCATACCACTTTTACTCGTCTCACCGAAGATTATTTCACTCAGACTCATTTATCGCTCCTTCGTTCATTTCCTTTCCTTTATGAAATTGCATTCAAATGTTGCTCTGCATAGCGTAAGATGCAAGTTTTCAAACGCAGACACAAATTTTCAATTAATTTTCATTCCGCCTTCACTGCCAACTTTTACTCCACCCTGATCCACCCATTCACTATTATTATGTAGCCATTCGAGCTGCTTCAATTGCTTTAATGCTTCATCTTCATCCGGACTACATTTTATCCCCAATCATTCAATGTTGCAAAATGTCGCTGCTGCATGATTTTTTTGTGTTTTGCCAATTTTATGCGACCGCAGCACATCACCGCACTCCACCCACACATTACTGACAGTACGCTCCATGATAATACGGCCAACACTATGCTAAAAAAACTGATTTCTACATTTGGACATGTTCTTAAGTTGGAAGAAGGCAAGAGAGTTGAATACATATTCGGCAAATGCATATCACTCCCTCTGCCCTCACCAAATCATCGGTGAGTTCTTCGACTGTTCTACGAAATCTTATTACAGGAGGGCTCTTTGTAACAAATCGCTTGGTAGAACTTAATCATCCACTTTAGCAAATTCAACTTTTTAAGCCCTCAGAAGCGTTTTTCCTGATTTTAACATCTCTCTGCGACTCAATAAAGCTTTTGTGTCTGTCAAAGCTGCTTTAGAGTCCTTTGACGAAGAACAAAAATCTCGCCTTAGATCTCGAAGGGGTATTAAGCAATGTCCTACCTCGGGATTGTGCAGAGAGTTCAATGAATGTATTTGCAAACTTATGTGAAACAAAATGGTCGGAGCTGGATGGGGAGGAACCACAATCGATAGATGACCCCAGACCCGAGTCGTCTACCTAAAACGGAACTAGCTGTTTCGAGGAGTAAATTCGTTTCCTTGCTAAATTTTTTGAACAGTTCAGCTAGATTAAGATATCTGCATAAAGTCCTCCTTCGAGTGGGGGAGTACCGATAATACTTTCTGATTGAGAAAAATATATATTAATTATATTGGAGAGACATTTTTTACGGAAATCAATATTAATGGTAGGCCAAGGAATGCCTTGGTTATTTTTTTACTGAGGTAGGGAAACCACTGGCAGATACTGGAACGCTATATTGAACAAAGGGCTAAGAATACCCCGGTCGCTATGTATTGTGGTAGGGAGGCCCTGGGCAGAAGCTAGAGCCTCTCCCAAATGATGTACAACATCCTACAAGATGATGGTCAAGATGATACTCATGTACGGGCACTGGTCTGGTGGATCTCGCTCGATCCGGCGAGCATTATAACAAAAAAAAAAATAGTCTGTACAACGGAATATGTTAGCTGGTATAAGGAATATAATGCTGATTATGATGCTGAGCACACGCGCCCTAATATTGTGGGTTAGGCGTCTGAGGGCCGTGCAAAATGATATGGGATAGGGGCTCTCTGGCTTCGGGCCCTCCAGTATTTTTAATAACTTCGATTTTGGCTTTCATTTTTCGGCCTGTATGGGATGGCGGGAATATTAAATGCCGACTACTGCCCTTGTCAAGGTTTCAACGCATGGCAGTGGAGTAGCTAGCTGATTTACGATTAGGCAGCAGTAGTAGTAGTAGTAGCAGAAGTACGAGTAAGCCGCAAGCTCCAGATGACATCATGATGAGGTGATCAGGGAGTGTCTGACTCCCCTGTGATTGCTTCTAACTATTTTCGGACGTAGCAGTATCCGGAGTAACTGTCACGCTGATCTCTTATCCTGATTGTGTATATTTGAACCAGACATGTCGGATTAGAGAGAACTCAGGCTTCCGCTGGTCAACTGGAGTATGCTCTTGTACATACGGGCCTCGAGTCTGCTCAGCAAATGCGCAGTTACTTCCACTTGCGTAGCGAAATACTTCTGCCCGGTAGAGGATACCGTAATCATTGGTGATTGGGGTTCTGGAGGAGATCTATGATGTACGTGTCAATGTATTACAAAATCTTTCCTGCTGCAGACAGTTTATCTTTGGCACCCGCCGTGATGTGGTGGTAGCATTCTCCGCCTACAACCCCGAAGTTCATGGGTTAAATTTCCGGGAAAATCAACACCAAATATTTAAGAAGTTTATTTTAGTTAAAAGAAAGTTTTTCTAAGCGGGGTCGCCCCCGGCATTGATTTGGAAAGCACTGCGAGTTTATTTCTGCCATGAAGAGCTTCTCAGTGAAAAATCATCTGCGTTGCAAATGCCGTTCGAGTTCGGAGGAAGAGAAAATCAAAAGGAACACAATGCAAATTGGAAGAGAAGCTCGGGCTGAATCTCCTTGGAGGTATAATAATTCCAATATTTTATTTATTTATTGTAACTCGCTAAAATGGTTACTGCTTCGCTCAACCCCTATTGTTTGAAACCAACGCTTTTTATACTCAGCGTGCTTTGCGCACAGAGTATATTAACTTTGATTAGATAACGCACAGTGGCGCCTTTTGCGTTTTTTCTTTGCAAAAATCATAACTTTTGAACCAATGAATATATTTTAAAAATTTAAAATGAAGCTGAAAGCTAATTATTTGAAGTTTTACTGTGTGAAAGCTCATAATGTCACAGATACAGGGTGCTTCAAAAAAATTCGTCAAAGTTTTTTAGAAAAATGCAAAAACAAAATGTTTTTAGTAAAAAATAAAAAAAAAATAAAATGAGATTTGTCTTTTAATGACGTATTTAAGCATTAAATAAGATAAACTAATGATATTGATAAGATAGCGTGGCACTGCCCACTTATGATAAAAAGTTAGACCTTAGTAACCGCTTTACCAATTTGTACCAAACTCGATAGACGTATTGATTTCTATAAAAATTTAGTACTCGTTTGAAGGCGAAATGCCTAAGCTTTAAAATAAATTTGATAACCTTTAGAGAAATGCAATAACGAAAAGTATATATTTATAAATTACTAAATGGATTAAGTCTTTTATTTGAAATAAAAAATTAACTTGTACATAGATATCTTATTTTTCAATAAAGTAACAAAATTGATTAGTAAATTTCTTTTTCGTTGTTGTCATAAGAAGTGAGACACTTATTTTATCTTAACATAGTCATCGTCACTGGAACATATATCTAACAAAACAACCATTTCTGAGCTATACGCATCTGTAAGATCTTTATGTGTTCTTACATACCTCATAGATGATATGACTGGATCAGAAGAGATAGCTCACATGTTGAAAAGGTCTTCGTTTTGTCTAACTCGTGATACTTTGCAGGTGTTTATACATCTATACCTTTTGTAGTCCTTGTTCTTAGATTCTTGAGCTTCTTCAGACAATTATCCTAATGGTAACCACTGGCACTCTATTAAATCTTCTCCATGTGCTAGAATTTTATGAACCGTTGGTGTAAGTTTCTTCTCAGGACTCTTTTGATGCAGCAACTCTATAGTTTTAGATGCATATTCTCCAAATTTGGGTCCATTAACTGGTTCATGGCAGTTTAAAATATTTAAATTACTCCCAATCTTTTCACAATATCTCTATCAACTCCTGTTATGCGAGCAGTCACTTCATCGTTTTCAAAAAATTTTCTTGAAGAGTTACCATCATTTGTATTTCCGTATCCATACTTTGGACGGTCAACTCTAAGGCCAATCTCTTTATAGAATGCATCCTGAATTATTTTTTGTTTCTCCTGTTTTGTTTCTCCTTACATGTTCTATTTTCGTTGAAAACTTCTCCTTGTTGTGGTAGTGTATAAGCCAGCTTAAAAACAAATTCCATACATCTTATCCTAGCATGCAAAGGGGATATTCCATACTCATAATTTAGTTCGTCAGTTATTGAATCATCAAGATTTTCAAAGTCCTTTTGGCTCTTCTTACAAACTGGACATATCATTGTAGATGTCGTATTTGTTATTAAGTTCAAAACTATTCCATCGACCATTGTTTGAAGAAAATCACGCTTTATTTTAATGACATTCCCCTCTTCAATTTCAATTATTGTTTGTTATAATTTGGCAATTTGATTTTTTATATCACTCACTGTAGCTTTTATGAGTTCCCAATGTAGTTGATGACGGACGTGGATTTTTCCAATATTCTGAAGCTTCATCTTTCAGTCGTAATGGAACAATAGAAGCCATAAATATATTACTATCTGTAATTGTTTCATTGTCTACTTTTATTCTTTGTTTATATGCGCTTTGTCCTGACGATCCATCACAGCCCCACTTAGTTATCAACGCTAGCTCCTTTGGCATTGATTTCAACTTTTCTTCAGTAAAACTTTGAAGGTGTCGTGTAGACGTTTTGTAGCTCAATTTCAGCTGATACTTCGGTTATTTTGGGACTTAGAGGAACTGCTTCTTTCTTGGCTTGAGTAATTTTTTTTCCAGGTAAAATATCGGCATTACGTTGCTATAATTACTTACGCAATATAATATATTTTTTCTTCGGTAAACCGAGATCTATAAACAGCGCCAAAACTTCTTCGGGAGTGTATTTCCTAGGTAGCGCATTTGGTGGTGTGGGAACGCTGTTTTTGATCCTCATCAGTCGCACTGGACTTCCTACCGCAACTGCTTCTGTTATATGAGACTTCACGTTTTCTTCGTCTTTTTTATATTTAATAGCAGGTGCTTCTGAAAGATGAGTCGTGGCCATAGCTTTTGTGGTATCAGACAGCTTCTTTTCCTTGTGTAGGTAGAATACTCTTCTATGGGTTTTGTTGGTCTCCCTCTAGTTGGATTGGTTGACGTGCTAGGCGTTTCTTCGTCCAAAAAAGTTTTGCCAGCTAGCCACTTTTCATGCTTACTTTGAAATTTTGAATTGTTACGATAGACGTCCTTCCGTTTTCTTTCTATCATAATGTATTGTAAACCAATTTTTTCTTGCGGGCCTTCCCTTTCTTTAATGCTTGTTTCACTCGATAATTCTCTCATAATAGCCGCAACGAAGTCCCGTCTTGACTTTGTAGATTTAAACACCGCAAATAGTTTCGAGTTTTCTAGATACATATTAGAATTGGCTTCGAGTGTATCTGACTAAATATTAAACTGTGAACTATATTTAAAAATACCATTCACTTAATTTAAGTAAACAGAATACTTAGTTCCTTAATCTCCAAAAGACGAATGATAATGTGCATTGTATGATGGATAGCTTTATATACCTACTCAAATTATTAAAATGAATTTCAGGTATACAATTCGTAACTAAAAAATGTATGTTGTTAACAAGTTCCAATAACAAAAACGACCTTACGGCCGTACCTGCTCAGGCGCGTATTTATGCCCAAGGTTGTTTAACTTTATTTGATGTAAAAAGGGAAGTTGCAGCAATAACTACTGTTAATTTGACGGAGCACATATTTTAACACTTTTTTTTCCATCAAAGTTTTAAAAATGGCCTAAAAATAGGCCTTTCGAAAAACAGGTATATCCGCCAACTTTTAACAAAAAAGAAGCTTTTTTTTTTTGTTTCAATCATAAATAAAATTATCTTTAATTGCTATACAAGAAAATGACAACCGGCCGCCTTATTTACTCACAAAACAATTTTAAATACAACAAAAAAAAAGAAAAATTTCAAATTTTTCCCAAAGTTGAAAATTGGTCAATTTTGAGCGGCTCTACCTGGTAAACTATAATTGTCTGTGAAAAAACAGTGATATATTCTTGATCCCCGCAAAATTCTCTATTAGAAACATGTATTAGATTTAGCGAACGCTTTCATGATTTTTTTGATTTTTGCCATGATTTAACGGCAGAGGCGCCACTGTGTAACGGTTGGTTGTACATGTATAAAGGAATCGAGATAGATATAGACATATCAAAATCATTAGTATCAAAAAAAATTTGATTGAGCCATGTCCGTCCGTCCGTCTGTCCGTCTGTCCGTTAGCACGATAACTTTAGTAAATAATATTAAAAATTTGGTACACGAGCTTATCTGGACCCAGAATAGATTGGTAATGAAAATGAGCGAAATCGGATTATAACCACGCCCACTTTTTATATATATAACATTTTGGAAAACAAAAAAACCTGATTATTTAGTAAATAATACACCTAGAATGTTGAGGTTTGATGTGTGGAATGATATTGAGACTCTTGATAAAAATTTTAAAAACATTTTTTAAATGGGCGTGGCACCTCCCACTTGTGATAAAATCAATTTTACAAATATTATTAATCATAAATCAAAAATCGTTAAACCTATCGTAACAAAATTCGGCAGAGAGGTTGTCTTTACTATAAGGAATGCTTTGAAGAAAAATTAACGAAATCGGTTAAGGCCCACGCCCACTTTTATATACAAAAATTTTAAAAGGGTCGAAGACTAATCAAATAAGATATATCTTTGCAAAAAAGAGCTTTATATCAGTGGTATTTCATTTCCCAAGTGGATTTATAAAAATAAATAGGAACAAGTAAGGAAGGCTAAGTTCGGGTGTAACCGAACATTACATACTCAGTTGAGAGCTATGGAGACAAAATAAGGGAAAATCACCATGTAGGAAAATGAACCTAGGGTAACCCTGGAATGTGGTTGTATGACATGTGTATCAAATGGAAGGTATTAAAGAGTATTTTAAGAGAGAGTAGGCCATAGTTCTATGGATGGACGCCATTTAGGGATATCGCCATAAAGGTGGACCAGGGCTGACTTTGGGATTTGTTTGTACGATATAGGTATCAAATGAAAGTTGTTAATGAGTATTTTAAGAATGAGTGTGCCTTAGTTGTATATGTGAAGGCCTTTTCGAGATATCGCCATAAAGGTGGAACATGGGTGACTCTAGAATGTGTTTGTACGATATGGGTATCAAATGAAAGGTGTTAATGAGTATTTTAAAAGAGAGTGATCCTTAGTTCCATAGGTGGAGGCCTTTTCGAGATATCGCCATAAAGGTGGACCACGGGTGTATCTAGAATGTGTTTGTACATACGGGTATCAAATGAAAGGTGGTAATGAGTGTTTTAAAAGGGGGTGGTCCTTAGTTCTATAGGTGGACGCCTTTTCGAGATATCACCATAAAGGTGGGCCAGGGGTGACTCTAGAATGTGCATGTACGATATCGCTATCAAATGAAAGGTGTCAATGAGTATTCTAAAAGGGAATGGGCCTTAGTTCTATAGGTGAACGCCTTTTCGAGATATCGCCATAAAGGTGGAACAGGGGTGACTCTAGAATGTGTTTGTACGATATGGGCATCAAATGAAAGGTGTTAATGAGTATTTTAAAAGGGAGTGATCTTTAGTTCCATAGGTGGACGCCGTTTCGAGATATCGCCATAAAGGTGTACCACGGGTGACTCTAGAATGTGTTTGTACGATATGGGTATCAAATTAAAGGTATTAATGAGGGTTTTAAAAGCGAGTGGCCCTAAGATGTATATGTGAAGACGTTTTCGCGATATCGACCAAAATGTGGACCAGGGTGATCCAGAAAATCATCTGTCGGGTACCGCTAATTTATTTATATATGCAATACCACGAACAGTATTCCTGCCAAGATTCCAAGGGCTGTTGATTTCGGCCTGTAGAACTTTTTCATTTTCTTCTACTTAATATGGTAGGTGTCACACCTCTTTTACAAAGTTTTCTCTAAAGTTATATTTTGCGTCAATAAACCATTCAAATTACCATGTTTCATCCCTTTTTTCGTATTTGGTATAAAATTATGGCATTTTTTTTTTCATTTTTCGTAATTTTCGATATCGAAAAGTAGTCGGATTTCGGCCATTTTTTACACCAAGATAAAGTGAGTTCAGATAAGTACGTGGACTAAGTTTAGTAAAGATATATCGGTTTTTGATCAAGTTATAGTGTTAACGACCGAGCGGAAGGACAGACGGTGGACTGTGTAGAAAAACTGGGCGTGGCTTCAACCGATTTAGCCCCTTTTCACAGAAAACAGTTACCGTCATAGAATTTATACCCCTACCAAATTTAAGAACGATTGGTAAATTTTTGTTCGACTTATGGCATTATAAGTATTCTAGACAAACTAAATGAATATGGGCGGTGCCACGCCCATTTTGAAATTTTCTTTTATTTTTGTATTTTGTTACACCATATCATTACTGGAGTTGAATCTTGACATAATTTACTTATATACTGTAAAGATATTAAATTTTTTGTTAAAATTTTGCTTTAAAAAAATTTTTTTTAAAAAGTGTATTTAGCACATATATAGTAATAGTTGTAACGTTGCTGCCAAATTTCATCATGATATCTTCAACGACTGCCAAATTACAGCTTGCAAAACTTTTAAATTAAAATAAAAAAAAAATAAATTTAAGGCGCGATAACCTCCGAAGAGATCTAAGGCCGAGCTTCTCTTCCAATTTGCGTCGTGCTCCTCTTGATTTTTCCCTACAAATTGGCCGGACGGGACCTACATGTTTTATACCGACTCCGAACGGCATCTGCAAGGCAGATGAGTTTTCACTGAGAGCTTCTCATGGCAGAAATACAATCGGAGCGCTTGCCAGACACTGCCGAGGGGCGACCCCGCTTAGAAAAAATTTCTTCTAATTGAAAAATCTTATTTCTAAAATTTTGATGTTGCTTTGCCCGGGAGTTGAACCCAGGGCATACGGTGTGATAGGCGGAGCACGCTACCATCACACCACGGTGGCCGCCAACTTTTAAATTACCTTCTTTTAAAAGTGGGCGGTGCCACTCCCATTGTCCATAATCTTACTAATTTTCTATTCTGCCCCATAAGGTCAACCCACCTACCAAGTTTCATCGCTTTAGCCGTCTTTGGCAATGAATTATCGCATTTTTTCGGTTTTTCGAAATTTTCGATATCGAAAAAGTGGGCGTGGTTATAGTCCGATATCGTTAATTTTAAATAGCGATCTGAGATGAGTGCCCAGGAACCTACACACCAAATTTCATCAAGATACCTCAAAATTTATTCAAGTTATCGTGTTAACGGACAGACGGACGGACGGACGGACATGGCTCAATGAAATTTTTTTTAAAAAATGGGCGTGGCATCACCCCTTTTACGACTAAGCTATTTTCTATGTTTCGGGAACTATAACTCGAAGCAAAATTTACATATCGTAACAAAATTGGGTACACACAGGGCCGTAGAGAGAAAATCCGGGCCCTGGACTAAATAATTTACGGGCCCCCTATAAAAAATCCACTAATACATTTGATTAATTTGAATTAATGACGTCTCATTCATGAATCATTATTGATGGATTACATTGAAAAAATATTTTGCTACATCAACTAAATGATTTTTGGACTAAGAGATGAAAATAAAATTAACACAGAATATTTACTATTTACACCATTTTATTGTAACGTAGAAATAAAATGCTCTTTTAACAGCCACATATTGTTTCAAATAATCTTTTCTAGTTTAAGCTTGAATCTTTACCTTTTTGAGTAATCTTTCAATGTGCGGAACTCAGATTTCATGGGCCTTTCCGCTGCTGCATTTCTGCTATGATATTGCAAGCGATTCAATCTCTCCAGTCTCTGAGCCTCACTGTGCGCTAGCTTCACCTGCCGTCTAGAATATGCAGATTGTCGTCGTAATTGGTCACTCCGGGAATACTTGAGTATGAATATCAACAGCAGCAAGAGCCTTTCAAACATTTGGAGGGTACCAACTTGCTTGCTGACATTAAAGTATGTACCAAATTGCCAAAGACCTACCAAAAGCGGTTCTGGACGATTTTTGGAATCATTATAGTCGTGTTTTTTGGATTATTATCCGCCTATTATCGCCGAGTCATGAACTTCTTATTGGTAACTTATCGGCATGTTATCGCCGGGCTGCAGACGTGTCATCGATTTTATATTGGAGTTTTGGTATCCGTTTCATAACACAACGATGAGTAGTCGATAACAAATCGATAACACGCCAATAACAAATTGGTTATACTCCGAAAAGAAATCTATAGCTTTTCGATGTCAAATCTAAAATTTTTTTGTATGCGTTAATCGGGGATTGCCCGTATTGCTTTAAATGCATGAAAACATTTATTTCAAGCAATTTTTAATTTTATAATTTATTTAATAATTTGGGAAAAATTTAAACAACGTGACATCAGGACGGACAAGGCGACAGCGGTTTAGATTTTTCCCAAATTATTAAATAAACTATAAAATTAAAAATTGCTTTGAAATAAATGTTTTCATACATTTAAAGCAATACGGGCAATCCCCAATTAACTCATACAAACAGACAACATTTGGGAAATTCGTTGCAGTTCTATAAATAGAACAAAAAACAGCAACAATACCAGTTTCTCTGAAACCGTCTTACAAACATGCATAACTTCAACACATAATTACATACGAAGCATGTGATGTGTAGAAGATTAATATATGCAAAAGAAGCCAATTGGGGAAAACTTTACAACAACTAAGGCATGACGTAGCTGAATACGTTTGTAACCATTTCAACTATCGGAGGAGTGCGGGTTCGAATCACACTCCCGGGAGAAAAGGCTTTGAAGAGATTTATAAGGTATAATCGAAAGAGCTGTCGCCTTGTCGGTCCTGATGTCACGTTGTTTAAATTTTTCCCAAATTATTAAATAAATTCTAAAATTTTTGTTGACAAATTTTCGATAACACGCTTGTGAAAAATTCGTTGCACTCCTACTCCTCTACACACATATAACATATATACATATCGATAACATATCCACTACTTTTCGATTATTAATCAACGGCTTTTCGATAGCAACAAGACAAGTTTTCGATTTCAAGCTTTTTACTTATAATTTTATTGTAGCATAGGGTAATGGACATATCCAACCAGCATAGTTGGCATAAATTAAGTAGGTTTGCTTTTAGCTAAAATTTCCCCCTCACCCATTGCAACAGTCAACCATAATCGGGAATCGGCTGTCAACCGCTTCTTACTTGCCTGTGGAGCAGCTTACCCTTTGCTTAAAAACCAACGACAGCGGCAAGCAAATAACTTTTTCATTCATTATGCAATACAAGTTCTCTTTTGCAATTTTCTCGTTTATAGGCCATTGTTGTAGTAAATACATGAGGGTAGGACATACCATTGTTTTTTAAGAGGTACAAAAGTTGTGATGGTAAAAGAGGAAGCAAAATTTGACTAAGATGTCTGAGGCTGCAGTTTCGAAACACAATATACATAACTACTACTTTTCTGATCAGGAAACTGGGCCCTCAAATTCTTTACAGCAAAAAAAAATTACCTCAAACTAGTCTATTTGTACTATATATAGAACTTATTTATTTAGTGGCAACAAAAATAGTTGGAACAAAATGGTGCCACTAGAGACATCTTTCAACGAATGAATGTCAGCGTAAATTCATTATTGTCGTCCGGGATAAAATGAATTATTTATATAGAATACAAAGAGAGATCGCAATGCAGCTTTGTATGTATGAATGTTGTATACGAGACCATACTAGATTTATTTTAGCATATTTTGATATAAAGTTACCTGAGTGACAGGACGGTCAATTAAAAATATAAAGAAAAATTATGAATAAGAAAATAATATAAAAGTTTGCTATTCGACAATAACGGAAGAATTAATTAAGAGCTTAAATTACAATTTTACTACCTTTATATTAAGTCCCTTTCATGTTTGTCCCCTCATTTCCATACGAATTTTTGACCCACGGAAAAGTCATTTTCGGTAACTTCCCGTTGAGCTAGACACTTGATTCTTAGAACATTAGTTCAGATCTGGGAACATTACAATGCAAGTGAAAAAATAATCCGCTTGGAGGCGCATGGATCGGGATATATAGAAAATTAATTTTAAAATGGAAATTTTGCGATCGACTTTTAACTAACTTCTCGGTGATCCAGAGACTTGAAACTTAGCACATAGTTTGCGAGTCGATGGCACTACAATTCGTGGAAAACAAAATGCCGCCAGGTGGCATGAATAGAGATAAAATAAAATCCCCGAAAATCCCTGAAGAAACGCAGGCAATCTTGCGATTGATTTTTAAGTAACTTCCCGGTGAGCGATATACTGTGCTGATCCGGAAATAAACATATCCTACAGGCTGCCGGATTACTGTAGCGTTTTCCAAGCGGAAATAGTAGCCGTAACCAAAGCAGCAGAAACCCTGGAAGAAAATAGCCCAAGCTGCAATCGTAATAACTTTTATATTGACAGTCAAGCAGCAATTAAGGCAATAATCTCGCATACCGCAGCATCTAAATACATGTTAGAGTGTAAGCAGTCCCTGGAGAGAATCAGGACAGGGAGAATCATACATCTATATTGGGTCCCAGGGCATATGGCAATAGATGGGAATGAAAAAGCGGATCAACTATCTAAAAAGGGCGCATCCATTGAAGCTTGCTCCGTAGACGTCCCAATTAGACTGGGCGAAATTAAGCGAAAGCGAGAGGTGCACATGATCGACCAAGCAGGAAAGGCATGGGTTCAAGCGCGGGGCTGTAAAGTATCGAAGATTCTGTGCAGGTCTTACAACCTTAGACAAACAAAGTTGCTTCTATCATTAAAAAGAGAGGACTGTAGACTCATGACGGGTATTCTGACTGGACACTGCCTTCTGGCGTCACATGCCTTTAAATTAGGCTTGGTCAGTGATAGCAGATGTAGGAAGTGCGGGATGGAGGAGGAAACGATCGAGCACGTTCTGTGCTCGTGATACAGCTGTCAGATCTAGAAGCAGCAAGTGGCTTAAAACCTAGGACTCTTCTAGTATTTGCCAAGAGGACGGAGTTATTTTATAACAAAGGTCCTGGTTTTTGATAGGGTTTTTCAGTTTGGTCGTTAAAACAAACTTCTGGTAACACTACGGACTCAATCAGTCTATGAGAGGTCCTCATGGACCGGCCAGTAAAACCTAACCTAACCTCCCGGTGAGTTAGAGTCTTGAAACTTGGGTTGTGAGTCAGAACCCGGTGACAATGCAATATTTGGTCAAAAAATTTTCGCTAGGTGGCGCATGGATCGAGATATTAAGAAAATTTATTTTCATTTCGGAATCCTTCAATACATTTTTAACTAAATTCCCGGTGACCTAGAGACTTGAAACTTGGCACACGGTTCAAGGCCTGGTGACAATACAATTTGCAGAAAACAAGGTTCCGCTAGGTGGTGCGCTAAATGATATAACTACAAATCCTTGAAAAACGAGGGGAATGTTGCAATCGATTTTTGAGTAACTTCTCGGTGAGCTGGAGATATGAAACCTGAGCCGTAAGTCAGAACCCGGTAACAATGCAATACTTTATCAAAAAAATTCCGCTAGGTGGCGCATGGATAGAGATATTGGGAAAATTTACATTAATTTGGAAATCTTTCAATCCATTTTCAACTAACTTCTCGGTTACCTAGAGACTTGTAACTTAGCACATAGTTCGAGACCCGGTGACAATACAATTTATAGAAAACAAAGTTCCGCCAGGTGGCGTGCTAACTGAGATAACTAAAAATCCCTGAAAAACGAGGGGAATCTTGCGATCGATTTATGAGTAACTTGCCGGTGAGTTAGAGACTTGAAACTTGGGCCGTGGGTCGGAACCCGGTGGCAATGCAGTATTTTATCAAAAAAATTCTGCTAGGTGGCGCATGGATCGAGATATTGAGGAAACTAGTTTTAAATTGGGAATCTTGCAATCGATATTTAACTAACTTCCTGGATATCTAGAGAAAATATAGTTTAAAACTCGGTGACAGTGCAATGTTTGATCAAAAAATTTGAGCTACGTAACGCACAAGTCGAACTATTTAAAAGATTAGGCCATACCTTCATGGCTAGCCTCCTGAGTGTTGCAGGCCTCGTTGAAGGCCCAACTCAATGCACGTCCTTGCATACTTTTAGGCGTAGACGACTTTCACCACGATTCTTTTAGACTTTCAGGCGTATGTGAATTTCACCACGATTTTCAGCTGTGCAAATTAAGTAGCTGACAAACGAGATGGAATTCTCTTGTTATGATGCGAGGTGGAATTCTGTTGTTTTCGCCAGTGTTGTCAACGAAAATTCCCCTAATTCTCTTAAATCTTTGGAATAAACTATGAGGATTATCTTCAAATTAATTCTGATCAAGGTAGTTAATTTCGGACTTTCGTTCGTCTATCAGCCGCTTAACCCACTATTCAAGAGCCAAGAGAATTTACTACTTTGAACAAACAAATAAAGATAAGAATTTTCACTTAGAAATTGCGTAAATTACTAATCAAAGTTGCAATTGCCTTTTTGTAGGCAGTACTAAAAAATTTAAAATAAAAAGATGATAAAAAAATTTTAAGCACTACCTTTATATAAATGTACCAAAAAATAGCAGGCAATTTTTCCTTTAACACAGACGTAGTCTTGTTGAATTTTGACTAAAAAAGGTGGAGCGCAATCTCTCAATTTAAGGCAAACCATGTACTTGGGATTAACTAAGTGATTATTTAAAATTTAAACACGCGCTCTACCTTTATAATTTTAAATCCCAAAATTCTTTTACAAGAGCTATTGTTAAAGTTTTTTTGTCAAAATTCAACAAGACTATGTCTGTATTAAAGGAAAAATTGCCTTCTATTTTTGGTCCATTTATATAAAGGTAGTCCTGAAAATTTTTGTATCATCTTTTTATTTAAAAATAAGCTGTTGTTGTACACACAGAAGTATAACTTCAAAAGTATAATGTCGATTTGTAATGGTATAAAGGAATTGAAGTTTATATAGTTTTCTGTCAGAACAGAAAAAGATGGCAATTGAACCTTACCCTTTTGTTAAAATGATAACTTGAGCAACAATTTATATACATTTACCATACTTCGTACACAAATTTTTTTCGACTCCGAATAGATCGATATTGAAAAAAGGGTGACTAAAAGGCTAAAACCACACCCTTTCTAAACGGTTTTATTTAGCTTGACTTGACAGGCTGGCTGGTTGGCTGGCTGGAAATTTAAGTAACTTCACGATAAGCTACAAGCTTGAAACTTGGAATATAGTTCAGAACCCGATGACAATGTAATAATAAGAAAAAATTGCCGCTAGGTGGCGCAATGATCGAGATATTCAAAAAATGGTATTTGTGGTCCGATTGGGCTCATATTTGGAACAGATAATACATACAAGAATAGAAAGCGCTCTATGAAAAAAGCGCCGCTAGGTGGCGCAAGGATCAAAATATTCAAAAAAATCGTGTTTGTGGTCCGATATTGTCCATTCTTGGAACACATAATACATACATGAATAGAACGCGACCTATGATGTCCAATTTGGTTCATATTTGAAACAAATATTACATACATTTTTTTGGAGGAGGGACAAGCATACGTGGCGCAGAGTCGAGTAAAGTCTTTGGAAGGATTATGTATTGAGGACTTAGATTGTAACAAATTGTCAGGAAAGAGTCCTTATAATAATGAGTCACCAAATGAACTAAATAGAATGAGCAAAAATAGGCAATTAAATAAAGACTAAAAACTTGAAAATAAAATAATTAAAAAAAACATTTTCAAGTTAAACGGTTTTATTGAAAACAATATTTACATGAAGTAATAATAATACTAAAAGCTAGAAAATAATTAGGTAGGTCCTAGGTACTAGTCATCACACTCCTCATCAATCTATGGCGTTGATCAGACAATTAAATAAAAGCGTTGGACGCGCCAAATTTCTCTTGATAGTCATATATAAAACCAACTGAACCTTAATAAGGTTATGACATGCCTCACATTTTTAGAAATTTCACGCGCCTAACGCTTTTATTTAATTGTCAGATCAACGCCTTAGACTGATGATGTGTATGTGATGAATAGTACCTAATGATTTAATTCTAATTCTTTTCTAGCTTTTAGTAATATTATTACTTCATGTACATAAGTATTGTTTTCAATAAAACCGTTTAACTTAAAAACTTTTTTTTATTATTTTATTTTCGATATTGTTCGAAATTCGAGAAATTGAAAGAATTGGATAGTTCTTTAACGAATGCTTATAAACTGTTTGAACTTGGCTTATGGATTGATTTTATGACATAATTATTATTATTTTACCTAAATTTAAAAGAAAAAAGTTTAAAACTATTACAAGCCATACAGCAGCGAGCCAAAAAATAGAAGAGGCAACTTTTATCAAGTTTCGAAAACTTAATTCTGTTTTTTTTTCGATGTTTCAAGAAATAGCTTCTTTGCATTTTCTAACTGAAACTATTCAAACAAATTTCATAGGAAACATTTCAGAACGCAAAAAAATGTCAAACTCTTTCTATTAAGCTCCCTTATTATTTTTATACTCAGTTGAGCAGAGCTCACAGAGTATATTAAGTTTGATTGGATAACGGTTGGTTGTACATATATAAAGGAATCGAGATAGATATAGACTTCCATATATCAAAATAATCAGGATCGAAAAAAAATTTGATTGAGCCATGTCCGTCCGTCCGTCCGTTAACACGATAACTTGAGTAAATTTTGAGGTATCTTGATGAAATTTGGTATGTAGGTTCCTGAGAACTCATCTCAGATCGCTGTTTAAAATGAACGATATCGGACTACAACCACGCCCACTTTTTCGATATCGAAAATTTCGAAAAACCGAAAAAGTGCGATAATTCATTACAAAAGACAGATAAAGCGACGAAACTTGGTAGATGAGTTGAACTTATGACGCAGAATAGAAAATTAGTAAAATTTTGGACAATGGGCGTGGCACCGCCCACTTTTAAAAGAAGGTAATTTAAAATTATTATTTATTTATTTTATGAAATCGGTTGATGCCACGCCCAGTTTTTATACACAGTCGTCCGTCAGTCCTTCCGCATGGCCGTTAACACGATAACTTGGGCAAAAATCGACATGTCTTCAATGAACTTAGTTCACGTGCTTACTTGAACTCACACATGGTAAGGTAATTGGATTGTTTTATTGACGCGAAATATAACTTTAGAAAAAACTTTATAAAATGGTTGTGATACCTACCATATTAAGTAGAAGAAAATGAAAAAGTTCTGCAGGGCGAAATAAAAAACCCTTAAAATCTTGGCAGGTATTACATATATAAATAAATTAGCGGTATCCAACAGATGATGTTCTGGGTCACCCTGGTCCACATTTTGGTCGATATCTGGAAAACGCCTTCACATATACAACTACCACCAGTCCCTTTTAAAACTCTCATTAATACCTTTAATTTGATATCCAATTCGTACAAACTCATTTTAGAGTCCCCCCTGGTCCACCTTTATGGCGATATCTCGAAAGGGCATCCACATATAGAACTAAGGCCCACGCCCTCTTAAAATACTCATTAATACCTTTCATTTGATACTCATATCGTACAAACAAATTCTGGAGTCACCCCTGGTCCATCTTTATGGCGATATCTCGAAAAGGCGTCCATCTATAGAACTTAGGTCCACGCCCTTTTAAAATACTCATTAACACCTTTCATTTGATACCCATATTGTACAAACGCATTCTAGAGTCACCCCTGGTCCACGTTTATGGCGATATCCGGAAAAGGCGTCCACCCATAGAACTAAGCTCCACTCCCTTTTAAAATACTCATTAACACCTTTCATTTGATACCCATATCGTACAAACAAATTCTAGAGTCACCCCTGGTCCACCTTTATGGCGATATCTGGAAAAGGCGTCCACCTATAGAACTAAGGCCCACGCCCTTTTAAAATACTCATTAACACCTTTCATTTGATACCCATATTGTACAAACGCATTCTAGAGTCACCCCTGGTCCACATTTATGGCGATATCCGGAAAAGGCGTCCACCCATAGAACTAAGGCCCACTCCCTTTTAAAATACTCATTAACACCTTTCATTTGATACCCATATCGTACAAACAAATTCTAGAGTCACCCCTGGTCCACGTTTATGGTGATATCCCGAAAAGGCGTCCACATATAGAACTAAGGCCCACTCCCTTTTAAAATACTCATTAACACCTTTCGTTTGATACCAATATCGTACAAAAAAATTCTAGAGTCACCCCTGGCCCACCTTTATGGCGATATCTCGAAAAGGCGTCCACCTATAGAACTAAGGCCCACGCCCTTTTAAAATACTCATTAATACCTTTCATTTGATACCCATATTGTACAAACGCATTCTAGAGTCACCCCTGGTCCACGTTTATGGCGATATCCCGAAGAGGCGTCCACCTATAAAAATAAGGCCCACGCCCTTTTAAAATGCTCATTAACACCTTTCATTTGATACCCATATTGTACAAACGCATTCTAGAGTCACTCCTGGTCCGCGTTTATGGCGATATCCGGAAAAGGCGTCCACCCATAGAACTAAGGCCCACTCCCTTTTAAACTACTCATTAACACCTTTCATTTGATACCCATATCGTACAAACAAATTCTAGAGTCACCCCTGGTCCACCTTTATGGCGATATCTTGAAAAGGCGTCCACCTATAGAACTAAGGCCCACGCCCTTTTAAAATACTCATTAACACCTTTCATTTGATACCCATATCGTACAAACAAATTCTAGAGTCACCCCTGGTCCACCTTTATGGCGATATCTCGAAAAGGCGTCCACCTATAGAACTAAGGCCCACGCCCTTTTAAAATACTCATTAACACCTTTCATTTGATACCCATATTGTACAAACGCATTCTAGAGTCACCCCTGGTCCACGTTTATGGCGATATCCGGAAAAGGCGTCCACCCATAGAACTAAGCCCCACTCCCTTTTAAAATACTCATTAACACCTTTCATTTGATACCCATATCGTACAAACAAATTCTAGAGTCACCCCTGGTCCACCTTTATGGCGATATCTGGAAAAGGCGTCCACCTATAGAACTAAGGCCCACGCCCTTTTAAAATACTCATTAACACCTTTCATTTGATACCCATATTGTACAAACGCATTCTAGAGTCACCCCTGGTCCACATTTATGGCGATATCCGGAAAAGGCGTCCACCCATAGAACTAAGGCCCACTCCCTTTTAAAATACTCATTAACACCTTTCATTTGATACCCATATCGTACAAACAAATTCTAGAGTCACCCCTGGTCCACCTTTATGGCGATATCTGGAAAAGGCGTCCACCTATAGAACTAAGGCCCACACCATTTTAAAATACTCATTAACACCTTTCATTTGATACCCATATTGTACAAATGCATTCTAGAGTCACCCCTGGTCCACCTTTTTTAGCGATATCTCGAAAAGGCGTCCACATATAGAACTAAGGCCCACGCCCTCTTAAAATACTCATTAACACCTTTCATTTGATACTCATATCGTACAAACAAATTCTAGAGTCACCCCTGGTCCATCTTTAGATATCTCGAAAAGGCGTCCATCTATAGAACTTAGGCCCACGCCCTTTTAAAATACTCATTAACACCTTTCATTTGATACCCATATTGTACAAACGCATTCTAGAGTCACCCCTGGTCCACGTTTATGGCGATATCCCGAAAAGGCGTCCACCGATAGAACTAAGGCCCACTCCCTTTTAAAACACTTATTACCACATTTCGTTTGATACCCATATTGTACAAACGCATTCTAGAGTCAACCCTGGTCCACTTTTATAATGATATTCCGAAAAGGCGTCCACCTATAGAACTAAGGCCCACTCCCTTTTAAAATACTCATTAACACCTTTCATTTGATACCCATATCGTACAAATAAATTCTAGTGACCCCTGGTCCACCTTTATGGCGATATCTCGAAAAGGCGTCCACATATAGAACTAAGGCCCACGCCCTCTTAAAATACTCATTAACACCTTTCATTTGATACTCATATCGTACAAAATAAATTCTAGAGTCACTCCTCCACCTTTATTGCGATATCTCGAAAAGGCGTCCACCTATAGAACTATGGCCCACTTCCTCTTAAAATACTCTTTAATACCTTCCATTTGATACACATGTCATACAAACACATTCCAGGGTTACCCTAGGTTCTTTTTACAACATGGTGATTTTCCCTTACTTTGTCTCCACAGCTCTCAACTGAGTATGTAATATTCGGTTACACCCGAACTTAGTCTTCCTTAATTGTTTATATGTAGTTTTGTATCCCTGTCAATTTTAGTCCTACAAAGTGCAAGTTATATTTTTCTCAAACTTCACATTATATTTTGACAATTTTTTCGCAAAGAGTATTTTAGTTAATGATATTAGAGAAAAATTACAAAATATACACACGGCGATGGTTACTAGGATATGTTTCTGAATTTCAGTCCTCAGCTAAGTTTTCGGGACTTGTGTTTTGAATTCGAAGTCTCCAACATTCATACTTTATATCCCCCTGCAGGTTAGGGGCTGAAGAAGTTGCCCGACGTAGGTATACCGATCGTAAATGGCGAACATAATAACATATAGCCGATGTTCGTCATCTTTTTAGTGACGCCTATAAACAAGGCCAACCAGTCCTGGCGTGGTGTTTCTCAAGAGGGAGCGGTGTGGACGTAGTGTATAACATGTTAGACCCTATCGCGGTCTTTAAAAACTGTACAACGGGGACAAGAGCAAGCCAGTTGGGACTTTACGTAATGTATTATAGATGCTTGTATTCATGTATAGATTCTTGCTTTGATGATTCGGATGAATCGCGTGGTCGTGGTTTTCATATCGTGTTTTGGCAATTTTCTTTGGCGGTTGTCTTCTATTTTTTCTATGCAGAGCTATGCAGTCTCTTCTTCACTGGAGTTGGCAATAAAGCATGCTTTTCGCACCAATATGGTTTTCTTCGTTGCAGAGTTGACATATGGTTCACTTTTGGTCCTTCCTCTTTTTGAAATGTCTGAAACTGCGAAAAACTATACTGACCGATGGTACCTGATCTATAGTAAATGAGATCAGTGCCTTTGGTTAATAAAGATGTATCTTTTAAAGATGACGTCGAAATAGTTATTCACAGAGGAACGGACATTCATGATGTGTTGGCAAAGTCGAATCACATTCCCTTAATGGTGATGATCTTTTAATACTTGTTTTAAAATTTTGGAATTGTATCATGTGGCTGATGTGCCCTAGCATTAGAATATATTACAGATAATCAAGTGTGCTCGGAATAGAATTGTAATGGAATTCACGGTGGAGTTGCTTTGTCATTATCCTCAAAATGGTGGGAGCTTGGGTAGACTTCAGATCATACCAATAGTGATTGAAACACCCGAATACAAACTACTTACTTACTTACTTAATTGGCGCTTAACCGTCTAAACGGTTATGGCCGTCCAACAAGGCGCACCAGTCGCTCCTTCGCTCCGCCAGCCGGCGCCAGTTGGTCCCACCAAGGGAGTTTAAATCGTTTTCTACCTGGTCCTTCCAACGGAGTGCGGGCCGCCCTCTACCTCTGCTTCCATAGGCGGGTTCCGATAGAAACACTTTCTTGGCCGGAGCATCATCATTCATTCGCATAACATGGCCTAGCCAGCGCAGCCGCAGCGTTTTAATTCGCTGGACTATGTTGATGTCTGCATATAGCTCGTGCAGCTCATCATTAAATCTTCTTCGGTACTCGCCATCGCCAACGCGTAGAGGTCCATAAATCTTTCGAAGAACTTTTCTCTCGAACACTCCCAAAGCCGCTTCATCTCCTGTTGTCATGGTCCATGCTTCTGCCCCATATAGCAGGACGGGTACGATAAGTGACTTGTAGAGTATGATTTTCGTTCGCCGAGAGAGGACTTTACTTTTCAATTGCCTACCTAGTCCAAAGTAGCATTTATTGGCAAGATTGATTCTTCGCTGGATTTCAGTGCTGATGTTGTTGCTAGTGTTGATGCTGGTTCCCAAATAAACGAAGTCTTTTACTATTTTGAAATTATGGCTGCCAACAGTAGCGTGGTTGCCAAGGCGCGTATGCGCTGACTCTTTGCTCGATGACAGCAGGTACTTCGTTTTGTCCTCATTCACCATCAAACCCATTTTTACCGCTTCTTTTTCCAGTTTGGAGTAAGCAGAACTAACAGCGCGGGAGTTTAGGCCGATGATATCAATGTCATCAGCATATGCCAGTAATTGCACACTTTTATAGTATATTGTTCCAGTGCGGTTAAGTTCTGCAGCTGGTATAATTTTCTCCAGCATCAAATTAAAGAAATCCCACGATAGGGGGTCACCCTGTCTGAAACCTCGTTTAGTTTCGAATGGCTCGGAGAGGTCCTTCCCAATTCTGACTGAGCTGATGGTGTTGCTCAACGTCATTTTGCCGAGTACAAACTAGTTTGGTGCTAATGATTTGGCTATGAAGTGTTTAGGGTAAGGAACATGGAGCCGGTAGTTAAGCAATTAGATCCGTGTTTGGCACCGTGAGGTCGAGTCTTTCATTAAAACGTACTCAAGTTAAAGCATATTATATAACTCATACTTTATACTGGTGTATAGGCAGATACCTCCATCCGGTCAGCCATATGAATGCCACTCGGCACGCTTTGTAAATTGCTACTAAGTATTGCCTTTTTTATAGCTTTTCTTTTTATACACAATTTGGTACACATGTATGCTATTTGTTTTTAATTGTGTGGAATATTTTTAGGCGCGTTCAACGGAACTTAGTATGGCTGAGTGGATAGCAAAAGCCAGGAAGAATAAAAATTGAGAAACATGTCCTAGTAACCATCACCGTGTGCAAATTTTGTAATATCTATATTTTTTATAATATCTACAAAAAATAATTGAATAAGGTAATATAAGCCTGCTTCGATAACTAAATACACATAAAAAAGGGTGTTTTATATTTTCTTCAATACGAAGCGATTTACTTTTTATTAGTATGGAAAAAAATATGAAACACTCTTCGGAAAAAAATTCAATATTTTATTCGAACTTTTAGGTATCTACAATTTGCACTTTGATGGACTAAAATAGATTCAAATAAAATCACATAATATATTTTCTTGAAAATAAATAGTCATATTTTCTGGTGCCAATATTTCAACTAACAAATGCTCAACGTTCCACATCTGTAAAAAACATAAATGTTCATTTCCCACCCTTTCCTTTTCTAACATCCAAATCCCACATTCTAACACACTAAAAATACTTGGCTTAATTTTCGATAAAACGCTCACCTATAAAGAACACTGTAAATATGTAAAGTTAAGCTTAAGCAACAGATTGAATATAATTAAATTTTTATCTTCTAAGCATTGTCTATCTCATCCTAACACACTTTTAAATGTCGTAAAAGCATTATTATTGTCAAAAATCGATTACGGCCTAGCAATTTACGGTCACTGTGCGAAAAGCCACATACGGCTTCTAGAAGCACCTTACAACATGGCAGTTAAAAGGAGTCTTCGTGCCTTCCCCACATCTCCAACAAAGGCAATTTTATCGGAAGCGGGCATGCCAGAAATACCCAAGAGAGTTGCTCGTAGTACTGTGATGCTCATACCAAAATTATTCTATTGCAAAAACGAGCTCTTACTCAAAGAAGTAATGTCTGCCCAGCAATGCACTTACAGCAAGCCATCCGCCATCATGCATTGTCTAAACATGGCTGTGAAATTACAAATTGCAGCAACGCCAGCTTTAGTTGAAATTGAGATCGCCCCGCCCTGCGCTTCAATTACGACATCACTTATTAATATTTCACAGAATCATTCCAAACGCTTTACAAGCAACAGTGAATATAGTCAGCTATACGCCGAAGCCGTGCACCCATACAACAAAGATTGGGAGTTGATCTTCACTGACGGATCCAAATCCGACACCAGTACTACATTTGCAGTGACAAATAAACTAGGTGACACCATTGCTGTCTACTCGTTACCGATATACTGCTCGGTATTTACAGCCGAAGCTGCTGCCATACTTGAAGCAGTACGTTTTGCCTCCATAAATGGAAAGAAGAATGTTATCTGCTCAGACAGCAAATCCGTGATAGAAGCAGTTTTCAACCGATCGAACAACACACCAATAGTTATGCAAATCCGCAATATTCTGATGAAGCATACTAACAATATAAAAATAATGTGGGTGCCTGCACACGTAGGTATACCTGGTAACGAAAATGCAGACAAGAGAGCGAAGGAGGCAGCAAACGAGCCCCTACATGTATCCGACCACTTCACCGATAAAGATTTAAAGCTACTAGCTAAAAAAACAATTGAATATACCCAATCAGAGGAATGGAGAAATTACAGCCATCATTACAAAATCTACAATCCAAGTGGCAAACAACCATATTACCCAACAAACTGCCCCACCAATAAAATCAAAACATTCGTGCGACTTCGTGTTGGGCATACAATCTTGACACACTCCTACCTCCTGAACGGCTCCAACAAGCCCAACTGCCCATTTTGCGAATGCAACGATCTAAATATAACACACATTTTAGACAGCTGTCCGAACTTGCAACGACACAGAACTTCAATATTTGGCACCAGTAAACCATCCAGCCTTCTCAGCCACACAGTTGACCATAATATTGATCTCATCACTAAATTCATATCAATTTGTAATCTAAGCATATAACATACATACATTATACATATAGATTACATATCATATCCATATTATATACAAATTCAAATGTACACTAACTTTTTTTTTTTTTTTTTCTTTCCCTTTCTTTTGTAGTTTATACATACCCATATACATATGTATGTGTATATGGGTATATATATCCCTATAAATATAAGCTTAACCAGTATCTTATACTATAAAAACTTAATATTTAGTAACCTGTTAACTTAAAAAGTAAGCCGAAGGCCCTGGCAGCCAGCGCTTTAGTTTGTAAGTGGAACAATTATTCATAATTGTTTTTCTTTTAAATAAATAAATAAATAAATAAATAGTCATATTTTCAAATCGGGATCTTTTCGATAGCAAATACACAAATCCCAATTAGTAGCCGGTCGGCAAAAAAGCGATAAATTACGGATGCCAATTTTTATCGATAAAAATTGTACAACATTGATAACTCGTCTGTACCACGTCGACCAAACCCGAAACTAGTCCAAAAGAAGTAGATAACACACCTATATTCTGTCACAATCAAGTTTAGTAAGTTAGTTGTCCTACCTGTCCCTATTTATGGCGAGGAATAATGGACTGTGTTGCAAGTAGGAAAGGAAAGATATGTGCCATTCCCGTGATATGAATAAAAGTGCTAAAACTTTGCGTAGTCAAGTCATTGGTTTCAAAAATATATCCAAATGCTATACCAAAGGAGACTTACTAGATGTATAGGGAGTCTTGAATTGTTACCTGGTGTCGGGTGCTGCACGGATTTATGAATTTAATTAGCTCAAGGAACCATTTGATAGACTCAAGAAAAATTTGGGTACCCTTTTTCTCATACTGGCTCTAGCTTTGTTGCTGGCCAAGCAAACCCTGTGGCCCGGTCCGATTATTGCGCTCTCGCTCTTGCGATATTGGCACTGTAATGCACATCTATTTGAAACGAGAGAATACAATTTGGGAGCTCTTTGAAAATCATGAATTTTCCCAGTGTAAATAGTTGTTGCCGTACTCAACCAGTTAACGTACATGCAATTACCACCTGCACTTCCAAAGATCTTCTTTGAACATATTTAGGTGTTCATGAAACAACGCAGCAATAGGACTATCCTACCTTTAGCCTTTTGGTGTTAATATCATACTAGAAACAGCTGTTGCTGAACTGAAGCGGGCTTTGTCCATGCCATTACAAGCACTTGCTTTGGAACTTCCTTTATCAAGGCACTGCACTTAACTGAACATTCACTGCCCCTCAACGAGAATAGTTTGTGTGCAATAACAAAAGCTCTCTTAATTTCGTCAATGACGTCATTAACACAAGTATCGGCAACTCACACGAGTAACAAAAGGAAAGATTCACAACCATGTTTGTCAGTTTAAGCCTTTCAACCATTTAACTGAAAATAGACATGTGGCTGTTTATAGCTACCCAACACAAATTGGCACTATTTATAAGGTTTCCATTTGTTCAAAAGATATATCGTCGAATATTATTCAACTACAATCCATATTCGTTCGGAAATTTGTTTTTGCGTTGTTTTTTATTTTATTTATTATTTTTTGTTTTGTTGTTGTTGTTTTTCTTCATTATACTACATCCGGGACAATAAAAACAAGTAAGGAAGGCTAAGTTCGGGTGTAACCGAACATTACATACTCAGCTGAGAGCTTTGGAGACAAAATTGTCTTTTTCATGGATACATACAAAGGGTAATACAAATAGTGGAGCAACTTGCCTTTGCTATCTTTCTTCAGCTATCAATTTGTTTTATTTGAATATTTTTTTTTTTTTTAATATGAAAATTTGGTTAAATTTGAACGCATTTCTTTATCTTTTTATACCTTTCATGAAAATGAAATGGTATGTTAACTTTGGCACGAATCTCAAAACTATAAGTCCTTAAAGGAAAATAGATAGACCCACCATTAAGTATACCGCAATAATCAGGATGAAGAGCTGAGTGGATTTAGCCATGTCCATCTGTCCGTCTGTCTGTCTGTTTGTTTCTATGCAAACTAGTCCCTCAATTTTTGAGATATCTTTATAAAATTTGGTGAGCGGGTGTATTTAGGTGTCCGATTAGACGTTTGTGGGAACCGGCCAGATCGGACCACTATAGCATATATCCTCCATACAACCGATTTTTCAGAAAAAGAGGATTTTTGTCATATCTTACTCAATTTAACAGATTGAAGCTTCAAACTTCACCATATACTTTCGTATATTGCACATATTGTTGCCTGAAAATATGGATGAGATCGGCCGTATATATAGTATATATATCCCACACAACCGATTGTTCAGATAAGAAACTTTTCGTAATTACTGCCCTATTTTAACAGCTATAAGCTTCAAATTTCACCAAATGCTTACGTGTATAGTATATATTGTTGTTTGAAAAAATCATAGAGATCGGTGGTATATATAGTATATATCTCATACAACCGGTTGTTCAGATAAGAAACTTTGCACAATTTCTGCCCCGTTTTAACAGCTAGAAGCTTCAAAGTTCACCAAATGCTTACGTATATAGCATATATTGTTATCTGAAAAAATCATAGAGATCGGTGGTACATATATTATATACCCCATATACTCAGTTGAGCAGAGCTCACAGAGTATATTAACTTGGATTGGATAACGGTTGGTTGTACAGGTATAAAAGAATCGAGATAGATATAGACTTCCATTTATCAAAATCATCAGTATCGAAAAAAAATTTGATTAAGCCCATGTCCGTCCGTCCGTCCGTCAGCCGTTAACACGATAACTTGAGTAAATTTTGAGATATCTTGACGAAATTTGGTATGTAGATTCCTGGGCGCTCATCTCAGATCGCTATTTGAAAACAACGATTTCGGACTATAACCACGCCCACTTTTTCGATATCGAAAATTTCGAAAAATCGAAAAATTGCGATAATTCATTACCAAATTGGGTTAAAGCCATGAAAGTTGGTAGGTGCGTTGAACTTATGCAGCAGAATAGAAAATAAGTAAAACTTTGGACAATGGGCGTGGCACCGCCCACTTTTAAAAGAAGGTAATTTAGAAGTTTTGCAAGCTGTAATTTGCCAGTCGTTGAAGATATCATGATGAAATTTGGCAGAAACGTTACTCCTATTACTATATATACGCTTAATAAAAATCAGCGAAATCGGAGAACGACCACGCTTACTTTTAAAAAAAAATTTTTTTTAAGTGAAATTTTTACAAAAAATTTAATATCTTTACAGTATATAAGTAAATTATGTCAACATTCAACTCCAGTAATGATATGGTGCAACAAAATACAAAAATAAAAGAAAATTTCAAAATGGGCGTGGCTCCGCCCTTTTTCATTTGATTAGTCTAGGATACATTTAACATTTTAAGTCGAACAAAAATTTACCAATCCTTGTGAAATTTGGTAGCGGCTTAGACTCTAGTACGATAACTGGTTTCTGTGAAAAAGGGCGAAATCGGTTGAAGCCACGCCCAGTTTTTATACACAGTCGACCGCCTGTCCTTCCGCTCGGCCATTAACAGGATAACTTGAGCAAAAATCGATATATCTTTACTAAACTCAGTTCAAATAATTATCTGAACTCACTTTCTATTGGTATAAAAAATGGCCGAAATCTGACTATGACCACGCCCACTTTTTCGATATCGAAAATTACGAAAAATGAACAAAGTGCCATAATTCTATACCAAATACGAAAAAAGGGTTGAAACATGGTAATTGGATTGGTTTATTGACACAAAATATAACTTTAGAAAAAAACTTTGTAAAATAGGTGTGACACCTACCATATTAAGTAAAAGAAAACGAAAAAGTTCTGCAGGGCGAAATCAAAAGCCCTTAGAATCATGGCAGGAATACTGTTCGTGGTATTACATATATAAATAAATTAGCGGTACCCGACAGATGATGTTCTGGGTCACCCTGGTCCACATTTTGGTCGATATCTCGAAAACACCTTCACATATACAACTACCACCACTCCCTTTTAAAATTCTTATTAATACCTTTAATTTGACACCCATATTGTACAAACACATTATAGAGTCACCCCTGGTCCAGCTTTATGGCAATATCTCGAAAAGGCGTCCACCCATAGAACTAAGGCCCACTCCCTTTTAAAATACTCATTAACACCTTTTATTTGGTACCCATATCGTACAAACTAATTCTAGAGTCACCCCTGGTCCACCTTTATAACGATATCCCGAAAAGGCGTCCACCTATAGAACTAAGGCCCACTCCCTTTTAAAACACTCATTAACACCTTTCGTTTGATACCCTTATTGTACAAACGCATTCTAGAGTCACCCCTGTTCCACCTTTATAACGATATCCCGAAAAGGCGTCCACCTATAGAACTAAGGCCCACTCCCTTTTAAAATACTCATTAACACCTTTCATTTGATACCCATATCGTACAAATAAATTCCAGAGTCACCCCTGGTCCACCTTTATGGCGATATCTCGAAAAGACTTCCACCTATAGAACTAAGCCCCACTCCCTTTTAAAATACTCATTAACGCCTTTCATTTGATACCCATATCGTACAAACAAATTCCAGAGTCACCCCTGGTCCACCTTTATGGCGATATCTCGAAAAGGCGTCCACCTATAGAACTAAGCCCCACTCCCTTTTAAAATACTCATTAACACCATTCATTTGATACCCATATCGTACAAACAAATTCCAGAGTCACCCCTGGTCCACCTTTATGGCGATATCTCGAAAAGTCGTCCACCTATAGAACTAAGCCCCACTCCCTTTTAAAATACTCATTAACACCTTTCATTTGATACCCATATCGTACAAACAAATGCTAGAGTCAGCCCTGATCCACCTTTATGGCGATATCTCGAAAAGGTGTCCACCTATAGAACTATGGCCCACTCCCTCTTAAAATAATCTTTAATACTTGCCATTTGATACGCATGTCATACAAACACATTCCAGGGTTACCCGAGGTTCATTTTCTTACATGGTGATTTTCCCTTATTTTGTATCCATAGCTCTCAACTGAGTATGTAATGTTCGGTTACACCCGAACTTAGCCTTCCTTGCTTGTTTATTTTATATTTATCTTAAAAATCGTTTAATTATGTAGATCTGTTCACTAGATATTTCTTATCTTATACAACCGATTATTTGGAGATTACGAACGGGATAAGATTACTGCTCAGTCCCATTCATGAAAGGTATGAAGTCTTCGGCACAGCCGAAGACAGTCGCGTTCTTACTTGTTTTTTTTTTTTAATCACCCCTGAAATATTTTCGAAGCGCTCTTAATTATGAGTCCGATAAGAGTACGAAATTGTATACTAAGAGTGACGTTTTTTGGAACGATTTTCCTTCATCTTTTGTGAAATAAGGGAAAATCACCATGTAGGAAAATGAACCTAGGGTACCCCTGGAATGTGTTTGTATGACATGGATATCAAATGAAAGATATTAAAGAGTATTTCAAAAGGGAGTGGGCGTTACGACTATAGATGGACGCCTTTTCGAGATATCGCCATAAAGGTGGACCAGGGGTGACTCTATAATGTGTTTGTACGATATGGGTATCAAATTAAAGGTATTAATGAGGGTTTTAAAATGGGGTAGTTGTATATGTATGTGAAGGCGTTTTTGAGATATCGACCAAAATGTGGACCAGGGTGACCCGGAACATTATCTGTCGGGTACCGCTAATTTATTTATATATGTAATACCACGAACAGTATTCCTGCCGAGATTCCAAGGGCTTTTGATTTCGCCCTGCAGAAATTTTTCATTTTCTTCTACTTAATGTGGTAGGTGTCACACCTATTTTATAAAGTTTTTTCTAAATTTATGTATATTTTCCGTCAAAAAACCAGTCCAATCAACATGTTTTATCTCTTTTTCGTATTTGGTATAGAATTATGGCATTTTTTTCATTTTTCGAAATTTTCTATATCGAAAAAGTAGGCGTGGTCATAGTTCGCCCTTTTTAATACCAAGATAAAATGAGTTCAGATAAGTATGTGAGCTAAGTTTTGTAAAGATATATCGATATTTGTTCAAGTTAACGTGTTAACGGCCGAGCGGAAGGACAGACGGTCAACTGTGTATAAAAACTGGGCGTGGCTTCAACCCATTTCGCCCACTTTCACAGAAAAGAGTTATCGTCATAGAAACTATGCCGTTACCAAATTTCACAAGGGTTTTGTTCGACTTATGGCATTAAAAGTATCCTAGACAAATTAAATTAAAAAGGGCGGAGCCGCACCCATTTTGAAATTTTCTTTTATTTTTGTATTGAATGTTGACATAATTTACTTATGTACTGTAAAAATATTAAATTTTTTTTAAATTTGACTTAAACAAATTTTTCTTTAAGTGTGTGTTCGTCATCCGATTTTGCTAATTTTTATTTGGCACACATACAGTAATAGGAGTAACGTTTCTGCCAAATTTCTTCATGATATCTTCAACAACTGCCAAATTACAGCTTACAAAACTTTTAAATTCCTTATTTTAAAAGTGGGTGGTGCCACGCCCATAGCCCAAACTTTTACTAATTTTCTATTGTGCGTCATAAGGTCAACCCACCTACCAAGATTCATCGGTTTATCCATCTTTGGTAATGAATTATAGCACTTTTTTGGGTTTTAGAAATTATCGATATCGAAAAAGTGGGCATGGTTATAGTCCGATTTCGGTTATCTTAAATAGCGATCTGAGATGAGTTCCCAGAAACTTACATACCAAATTTCATTAAGATACCTCAAAATTTACTCAAGTTATCGTGTTGACGGACAGATGGACGGACGTGGATAAATGAATTTCTTTTTTCGCCCAGATCATTTTGATATATAGAAGTCTATATCTATCTCGATTAGTTTACGCCGTTACAGGGTACCGTTATGCGAACAAAATTAATATACTCTGTGAGCTCTGCTCAGCTGAGTATAATAAAAAGATGATAAAAAATGTTTAAGGACTACCTTTATATAAATGGACCAAAATACAGACATAGTCGTTTAATACAGACATAGTCTTGTTGAAGTTTGACTAAAAAACCTTCACAATAGCTCTTGTAAAAGAAGCCACTGAGCTACGATACACTTCATCATATTCTCCTCTGTTTTCTTGGCATTATGAGAAACATCATAAATCTTCCAACGATAACGTATTTCAAATACTGCAAGTTCCTTTCCACTGTTATCCGGAACTGTGCATAACTCCAAGGCTTACAAAAGGCGTCCATTATTCGTCGAAGGGAACTTAATGTACGATTTGCCTATTTAGTACAAAACAGTCCGTATTAAAAAGAATTTTTCGAAGCTGTTCTGCTGATGACAGCAGTTAGTTTTGTTTTTGAAAACTTTGTAACTTTTTCGGTCAAGAAGCTGTGCCGCCGTGTAACACTATTTTTTGCTGAGCGTGGATGTGCATATTTATATACATAAGAGCTTGATATACTCTCTGCTTTACAATGTGTGACTATACTTAGTACAATTTTGTATGTATTCTAACAAGTACTCTATTTATGAAGTACCCATCGATTGTAGCATATGAGTATTTGTTGGAAATTTCCCTTTTCAAATTGGTTGTAGATATCCCAGAAAAAATATTGTTTGGTCACGGGTTATGGAACGACCACTAATCTCACGTGATAGAGTGGGTTCGAGCCCTGGAAACAGCGAAATCAGTGCATGTTTGCACACCTCTGGATAGTTTTCAAAAATTTAGTTTTTTCGGACTAGTGTTATGACAGTAAAAGAACCGAAAGGTAAGCTTATATTTTATAGTGAGTGTTTTAAATGCAGGATAACATATGCAAACAAACTTACTGCTGATATTTAGAAGTTTATGAACAACAAAAATGACAAATGTTATCTTATATACTTCTACTAGCAGACCCGGCAGACGTTGTTCTGCCCTAAATTTGGCCTATACGTAAATATGTATGTGGGTATTATTAATTCATATTGCTATTTCGGCTTCGCATGCATATTTATCAGTTTTACCAGGTTGATGCGACTAAATCGAATATCACAATGAAAATAACTTTAGAGCTCTCAGCAACAGCTTTTATTTGATATCCATATTACCCACACATTACAGGGGTACCCGAGTCCACGTTTTGGCCTATATCTCGAGACCCTGGTCACCCAGCGGTATAATATATTACTCTATACTAAGGCACTCATCAACAGCTTTCATTTGTTATCCATATTCTATAAACACATTCTAGGGGTACCCGGGTCCAAGTTTGAACAAAATCGACCGACGCATCTCTTCAAACACCGGCGACCAACTACCACACATTTTAGCATTTCCTTTTATATATATAGATTTTTATTTCTCACGCTTCATTATAATATTAAAACGAAATGCAGATGTTCGTTGCTTTTGAAATTCGGCTTAAAAATTACCCCCCTCTCGACGGGCCTGGATACTATTTTTTATTGAAAAGCACGTTATTTAAATAAACACCAACCAATTACACGGAAGTATATCCGCACCACCTGAAAAATTAGTGTCTTTGCGTATACGTAACATTTTATTATTACGTATAAACATATAAAAAAATTTGCTTTAAAATAATATTGCGAATATAAACTGAGATATAACCTATCCTATATTTCAAGTTAGATCAAACTACACACGGGGTGCAAAACAAATTCAAAATTGGTTCAGTAATTTAGGAGTCCATCGCGGACAAACAATGTCACACGTGATATTTATATATAAGATTACATATACGCATAGGAGCAGCTTTCGTGATCGCTTAACAATTTAAATTATGATATGCTGATTAAGAAGGTTTTCCGCTAATTTAACTGAAATGTGTGAAGTAAATCTAATTAAAATTTTTTTTACGGTGAAATACAAATTCGTTTTAAGCAAATGTATTTGGTACTGGAGTTATATACGGACGAATTTCAACAGTTGCTACTTTCAGTTGAGTAGGCATATGTGAACATCATGCATCGAGTAGAAGCCCAATAGAGTAGAGATTGCTGGTATTTCCGCTCGGAAGATATTTTTTCAAGACTGGAATATGGCAGCAGTTGGAACCCAACAAGCACTTTCTCATTGCCCTATTAACATGCTCGCTATCAAGCCTATCTGGTGAATATTTTTAATGCCTTTAGTTTGCAATGTTGGGTATCTCGAGAAAAATATATCCCAAAGTCAGCAGTGTGTCGCATGGTGAGAAAAATTGTACCCTTAAGTCTGCAGTGTAAGGCAGGACGTCGAGAGTTGAGAAAAAAATTAAAATAGCATTATATCATGTAATAATTTGATTAAGAGACTCAGCCTTTATTTCACCGAAAAAGCATCCTATCAAGGTCTTGTTTTTGGTGTACGATGACAAAAGAAAATACTCTCATTACTTGCCCTTGACTCATCATCTACCAGGATGTTATACCCAGCGTGTATTTGTACACATTGATTGGATAACGGTAGTACATAATGGCTTAAAGGGATCCGGATATAAGTATATAGAATTCTTTATATCAAAATTATAAGCATTGAACCAAATTTTGATTGAGCCATCCGTCCGTCTGTCCGTCAACAGGATAACTTGAGTGAAAATTGAGATATATTTACAAAGTTTGGTATGCTAACCCGGAATAGATTGGTATTGAAAATGTACGAATTCGAACGATAACCACGCCCACCTTTTCGCTATCGAAAATAAAAAAAAATGGAAAAAGTGAAGAGTGAAGAGAAAGAAAGTGAAGAGTAGAAGAAGTGAAGAGAAATTTTGCGAAATGGGCTTGGCACTGCCCACATTCAGACGAAGGAACTTTGAATGTTTTTCAAGCCGTAAAACAAAATCAGTTTAAGATATCGTGTGGAACCTTGCCATGAAGATTGTCTCTGCTATTAATTATAAACTTATTGTATATTAAAAATGAGAAATAGAAATTTCGTAAAATTTTACAAGATAGGCGGGGAACTGCACGCACTTATAAAAGGAGAATTGTAAATTAAAATTCATTGAAGATGTCGTGTTGAATTTTTGCACAGGGATTGTCCTTAGCACCATACATAAACTTTATCAAAGTTAACAAAAACGGTTTGCGACCACGCCCAGTAAAAATATGTGACCCGTTCTATGAAAAGGTGGCTTATGACTCAAAAAAGAAATTGCGAGAAATAGCTGTTAAAGATAAACAATACATTTCTTCAGTTTCTTAGTAGTAGTAATTTTTGTTGAGTCATACGCTACTTTTTCATAGACCGGGTCACATATATTGTAGCAGAGTACGAAAATATAAACATGTTTTCAAATGGGTGTGTCCCCGTCAATTTTTTAGAAAATCACTCTATAATACCATTATTGCCATATAATCGAGCAAAAATCTATCAATCATAACGAAATTTGGTATAGGAATAATTTTTAAACAAAACGCATTATCGAAATGTAATATAATTTTGGAAATTGGACGTGGCACTACCCACATTAAGAAGGAGATAATTTTAAAGTTTTGCGAGCCCTAAGTTTTTCCACAAATTTATCCACACTTCCTCACATCACTCTTATTATAGGACATGTTTTCAAACATTTTATTGTCAACTGATGTAATGCAAATTTAAATTTTTTGATATATTTGAGTCTCATATTGTACTCAATGATTAACAAAAAATACCGGAATAAGATGTCCTATATTCTTATATTATAAATTTGGGTCACTGAAGATACTCTGATATTTGAATATAAAGTGAATCAGTACGAAATAAATCTGTATTCGAAGTTGATATTTGACTATCTAAAATGACAAAACTAATATTTCGTTTTGCCCAAAATCTTAAATTTTGCGTTATATCTGCTTAAATAAAATGTGCGATGACAAATAATTGGCCCCTACTTACCTAATTTACTGTCTATGCAGTTGACTGATGAGCATAGTCTAAAGAATTGATGATAATAACCTACGTTGCGGCGAGAACCTGCTAATTCTCTTCGTTTGAATGCAATTTTCTTCACGCCGTGAGTTAGGATGGTTCCGTGTAGAATCTGGAAAGCAGTTGTTTGTTGAGCAGCGTCTATAGAAGTGAAGATCATTACTTACTGTGCGAAATCTTTACTAACTTCATTAAAATGCAGCCTACCTGCAGAAGATCGTTAAGGTTGGATTTAGTTCAACTGTATTCCAACTATTGCTGAAAACTCCGGAAATTGCCAAAAAGACTCCTTTACCAGATTTCCTATATTGCAGGGATTTCGCAATATTTATGATCACTCTGGTGTAGTTCTACAGAACTGTCTCTACTGTAAGCATTTTGTTTTGATGGGAATAATTTTTCGTTCATATTCGATCATATATTGACGCCTGAGAGAAGTATCACCCTATTTTGACTGCTTGTTCGAAAACATGGATTTTCAGCTAAGTAAATCAGAATTCGTTTGCAGGTCACTGTACCTAAAATTTTGTTTCAATAACGTTTTATCTCAGCTCAAAATGTATTGAGATATTGCCGGGATACTAAGAAGGGCATAAACCTCGAATTCCCAATTAGATTGGGTGAGATTAAGAGAAGCCGAGAATTGCCCATGATCATCTAAGTGGGAAAGGTGTGGACCCAAGCGCGAGCCAGCAACTGTGAAACATCATACGCAGGTCTTACCACCTTAGACTAATAAACTTGCTCCTATTATTAAAAAGAGACGATTCTATAATTATGACGTGTATTCTGACTGGAAAATGCATTCTGGCGTCGCATGCTTTTAAATAAGGCTTAGTCAGTGAAAGCTGTAGAAAATGCTGGTTGGAGGAGGAAATGTTTGAGCACGTTTTAAGCTCGTGCTCTGCGCTTGCCAGGCTAAGACTTCAGTTATAAAAAGTGATACCGATATCAGATCTAGAAGCAGCAAGTAGCATAGGTCCTAGAAAGCTTTTAGTACTTGCCAAGAGCACGGAGTTATTTTATAACATAGGTCCTGGTTTTTAATATAGTTTTTCAACTTGGTCGGTAAAAACAACTTCTGGTAACACTATGAACTAATTCGGCCTATGTGAAGCTCTCACGCACCGGCCATTTCTACCTAACCTTAATCTGATGCTAAGATGTGTGGATTTTGAAAGCAATTGTAAAATTGAGTGGTCTTCAAACCCATTCTGGTGTACTTAGTTCATATGATTGCCGAGATGCATCGCTTGCAAACTGCAGTCGAAATAAAGTGGTATTCTACTCTGCAGTCGATGCACACAGCTATTAATGCCTCTAGAATTTTGAATAAAAAATGTTCGTTGGCATCCAGATGACTGCTTTTTTGTGCCTTTGTGTAGACGACTTGGTCCATTCTCTATAAGTAGGCAACGTAATTCAATTTTATTAAATTATGAAATTACCTGCCATTTTTAAAAATGAACATAGAAGGAAGTTTCCGGCGAGGTTTTTAACATAGAAGGAAATTCCCGCAGCCTTTTGCTGCTCCTAAAGTTTTTATATTGGTCTCCGACCCCGGCACTGTTCGCCTCGCTGGCGGTTTTATCTATATACAAATAGGAAATTTTTTAAATCGTTATCAATTTTGTTGTAACAATAGCTTAGTGTTGATTATTTTATTTGGTTAAAACATTTCTTACGTCTTATGTTTGACTTATAGCTTTCCATAAAGAAGTCGTAGTAAAGGCGGATCTACATAAAAGCTTTGTCATGAGATAACAATAAAATGCTTTGCCGTTTCCAAAGATTTGAAGCGTCCAAAATGTGTATGCAAATCTGTATATAGGCCACATTTTTTTAAACAAATTTTAACAGGAAATGATAAGTAATAAGATTTTTACGTTTTTAAAAACCAACCAATTTCACGCAAGCATATCCGTAACACCTGGAAAGACCGGCACCATGGCATATACGTAACATTTCTTAGATTGGTAAAAGGGAAAGTCACATATGTATATACAAACATACAAGTGAAGCTAATATAAGCGTTTTAAAAACGGAATTTTATGTTCTTAAATATGCGAGTGAATAGGAGAAGCCCTTCCAAAATAAATTCCCCTAAAACTCACGCATTGGAGGTTTTCTGAACTAAGACTTCTCTGAAGAATTAAGACTTCTGTGACGAAAGACTTTACGTAATGCATTTTCTTAGGTGGAATATTTAAAAATTTATTGAAATATATTGATTCTCAGAAAATAATTTGAAAGTTGCATTAGGCTGCTGGATGTGTAAGCATATAGGTGTACGTCTAGGGCAATAATTTCTTAAGTTAACTAGATCACGCCCAGAGGCTGAAGGTACCAAACGATTTCGTGATTTTTGACAATAGCTCCGCCGGCTTCCAATCGGAAACAAACAATATCGACAAGTTATTGTATTATTATCGGTTTATTATTGATAGCGAATTATCATCGAGCTTTCGATTTGTTAAAAGCTTGTCATTGTCTTCTTGTTGGTTTCTTAACGGCTTATTATCGTATGGTTATATGTGCGTCGTCTATTACGCATTGAAGTCTTGAAGGTTTGTGTTTCATAACAAACCACGTTAACAAATCGATAACATGCCAATAATAATAGGGTCACAGTCCCTAAATAAATCGATAACTTTTCGGTGGCAAATAAATACATTTCTTTATAACAAAAGCGATAACTTTTCTAAAACATGGCCATAACAAATTGTAAAATAAAATAATCCATATTCGCCAATTTGTAGGAAAAATTAAAAAAGAGCACTATGGAAGAGAAGGTCGGCCTAAAATCTCTTCGGAAGTTATCGCGCCTCACATTTATTTATTTATTTATAGTTTTCTAAATTTTAACCTCCTTATAGATGAGAAGAACAAAGGGTTTATAAAGCTTTTTAAAATGACATTTCCAAATAATTTCCTACTATGGGAGCTTAATGAACCTATCTATTGTTTCATGAATAATAATGAAAATTTGAAATGAGGTGAGCAAACAGTTTCTGCTCTACCGAAGTAACAAATTCAATATAATTATTGATATTGCAGAGAAATGTTATTAGTCCACGTTTGGCAAATATTTTGCTATTTTACTTTTTCAAAAGACAATTTCCTTATAATTTTTGGTTTATATATTTGCACAACTGAATGCAGTATCAAAACGTTCAGCGTATTTTTTTTTTTTTTTTTTTGAATAAATAGAGAAAAGTAAACAGACTCCACTAATTAGTTCTATCTGTTTCCAAACCGATAACGTGTTCTATCTAAGTTAAGTGGGTTGACATAATCAAGATTTTATGTTAAGTGTAAATGAGACGTTAATTTCATATAGATTTAAACGTCTATTCATCTGTCACATATTCGTGAAATTTAATGAGCTTTGGGCGGCTTCTATAAGAATGTAGATATTAAGTTTACATAGCTACAAACAAAACAACCGTATATTCTACACACTACCCATAACGATATTCGGACCGGGGTCTAGAGAGCGTGTACTTGTATACAAGAGTATAACCGTAGCACATAATTGTATAAAGGTATCGGGATAGATATAGACTTCCTGATATCAAAATTATCAGCATCGAAAAAGATTTCGATTCAGCCATAACCGTCCGCCCGTTAACACGATAACTTGAGTTACAATGAGATATCTTTACGAAATTTAGGTTATCCTGACTCACAATAGTATTGTGTAATGAAAATGGGCGAAATCGCGTGATAGTCACGCCCACCCTTCCGACATCGAAAATTTCGAGAAATGGAAAAAGTTTTGGATATTTTAGCAAAAGGATATCAATTTGTTTTCCGAAAGTTACATATATATCATTTACAAAGCTGTTACCGATTTCTTATCCAAATATTGGCGACAGGATTATCATTATGACACAAAATGAGAAATTTAGGACAATTGTGTTAAATGAGCGTGCTGCCGCCCACCTAGAGTGAGGTAAATTTAAGTTTTGCAGAAAAGAGAAGTAATTTTCTTAAAAATAAATTTTTATCTTTAGCTGTGACAAAATTTTCTTAAAAATAGATAAATTTGTATTGAAACACGTATATTTATTTTCACATTTATATTTTAAAAAAACATACCCAAAACTTGAAGCTTTCGAGATGTTTTATGAACTTTGGTAACATAACGGTTGCTCGTAACGGCATAAACGAATTAAGATAAAAAAGTAAAGAAGGCTAAGTTCGGGTTTAACCGAACAATACATACTCAGCTGACAGCGTAGCGGCGTTAGTTTCGTAGGGTTTCGTAGATGGGTTATAAGTGGTTTTTAATTCAATATCACATACATTTGGGAAATTTCGACCAAATTCTAGACCAAGAGTGGTATTTTTTGAAACGATTTTCCTTCATCCTTTGTCAAATGAAGGAAAACCACCATGTAGGGAAATGAGCATCGGTTAACCCTGGAATGTGTTTGTATGACATGGGTATCAAATTAAAGGTGATACAGAGTATTTTAAAAGGGAATGGGCGTTAGTTCTATAGGTGGACGCCTTTTCGAGATATCGCCATAAAGGTGGACTAGGGGTGACTGCATAATGTGTTTGTACGATATGGCTTTGTCTCTTGCTGGCTTTGCAATGGGCTCGCCCATGGAAAGTGCGGGGGACTGATGGCTAGAGTTGTTGACACTGTCAATGATGGGGAGAAGGGAGTATGTTGGTCATGCATTAAATGCAGATCAACTGAAATTGACCTATTTAAATTGTTTAGACAAAATCGAAATGCGTTTTCTGAAATTGCTAAAGAGTTTTCCATAATCATGGAAAGTTCAATCAATACGATAGCGTGTTCAAGTCTTTCAAGTGTTTGGATGAGTTACCGCATTGTTTAAATAGAAATAAAGACAAACGCCATAATAAACAAAAAACGCTCTGAAGATTCACCTAAGCTTTGAATCTTAATCCTGCTCAGAACATTAATCTTCGGCTAGTGGAGCTCATAGGCTTGGATTCCTCTAATCCGCAAGCTGTGGTTTCATCCACTTCTAAGGCCGCGGAAAAAACCTTAGAGTCTCAAACTGTAACTTCTGAAACTGTAACTTCTCTGTGACTTCTTATTCAGAAGCACCGGCTAAGAAGCTGGTTGTAGTCCCGCTCAAAAAACCGATTTTTGTATCTCTCTTTGACAAAGACACTTCCGTTGAGGATATCAAGTCTTATGTCACTTCGAAAATTAAGGCTGGCGGCATGATTTTAAGAAAATTTAAATTTAATTACGAAAGAAACATTTATTCATTTAGAATTGATGTCTACTCAAAAGATTTTGATAAACTTTCGGACAGCGCATTTTGGCCATCAGGGGCCAAATTGTGCATAAGACTATTGAGATTACTCAAAATGTAGCAAAAATTCCTCCTCAAAGTTCCGATCCAAAAAATTTTATTTAACATCTTGCTTAAGCATTTACTATCAAAAATTTAGACGCTTAAATACTAAATTAACTGACTTATATTTGAAAACCATTCACTGTAACTATATATTATTGCTTTTACCGAAACAGGATTTCAGGAATTCGGGATCGACGCACAGGGTCTCGAGATATAGGCCAAAACGTGGACCCGGGTACCCCTAGAATGTATTTATAGAATATGTATATCAAATGAAAGCTGTTGATGAGTGCTTTAGTAGAGGGTAATTTTCATACCCCTGCGTGACTAGGGTCTCCAGATATAGGCCAAAACGTGGACCCGGGTACCCCTAGAATGTATTTATTGGTTTACACAGCTGGTTGACTAGGGTCTCGAGATATAGGCCAAAACATGGACCCCGTAGAATGTGTGTGTATTACGGATGTCAAATTGCTGAGAGCTTTACAGTAATTTTCATTGTGATATTCGATTTAGTCGCATCAACCTGGCAAAACTGATAAATATGCATGCGAAGCCGAAATAAAGACATGAATTAATAATACCCGCATACCTATTTACGTACGTCCTATTCGATTTGCCTGAAATTTGGTATATAAATTTGCCTATATTAGTATTTACGATGCTTTTTTCCGGGAAGTAGACCAGAGACGGACTGGGATTAGGATTAGGACTGGGATTGAGACTGATACTGACACTCGGAGTAGGACTGGGACTGAGACTCGGAATGGTACTGGAACAAAATACATACCACCCTCTGGGACTGGCAATAAGATAGAAGAATAATGAGAAAAACTTGAGAGAAGAGAAAAGAGAGAAGGAGACTGAGAAAGAGATAGAATGAGACGAAGATGGATATAGATGAAGCGAAAAATACGGAGGAAGGAATGAATACAAAGTGTAGAAAGAAAAAGTGTATAGGGGCGAGGCCAGAGTAATACGGAAAAAGCTTATTAAAATGTATACAGATAGACCAAATTTAGGGCAGAACAACGTCTGCCGGGTCTGCTAGTCTACGTATATATAAACAAACAATTACTCGGAAATGTTTTTTTGAAAAAGTATAGCAACATGTTTTCTCAAAGCCACGTTCATTTCATTTCGCTACATGCGTAAATAAATTCCGTTTGTTTAGCTAATTAAAAATTTCCATTGTAGTTATTAATTAAATAAGGTCCTTAGGCTCCTATATTAACCAAAAATTTCCACAAGCTATAATTGATCGAGGCGGCCGCCATGGTATTATCGTAGCATGCTCTTCCTTTAACTCCCGAGCAGAGTAACATCAAAAATAAAAAAAAAGTTTTTTTAATTAGAAAAAAAGTTTGTCTAATCGGCGTCGCCTCTCGGAAGTGTTTAGCACACACTCCGAATGTATTTCTGCCATGAAAAGATCCTGTGAAAAGACATCTGCCTTGCAGATGCCGTTCGGAGTCGTCGTAAAATCATGTAGCTGTCGTCGCGTCAATTTTTAGGAAAAATTGAAAGAAGCACGACGCAAATTGGAAGATAAGCTCGGTCTTATTTATATATTTTATACTAACCTTTACTTTTTCACATTATTTATTTATACATTTAAATATAGTAATCTTTGAAATACAATGTTTCTTACAGACTACATAACGAATTAAATATATTTACAAAATAATTGTTTAGGTTAAAAATTCATTTAATTGTAATTTGAATTTAGAGTTTTCTATTGAGAAATCTCTATTCAAGGAATTTGAGAACACATTAAACTCTCGTAAGGTTCTTATGAGAGGAGCATAATATGCATAGTTAGTCCTCGCGCATTCAATAAAAAACAAATAATAACTTCTTAGGTTCCTCTGTGGAACCATGAACTTGGAGTCAAAAATTACTACTAAATTTCGAATTTTAGACTGCGTAGCCAGTTTAGATCCATTAATATCATACGATGTAGGAATTAAGGAACGAGATTCCTTAAAAGCTATGTGAAAACATTATTGAGTTGCAGGTGGTTTATTCTGCAGCAGCTGGCTACATTGTCAAGATCATTTTGAAGACTATGTGCATCAGAAATACACGAAATTTTTGAAAAGATTTTCAGATCATCCGCATACAAAAGGAACTCAGAGGATAAAAAACGGGAAGATATATCATTAATAAAAATAATAAAAAGGAGGGGACCCAGGATGTTGCCCTGAGGAACGTCTGAGGAGGCAATGAAGGGATCGGACGAATTAAGACTTCTGTGATGAAAGATTTTATTTAATGGATTTTCTTAGGTGGAAGATTTAAAAATATATTGATTCTCAGAAAAAAATTTGAAAGTTGCATTAGGCTGCTGGATGTGTAAGCATATAGGTGTACGTCTAGGGCAATAATTTCTTTAAGTTAACTAGATCACGCCCAGAGACTGAAGATAAACCACACACAGAGGTAACTTTACCAGAAACAAACGATTTCGGGATTTTTGACAATAGCTCCGCCGGTTTCCAATCGGAAACAAACGATAACGACAAGTTATTGTATTATTATAGGTTTATTATTGATAGCGAATTATTATCATCGAGCTTTCGATTTGTTAAAAGCTTGTCATTGTCTTCTTGTTGGTTTCTTAACGGCTTATTATCGTATGATTATATGTGCGTCGTCTATTACGCATTGAAATCTTGAAGGTATGTGTTTCATAACAAACCGATGAGTCCACGTTAACAAATCGATAACATGCTGATAATAATAGGGTCCCAATCCCTAAAGAAATCGATAACTTTTCGGTGGCAAATCAATACATTTCTTTATAACAAAAGCGATAACTTTTCTAAAACATGGCCATAACAAATTGTAAAATAAAATAATCCATATTCGCCAATTTGTAGGAAAAATTAAAAAAGAGCACTATGGAAGAGAAGGTCGTCCTAAAATCTCTTCGGAAGTTATCGCGCCTCACATTTATTTATTTATTTATTTATAGTTTTCTAAATTTTAACCTCCTTATAGATGAGAAGAACAAAGGGTTTATAAAGCTTTTTAAAATGACATTTCCAAATAATTTCCTACTATGGGAGCTTAATGAACCTATCTATTGTTTCATGAATAATAATGAAAATTTGAAATGAGGTGAACAAACAGTTTCTGCTCTACCGAAATAACAAATTCAATATAATTATTGATATTGCAGCGAAATGTTATTAGTCCACGTTTGACAAATATTTTGCTATTTTGCGTTTCCAAACGAAAATTTCCTTTTAATTTTTGGTTTATGTATATATTTGCACAACTGAATGCAGTATCAAAACGTTCAGCGTATTTTTAGTGAATAAATAGAGAAAAGCAAACAGACTCCACTAATTAGTTCTATCTGTTTCCAAACTGATAACGTGTTCTATCTAAGTTAAGTGTGTTGACATAATCAATATTTTGTCTTAAGTATAAATGTGACGTTAATTTCCTATAGATTTAAACGTCTATTCATCTGTCACATTATATTAAAAAAAATTATTTTTCTTGATTTAGAGAAGGATTTCTATGACGCAAAATAAAACCCATTTCTTCTCATTTTTCGCCTTTTTTTTAATGAACTTATTCTACAAATTACATCTAATTCCTCCAAGCGCAGTATAGGCGTGCTTGTACAGTGAATTCAGAATTTAGTTATTACATGCCGAAATAAGTCACTGTCAACTCGATACCATCGATCAAAAATTGGCTGCCTATGTATATATTCCACTAAGTACTAAAATAGGTTTCCCTGTAGAGCTTTTACGGTATAACTAAATTGCCGTATTTGTACGATTACGAATTGCTCGAGATAAAAGGTTGCAGACGAGTTTATTCCTTTTGGCAGATGACCCATTAGTCAAGCTCGCATTTACGAATAAGAATACCTGTTACAAATAAGAATACATCATACAAGTATTTAGGAGACGAGGCTCTGGCGAACCCACGCCTTTTATCATAGGGGATGGGGGTTCGGGATGACAGAAGGTTCAACGTGAACATACATACATACATACATACGTTCGGGAGATAGTCGGGGTAATACATTAATGATTATTTTTACCGGAACGTGCCGGCTATATGTCAGGCAAAGGACCATCAACATCGATAACACTCTCCAAAACCTTTGGGGAGTGTCTTTATCGGTACAAGAAGAAGAAGCTTAATTTTTGACCGCACCTTTATCTGGCTACATGAAGTAACTTGAGATATTCATTTCTAAAAAAAATTCCTTGTGAGTTTTTTTCTCGTCTCCCATTTCCAGTATTCTAAATAAAAAATCCTTGGGAATTTTTTCACCTCTCACATTATTCTTATTCTGAACAATGTTAGAAAAAGCGAAAACCGGTTCAAAGGGAAAAGTAGGTATTATGAATGTGATTGAAAGGTAGATTTCTCTGACATTTTTAAGAAGTTTTTTCAATCGTTAAATTAAAGGAAACCCATCAAAATAGTTATAAAGTAAGTTGTTTCTTTTACGAAAAACAGTTATTTGTACAAAGTTGTACTAAAATATTTTACAATAATACTCTTTATTTTATGTCGAGAAGTATATAGATAAGCAACGGAAGGGCTTTTAGTAAATCTGATGAGGCCATTGCCAATTGCGCAAAGATTTTTTAAGAAGGCTTAAAGAGGTTTGGCGTATGGGGAAATAGCAGAAGGCAACTCCAACAGATTTGTGTTATCGCGCAGTCTTCTTCTTTCGCTACTCTGTTGATGTTGCTGTGGCTAGTGATAGAACCTGTTAGAAATAGTATCGATACCAGTACTCTTTATAAATACTCGGACCAAAATATCGATGCTAGTACTCATACTCAACAAAAGGTATCGAGTATACTCGATCCAAGTGAGTACTTCGGAAACTTTACCAAAACTGAAGAAACTTTTTATTTTCTAAATAAGATGGCGTGTTTTAAATTGAATAGAAAAAAATAAGGAAATTAAATTTGGGGCACACACGAACTTCACATACCTTTTCGCCGTAAGTGTTTTAACTCGAAATACTTGAGATCTCCAAAATTCACCAAAGTTGGCGAGAATGTTGCCATTGTATGGTAGGTACCTGTGCGAAGGGAGTCACCGAAATACGTACGGATTGCGATGATACAGGGCGCTGAAAACAATTTTGCTTTCCTTGTGCTTTTTTCAATGAGCATTTACTTATTTACTTAATTGGAGTTAGCCGTTTAAACGATTATGGACTTCCAGCAAGGCGCGCCAGTCGTTTCTTCGCTTCGTTGCACCAATTCGTCACATCAAGGGAAATTAAATCGTTTTCCACATGATCCTTTCAGCGGAGTAGGGGCCGCCCTCTTCCTCTGCTTCAATAGGCAGGTTCCGTTAAAAGAATACTGTTCTAGTTGGAGCCTCATCTTTCATTCGCATAACATGGCCAGCGTATGCGCTGCTTCTCAATTCGCTAGACTATGTTGTTCTTATCTATACGAAAATTATAAATGAAACAGGATTCGCCAGGGATAGGTGGGGTTGACAATTGAGTTTGGAGAAGCTATATATTGCGCTGGCAACGGGAAAAGGTTGCGCTACACAACCCCCTGAATCTCGTATTTAAGTCGCCTCTTACGACAGGCATACTTACCGCGGGTATATTCTAACCCCCTAACCCGCTGGGGGTGCAGATATACACTCGGAGTGCTTCCCAAACACTGTTAAGAGGCGACCCCGCTTAGAAAAATTTTCTTCTAATTGAAAAAACTTATTTCTAAAATTTTGATGTTTCATTTTCTCGTAATTTTTGATATCGAAAAAGTGGGCGTGGTCATAGTCCGATTTCGGACATTGTTTATACCAGGATAAAGTGAGTTCAGATAAGTACGTGAACTGAGTTTAGTCAAGATATATCGATTTTTACTCAAGTTATCGTGTTAACGGCCGAGCGGAAGGACAGACGGTAGACTGTGTATAAAAACTTGGCGTGGCTTCAACCGATTTCGCCCATTTTCACAGACAACAGTAATCGTCATAGAATCTATGTCCCTACCAAATTGCACAAGGATTGGTACATTTTTGTTCGACTTATGGCATTAAAAGTATTCTACACGAATTAAATAAAAAAAAGGCGGAGCCACGCCTATTTTGAATTTTTCTTTTATTTTTATATTTTGTTGCACCATATCATTGCTGGAGTTGAATGTTGGCATAATTTACTGATATACAGTAAAGATATTAAATTTTTTGTTAAAATTTGACTTAAATTTTTTTTTTTTTAAGTCGGCGGGTTCGTCATCCGATTTCCCTAATTTTTGTTAAGAGCACATGCAGTAATAGGAGTAACGCGCCTACCAAATTTCATCATGATATCTTCAACGACTACCAAATTACAGCTTGCAAAACTTTTAAATTACCTTCTTTTAAAAGTGGGCGATGCCACGCCCACTGTCCAAAATTTTACTAATTTTCTATTTTGCGTCTGTTTACGCGGTGTAGGCTGTCACCCGTCCCATCCCCCTCCTTTTCTATATGTATATCTATGAATTTATATATATTCCGTATCTTGTACTGTATTTTATTATGGAATTGTATTATAGTGAATTACCCGCATAATCCATGAATTGTATTTACCCCATGAATTCCCTATTGGGAATCCTAATGGACGTGTGGCAGCCTCCACCGCGAAAATCCAACAAATTTAATTCGCCGCAAATGCAGGATGGCGATATGGCATGATCGCCAACCTGTCAGAAAAACCACCACCGTTTATTATTATTATTTTTTCCTTGCTTTTGTGCGAACAAAGTTTTTATACATTGTGATTTTTTTTCCATGAGAATCTTGCCGCTAATCTGTGCAGAAATATTAATTCCTACTATAAAATTTATATTGTGAAAAAGTAGAATACAAGATTATTTCAGAAAATAAAACGACAAAGTTTGCGAGTGGATTTTTGCATTAAGAAATTTTATTATGTGTTAAAATAGTTAATCGTGGATGATGCCGGAAAAATCATTGCACAGAAATATAATTTTATGCAACCTTTTTTAACTAAGTAAATGGTCAAACTTTTCAAACTATAGTGCTATACATTACCTAGCCATTAAAGTTCTGAATTCCTTGGCAACTGTATACAGGAATAAAACACGTTGCTTCTTTAATTGAAAATTAAGAAGAAAAATTCAATCACCGAATTAGTTTATTGTGAAAGCCTGTGAACCGAACTAGAGAAAAAGGACTGTGCAGTTGGAATAAGACAACAAAACCCAGTCCAGCAATAAGATATCAGCTTATCATAGTCCATTACAACAGCAAAGTCTACAACAGCTAATACAATTGGAACCATCCCCTACTGCGGTCGCCGACATCGCCACCATCTCATTGCCATCACCGTCACCTCTTAGCCATCTCCGCAGCCGTGACAGGAACATCGGGACAACAGGTGAGTGCTGTAACATCCATCCTAGTGTAACTAATTGTCCTTCGTCGCCATTGACGAAACCAGCCTCTCAACAATATAAAAAACACGTACATACATTACGTATATCCCCCGAATAAATTTTGGTGGCTCCCGCCAAATCCAAATTTCTCCCGCCAGAATTATAATTTCCCGCCAAAAATACATTTATATATATATATATATATAGACAGTATTACCCCCATATACACCTGTACGTAAAAGCGGTGCATTAAAAAATTTCGAGGCAAATCCCACACACACTTGCACAAAGTTAGCTCATTGCCCTTTAATACTTGAGTCCCTTACGGTATAAATTAAATACATATCTCCACATTTACATTGTTGACGATACCCAGCAAAAAATTCGGCCACTTTCACATAGTCTGAAATACCCAGCAGCAAATTCTGCAGGTCATCCCAACTGGTCTCAGACTACTCCCAATTAATCTAACGGGTCCTAACCTACCCACCCTTGACCTATAGGAAAGCTTCTGCCTTTGGTATTCCCTCATAAATAAACACCAGGCAGTCCCAAAATTCCCAAAATAGCTAAAGTAAAACTAAGCAAGTCCTTTTTTAGAATGGCTACCGTGGTCGAAAATAAATTTATATCCGAAACGGATCTCTTTTCGGATTACTGCGCTCGGTTCGGCACAACCGAGATCCAAGATAACACCGAAGCTTCCCTAAAAATAAAAGATAAAAATATAGATGTGTTCTGGGAAAGGGTACAGAGCGCATATGACGCCGTCGTAGAGTCAGATGACAACGACCTTCCCGAAAACTTTAAGGCCTCAGCCTTCAATAAATACCGCGCCTGTCTTATAGCATATGAAGACACAAAGGCAAGAATAGGCGATCAGCTCCAGCTAAGGTTACTAAGCAATCCCGTCCCCGCTACAACTACCACTCCCCCAGAAAATTCCGGGATGCACCTCAAAGTACCCGCCTGTGACACCGAAGTCTTTTACGGGAGTTATGATCAATGGCCGTCCTTCCGTGACATGTTCACGGCGGTCTATATCAACCACCCCAAACTCTCGAGCGCCCAAAAACTGTACCACCTCAGGTACAAAACCCAAGGGAAAGCCGGCCAGATAGTAAAGCAATTTCCACTAAGTGATGACAACTTTGCTCTGGCTTGGGAAGCTCTTAAATCCCGTTATGAAAATAAAAGAGTCCTGGTCGACAACCAAATAAAAGCCCTCATGACCCTCAAGCCCATTCCGACTGAAAACAGCGAAGACATCCAGCGATTGCAATCCTCCGTTAATAACTGTCTCCAGATATTAGCAACCCAACAAGTCTCGACAGACAGTTGGGACCCCATATTAATATATCTGGTAACCTCAAAACTGCCGGAAAATACAGTTGCGCTTTGGGAGCAATCTTTAAGCTCCAGAAGAGACCTACCGAACTGGTCCCAAATGGATCAGTTTTTGACTACTCGCTACGAGATAGTGGAAAGGGTGGATCAATGGCGACCAGCCAAAACCCGATATAACCCACCCTCCACTAATTTCTCAAAGCATCCCACAAGTCAAAACAATCCCCAGTTCAGGCAGGCTCAAACCCCTAACCAAAGCCGCAACCCCCCGCAGAACAACAACTACTCTCAAACTCGCACAAATGCTCATGTGGCCGAGCATCAAAAAGTATACGCCTGCAGAAAGTGCAAGCAGAACTCCCACAAGCTACAAAGCTGCTTGCATTATAAAAAGCTGGCAATCCCCGAACGGAAAAAATTCGTGAGAGAAAGCAATCTCTGCGAAAACTGCCTGTCACAAACCCACCTTGTAAAAGATTGCACAAGCACAGGAACGTGTCTATACTGCCAAGGTCGCCACAACTCCACCCTCCACGATACCGGAATATCACACCAAACCAATGGCCCTCGAAGAACGGCAGCCCAAGTAGCAACTACTCAGGACGTTACCAACCCAGATCCCAACGAGGAACTTCCCACCACCTCAAACGCTGCCCGCATTCAATCTTTGTATGCGGAAAATGATAGCAAGATCATTCTCCCCACAGCGATAGTGTCCATAGAACACCGAGGGGACTGCTTCAGGCTCAGAGCCTTAGTGGATCAAGGGTCAGAGCGTAGCTTCATCTCGTCGAAAGCTCAAATCAAGCTAGGCCTCCCATATACCCACTCCCTATTTGAAATATCGGGAATGGGAGGCGGAGTAGTACAAACCTCCAACAAGCTATGCTCACTGACCCTAGTCTCAAATGACCACAAGGTAAAAATAAAGGCCCAGGCAATCGTGCTACCTCGGCTCACTAGGCAACTCCCAACACTCACGCTAAATAACGACCAAATGCGTAAATGGTCCCATCTCAAGCTAGCAGACCAGAACACTCAGAACCCCTCCCAAATTGATCTGGTATTAGGCAGTGATCTTATCCCACAAATAATGCTAAATGGCATAGAGAAGATCTCGCCCACACTGCTAGCACAAAACACGATATTTGGCTGGATAATAAGTGGCCAAACCCCCGAAAAGGACGGATCACACTCCTCTCAAGCGTGGGAAGTGACGAATGTCCAGCTGAATGAACAGCTAAGGCAATTCTGGGAAATCGAAGAAATACCCAGAGTGCGAGTGGAAACCCCAGAAGATAAAATGTGCGAAGACTTTTATCAAAGCACAACCACTCGCATGGATGACGGTCGATATATGGTTCGGCTCCCCTTTAAACCAACATTCCCGAACGATGTCGACCTAGGTCAGTCCCGTACTGCAGCCCTACGACAGTTCCACGGCATGGAACGTTCCCTCTCAAAAAAGGGCGATCTCAAGCAGCAGTACGACCAGGTACTCGAAGAATATCTGTCCCTAGGCCACATGGAAGAATGCAGTCCCAATGAAATAGAATCCCTGGGTAAATACTGCTCATTCTATCTCCCTCACCATGCAGTCGTAAGGCCAGACAAAAAGACAACAAAAGTCAGAGTTGTGTTCAACGCCTCCAAAAAGTCGGGTTCCGGTCACTCCCTCAACGATGTTTTATGTACCGGACCAACCCTCCAACCCGATCTCCGACTTATGTTGCTGAAATGGCGAACATATAAATATGTGTTTAATGGCGATGTCGAGAAAATGTACCGCCAAATTCTCTTGCACCCCGATGACCGAGACTACCAACGGATAATATTCCGAACCCCCGAACACAGTCCAATAAAGGACTACAAGTTAAAAACGGTCACCTTCGGGGTTAACTGCGCGCCTTTCCTGGCTATTCGCACTCTACACGAGCTGGCGAAAGACATAGCCAATTCCCATCCACGCGCAGCCCCAATACTAAAATCCGAGACGTATGTTGACGATATTTTATCTGGCAGTCATGATCTTCAATCAGCCGAGCAATCCCTAACAGAGACTATAGACGCTCTCAATTCAGCCGGCTTTCCCCTAAAAAAGATCACGGCAAACCATTCCAACATCCTCCAAAAAATATCGAAAACTGATCTGCTGGAAACAAACTTTCTCGAGTTCGAAAAGACTAGCACAGCCAAGACCCTGGGCATCCAGTGGAACGCCCTAACGGATACATTCTCGTATACCGTCGACTCAAATCCGGCATCCACTGCAGCCACGAAGCGGCAAATCCTCTCCTCTATTACGAAACTGTTCGATCCCGCAGGGTGGCTGACGCCCATAATGATCCAAGCGAAGATGCTCATGCAAGAATTGTGGTTAGATGGGACCGAATGGGACGAGAAGGTTAAACCCATCCGTCTAGCCAAATGGGCGCAGTTCTCTCAAAACCTTCCCTCTATCTCAGCCATCCAGATACCCCGATGGATGAATTTTACGCCCGATCAATACGTTGAGCTCCACGGATTCTGCGACGCCTCAGAAAAGGCTTATTGCGCAACCCTGTACCTAAGAAGTACCGTCGGGACTCAGGTCCACTCTCACCTTATAGTGTCCAAAGGCAAAGTGGCTCCTCTCAAAACTATTAGTCTGCCACGCCTGGAGCTATGCGGAGCGCTCTTATTAGCAAAATTAGTCGCAGTAGTCCAACCCCATCTCGGCCTAAGTCAAAAAAAATTAATCATGTGGTCCGACTCGGAAATCGTGCTAGCCTGGCTGGAAAAGCCACCCCACTCGTGGAAAACTTACGTCTCTAACCGAACAGCGCAGATCATAGACCTCGTTGGAAATGTCCCTTGGCGACATGTGCGAAGCAAAGACAACCCCGCGGATCTTGGAACCAGAGGATGCAGCCCCGACGATCTCTCTAACTCGTCGCTATGGTGGAATGGTCCAGAGTGGCTTTCCCGACCCCCAGAGGACTGGCCAACACCAACGGCCAGAAATATTGTACCCCCCGAACTTCGCCGAGTCGAATCACTGCATGCAGCGGAAGAGTCAGAAGACTTCTTGGAACGGTTCTCCTCCTATCCCCGCGCCCTACGCGTAACAGCGTACGTGTTAAAATTTGTAACTCGGCTTAGAAATGCCGTAGGAGGCAGTCGTACCCCTAACGATCCCGCCCTCTCTTACGCCGACGTCATGCGCGCGAAAATCCGTCTGCTGAGCTTGACTCAGTCGAAATTCTTCGCTTCCGAAAGAGCCTCCCTCGAAAATTCGAAACCAATCGGAAAGCGAAGTCCCCTACTCGCACTTGACCCCTTCCTGGATACAAACGGGATTCTCCGTGCCAACGGAAGATTAGTAAACGCCGCCATGACCTACAATGAGTGTCATCCTATCATTCTCCCCGAAAAGGCTAGATTTACTACCCTTTATATAAGGTTTCTACACGAGAGCTTCCTCCATGCGGACCTCCGCCTCCTGCAACAAGCTATGAGGCAGGAATTCTATACCCCCCGACTCAAACCTCAGCTGAAAAAATGTATATTCCAATGTAAAGTCTGCACAATTCATAAGCGACAAACGCAATCCCAAATAATGGCAGCTTTACCCCCCCAACGATGCACCTTCGCGCCCCCCTTCACTACTACTGGCGTAGACTTCGCCGGCCCATTTCACATCAAAGCTTCGATGCTCCGATCTCCAACCCTCGTAAAAGGTTATGTGGCCGTTTTCGTTTGCTTCACTACCAAGGCGATCCACCTGGAATTGTGTTCGGATCTCACTAGCAAGGCTTTTCTCGCTGCCTTCGCCCGGTTTGTAGGGCGCCGAGGGTACCCGAAGCAAATGATGAGCGACAACGGCACAACATTCATTGGTGCTAAGCGAGCTACCGAAGTAGAGTTCGTCACCTTCCTCAACGAAGTCTCGACAGATATTGTCAAAAAGTATGCGCCACAAGGCATCGATTGGAAATTTATACCCCCAGGCGCACCCCACATTGGCGGATTATGGGAATCTGCCGTCAAAAGCTTTAAAACCCATTTTAAAAAGGTTGCCGGAACACACAGCTTCACCTTTGAAGAATTCTCGACTCTATTAATTCGTATCGAGGCCGTTCTCAATTCTCGCCCTATCTCCCCGCTTTCCCAGGACCCAGCGGATTTCACCGCCCTCACACCTGGCCATTTTCTCCGAGGCGCACCCCTCCTCGCCATCCCCGAACCGAACTATGAGCACCTCTCTATGATCAACCGTTGGGACCGGTTGAAAGTTTTACATCACCAATTCAGCAAGCGCTGGAAGAATGACTATCTCATGGAGTTACACAAGCGTTATCGATGGCAAACCGCTCAGCCTCCCACTAAAATCGGCGATCTAGTCGTCATCAAGGAAGACAACCTACCCCCTACCGAATGGCGCCTAGGACGCGTGGAAGACACCCATCTAGGAAGAGACGGCCATATCCGAGTAGTCGACGTACGCACGCAAAACGGTGTGCTCACCAGGCCTATCACAAAATTGTGTTTCCTGCCACCAGCGGAACCTGATTCAGCCCCGCATGGTTCCCTATCATCTCCCGAACCAACTACAGTCCACTAAGCTTACCTATCGACACTATTTCAGAACCCAACTGAATCATCCCGTGTCTCTCACAGGCAGTCCCTAACTCGACGCGTCTTCTCAGGCGTAAAACTAACATACACCTATATGCTTTCTTCCGACAGATGGATCGTCAACGCCCTCCGGTTCCAACACCCCGACGCTCGCTGTCATCGCAAGTGGTGGTGCCCGCGGCCCGCTCGCAACGTAACGAGGCAGTGCCGGATTACCGAAAGTGCCGATTGTGCATGCGGCATCACGCACTCCTGAGGTGCCCTGTCTTCGCAACTATGCAGCCGCAACAACGTACGTTAATCGCCAGGGCACACCAGTACTGCCTCAATTGTTTGGCGCTGTCCCATTGCACCAACGAGTGCATCTCCACCGAACGCTGTCGGGTCTGCGGGCATCCTCACCATACACTGCTACACCGGGAAACCGGAGGTCGCCAGCCGCCGTACGTCGTGCCATCACAACAGGCAACTCGTGCGCAACCACGTCATCCGGAGCAGCGCCGTCCCGATCCCGCTGTTCAACATCGCACTGCTCGTCGTCGTCAACAATCTAATGGGCGCGCACCACCCACGCATCCAACCTCGCGACCTAGCGTCGGAGACCGTACCATCCGGTGCACTGCCACCGGCCTACGCACGTCCATGTATAAAAGAAAGGTTGGAAAGATCCTGATCCAGGAAGCAGTACGCGCCTTGCAGAAGCTGAAACAGACATTAGGCGCTTAGTGCGCCTAGGCGGCCCAGGATGTTTACGCGGTGTAGGCTGTCACCCGTCCCATCCCCCTCCTTTTCTATATGTATATCTATGAATTTATATATATTCCGTATCTTGTACTGTATTTTATTATGGAATTGTATTATAGTGAATTACCCGCATAATCCATGAATTGTATTTACCCCTTGAATTCCCTATTGGGAATCCTAATGGACGTGTGGCAGCCTCCACCGCGAAAATCCAACAAATTTAATTCGCCGCAAATGCAGGATGGCGATATGGCATGATCGCCAACCTGTCAGAAAAACCACCACCGTTTATTATTATTATTTTTTCCTTGCTTTTGTGCGAACAAAGTTTTTATACATTGTGATTTTTTTTCCATGAGAATCTTGCCGCTAATCTGTGCAGAAATATTAATTCCTACTATAAAATTTATATTGTGAAAAAGTAGAATACAAGATTATTTCAGAAAATAAAACGACAAAGTTTGCGAGTGGATTTTTGCATTAAGAAATTTTATTATGTGTTAAAATAGTTAATCGTGGATGATGCCGGAAAAATCATTGCACAGAAATATAATTTTATGCAACCTTTTTTAACTAAGTAAATGGTCAAACTTTTCAAACTATAGTGCTATACATTACCTAGCCATTAAAGTTCTGAATTCCTTGGCAACTGTATACAGGAATAAAACACGTTGCTTCTTTAATTGAAAATTAAGAAGAAAAATTCAATCACCGAATTAGTTTATTGTGAAAGCCTGTGAACCGAACTAGAGAAAAAGGACTGTGCAGTTGGAATAAGACAACAAAACCCAGTCCAGCAATAAGATATCAGCTTATCATAGTCCATTACAACAGCAAAGTCTACAACAGCTAATACAATTGGAACCATCCCCTACTGCGGTCGCCGACATCGCCACCATCTCATTGCCATCACCGTCACCTCTTAGCCATCTCTGCAGCCGCGACAGGAACATCGGGACAACAGGTGAGTGCTGTAACATCCATCCTAGTGTAACAAGTGTCATAAGATCAACGCACCTACCAAGTTTCATCGCTTTATCCGTTTTTGGTAATAAATTATCGCACTTTTTCGGTTTTTCGAAATTTTCGATATCGAAAAAATGGGCGTGGTTGCAGTCCGATTTCGTTCATTTTAAATAGCAATCTGAGATGAGCACCCAGGAACCTACGTACCAAATTTCATCAAGATACCTCAAAATTTACCCAAGTTATCGTGTTTACGGGCAGACGGACATGGCTAATGAATTTCTTTTTTCGCCCAGAACATTTTGATATATAGAAGTCTATATCTATCTCGATTAGTTTATGCCGTTACGGATTACCGTTATGCGAACAAAGTTAATATACCCTGTTAGCTCTGCTCAACTGAGTATAAAAATTATAAGGAAATTTTCTTTTGAAAAAGCAAAATAGCAAAAAAATATTTGCGAAACGTGTACCAATAACATTTCGCTGCAATATCAATATTTATATTGAGTTTGTTGTTTTGGTAGAGCAGAAACTTTTTGTTCACATGATTTCAAATTTTCATTATTATTCATGAAACAATAGATAGGTTCATTAAGCTCCTATAGTAGGAAGTTTATATGGAAATGTTATTTGAAAAAGCTTTATGAAGCTTTTGTTGTTCTTATCTATACGAAAATTATATATGAAACAGGATTCGCCACGGATAGGTGGGGTTGACAATTGGGTTTGGAGAAGCTATATATTGCGCTGGCAACGGGAAAAGGTTTCGCTACACAACCCCTTGAATCTCGTATTTAAGTCGCCTCTTACGACAGGCATACTTACCGCGGGTATATTCTAACCCCCTAAACCGCTGGGGTTGCAGAAATACACTCGGAGTGCTTCCCAAACACTGCTAAGAGACGACCCCGCTTAGAAAAATTTTCTTCTAATTGGAAAAACTTATTTGTAAAATTTTGATGTTGCTTTGCCCGGGGCGTGAACGCAATATCTTCGGTGTGGCATGCGGAGCACGCTACCATCACACCACGGTGGCCGCCAAATTTACTCAAGCTATCGCGCCATTGATTTTTCGATAGGTTTTGGGCTCAGGAAAAAAAGTTCCACTAAGCATACCCAAAAAAATAATTTTCGAGCCTGCAAAATTTGAGATTTTGACTTTTTTTCTTTGATTTTTAAGGTTTTTTTATGACCTACTTAAAAGATTTTCATTTGATTTTAAAATTTTCATGTATACCTTGTCTGACTCAAAATTGTCCGCTGAAAACTTTGGCGATAACAGTTTTTTGAAAAAAAAAAATATTTTTTGGGTTTTGAGTAGTGTTTTGGTGAAAAAATTTATTTTTTCGCCATTTTTTTTAATGGTCTCTTCAGAAACGTTCAAAAGTGTTGCCGATGAAAACGAATTTGTCTTATTGTTCCTATCCCACTTAAAATTATGGGGTAAAAACGTTGGCATTAACAGTTTTTAAAAAAAAATTTTTGTTTTTTTTGATTTTTGGGACTTGTTTTGGTCGAAATCGATTTTTTTCATTTTCAAGGCTTCAAATCATTTTTTATGTATATGTTTCCGTTATACCCACCAATAAGTATACCAAAATGATCAGGGGACGAGCTGAGTTCATTTAGCCATGTCCGTCCGTCTGTCTATCTGTCCGTTTGTTTGAACGTAAACTAGTCCCTCCCTTTTTCGAGACATCTTGATGAAATTTGGTAAGCAGGTATATTTTGATGGGGGATTTGACATTTTTCGGAATCGACCGGATCGGACCACTACAGCATATACCTCCCATACAACCGATTGTTCAGTAAGAGGGTTTTCACCATTTCTGCCCCACTTCTGCCTCATTTTAACAGCTAGCAGCATCAAATTTTACCACAAGCTTAGGTATTGGGCATAGATGGTTGTCTCAAAAAATCGTCCAAATCGGACTAAAAATCGATTTCGAAAAAAATTATGAAAATCCTCTTACCTGAACAGTCGATTGACTGGGATTTTTATTATAAATATGTCCGATCTTGACGATTTTTTCAGACAACCATATATGGCCAATACGTAAGCTTGTGGTAAAATTTGCTGTTGCTAGCTGTTAAAATGAGGCATAAATGGGTTCAACAAACGTTCAAACAAACGGACAGACGGACGGGCGGACGGACAGACGGACATGGCTAAATCTTGCTTCAACTTAGCTCGTCCCCTGATCATTTTGGTATACTTACTGGTGGGTCTAACGGAAACATATACATAAAAAATGATTTGGAGCCTTGAAAATGAAAAAAAATCGATTTCGACCAAAACAAGTCCCAAAAACCAAAAAAATTAAAAAAAAAAACTGTTAATGCCAACGTTTTTATCGCATAATATTAAGTGGGATAGAAACTATGAGACAAATTCGTTTTCATCGGCAACACTTTTGCACGTTTCTGAAGAAACCCTTAAAAAAATGGCGAATAAATAAATTTTTTCACTAAAACAATCCTCAAAACCCAAAAAATATTTTTTTTTTTTTCAAAAAACTGTTATGGCCAAAGTTTTTAGCGGACAATTTTGAGTCAGACAGGGTATACACGAAAATTTTAAAATCAAATGAAAATTTTTTAAGTAGGTCATGAAAAAAACCTTAAAACTCAAAGAAAAAAACAGTCAAAAAACTCAAATTTTGCAGGCTCGAAAATTATATTTTGGGTATGCTTAGTGGAACTTTTTTTTTCCTGAGCCCAAAACCTATCGAAAATCGATGGCGCGATATAGGTTACTAAATCGACCCAGCTTAATGTATAATGAGCCGAGTGGATAAAAAAAATTGTTTACGTTGAAGTTAAATTTTGAAGTATTTTTATTTGGTCTATTTTCTCAAATCTAGAAAAAAAGCTTTTGCTTATTTTTTATTGCTACGACCCAATAATGTATAAATAGCGCCCACAAAACTTATCTTGCTTTATTTAACACTTACAATCAGCGAAAACAGTCAAAAATTACAATGAAACTACACAATTATTTCGCTCTTTTTTTCATACTGAGCTGCTTCCTGGCCTGTGCGCAATCGGTGAATAGAAAGGGCACACGTACGACGATAGAAGCTAACCGACATTTGGTAACAATTTATGGAGAGAACGATCAAGAAAATTGGTTTTATTTGGGCGCTGGTTCATTGGTCACTATGAAAATGGTGGTTTCTTCTTCGGCAACTGTGCTTGGACAAACGAACAAAATGTTCGTTGTAGCTGGGGCAAGCAAATTATTTGCAAATGAACACGTTCGCAGTGTGCAAAAAATATATTTGCCAGAAAATATTAATTTGTATACAACTGTGATTGAAGTGGAATCACCCTTTACCCCGGTTCCTACAATAGAAGCAATAAACAAATGTAATGCTAACTTAAACACGGTGAACGAAATACAAGTTACTGGATGGGGTAATGGAGCAATGTTATGTTCATCATCAACATACCCTACTATAGAACCTAAACCCGCACTCCGAACTAGTACCGTGCCTATAATAGAAAGCCAGGAATGTTCGACGCTTTACGGCAAAACGTTTTTCATAAAAAAATCAATGATTTGTGGTGTTCGTACCGATGATGCGCATTATGGAGGCATTGGAGCAGCGGGCGTTGTGAATGGAGAACTTTGTGCGGTCGCATTATATAAGTCCAGTGATCAAATTAAATTGCCGTTTGTATATGTAAATTTATCTCATTCAGAAGTTCAAAATTTTATATCTGCAGCGGAAATGGGATTGTGTTGTAAGAAAAAAATTGTCGGCAAATTTATAACAACCCAATATTGCTAGTATAAAGATGGTTAATTCGCAAACATCAGAGTGTAGAAATATTGTTGTTAAGATATTTTTATTTTTTCGATAAAGGAATGTAGCACTTTGTATCAACTGTAAATAAATATTACTGATTGTGATTTAATAAAATTTTGTTTATATGCAATGAAAGTGTGTAGCATGTAAATGCCCTAGGTGGTGAAACCAAACTTTAGTCCCAACCAGGGTTCAGGAAAAACCCCTCATTGATAAATTAAGCTTTTTTCTTTTTTACTGAGTTCAACAAATCTCATGATAATCTTATTCCTATTTCATCAATTATGAACTGAAAAAAAATGAATACTCTTCTCTTAAAACTCATTGAAGTGTTTACCACTTACATCGCATTAAATTGAAAGCATGTCGATAGACGCGGCACTGCATAGGGTGGATATAAATATAGAGAAAGCCTTGGAAGATAAGAAGTACGCCTTGGGAGTCTTCTTCGGCATTGCCAACAATGTCTCTAAATAAGCGATCATGGATGGTCTTAGCTACATTGAAGTACATCTAGCTATAACCAAATTGATCGGCTGCATGTTAAATTGCAGAAAGATTGCTTCACAATGGGGGTTGTATGCGGCCTCGAAGACAATGGATAGTGGCAGGGGTGTTATCTCCTCATCTGTGGGCGCTGGTCATCAGCCAGCTGTTTAAGTAGATCGGCGAGGAACCCGTCAAACTTACGGCATACGCAGTTCACATGGCGATTGTCACAACTGGGAAGTGCCTTCAAAATCGGGTTGACTGCCAACGTGGTCGAATATGGTCCTCTTTACTAAGAGGTACAAAGTCCCAAATCGGACCATGCCTAAGCTAGGAGGGGTGACCTTGCAGGAGAAACCTTGCGAAAATATACAGGAATCATTCCAGGAAACAAATTGCCGTGGCAGCTCAACGTGGAGGAGAGCGTGAAGAAGGACACGATCCACATAGCTAGATTTTAAGCTTTTATGCGGCCAAAAATTTTTTTAACTGCTAGAACTATTCTAAATGACATAATTGGTAATAAAAATCCACTTTCTGTTAAAATTTTAAATATTTATTAAAGAAAATACCTTATTATGTACAGCTGCGATCAATAAAATAGTAGCGAAGTTATAAATGCTAATAAAATTAACTTTCTGTTATAGTTTTAAATATTTATAATTTATTTTAAATACTATTGTTATTCATTACTGCAGATCCTCATTGTCCGAGGATTCTGATACAGCGGAGTCAGGTTTAGTATCTAAAAGCATATCTAAAGATTTCGAGGAAAGCGATTTAGACACTTTCTTTTTCCTTCTTTGTCTTGTACGTACACTGCTAATGAGGGGATCAGATCTCAATAATAGTCTATTATATATGTCGCGGTTACACTGCTCGCGGGAAAATTTTCTTGCGTAATCTTCCCAGTACTTGCTAAAGTGCTAATTTCGAGCTTCTTGAGCCTCCTCCGACAACTGGCCTATTGGAAGAAGTGCATTTTCTATTATTGCAGCACCATGTATGAGCACTTTGTGCAGAGTAGGAGTCATCGGGTGCCAAGAAAAATGCTTTACATATAATCTGGCGGAATCCAGAGCATACTCATCATATTTTTTAACGTCAATAATGTATCCACTGGAAATAGTTTCTAAAATTACTTTCAGGCTGTAAATTGAATCGAAGTTCACACCAGTTTTATCGGAAGCCAATTGGGGGTTGTCAAAAAATCTACGGCTGGTGTTTCCATCATTTGTATTACCGTAGTTGGGCTTGGGCATGTCAATGAGTAACCCGGTCTCATTTTTAATCTGTCTTGGATTTTTTTTTTAGGCAAGATTTTCAAACTTTTGTTTATATCTGAGTTGCTGGGAGCCATCACATCCCCATTTGTTTATAACAATTAAAGTTTTTCTATGCTCTTCGCTAATAGTTACAAGTACTTCCTCTAAGTACATTGGCGCATAAGAGTTATGTCGGTAAGACTTTGCAAAGTGCTTTCTGCATACAGACTCGTCACTTTTACGAGTTGTTCAGGCGGATAGCATTCCTTTTGGCATCTAATAATTTGTCGTAGCATGGATAAAGTGACTTATTTGTCTCGCGTATGATTTCGTATTGCTGTCGTGTAAGGTCGGCCTCTATAACCATCGCCAACGCTTCCTGATGCGTTAATATGTTGGGTTTACCGAGCTCACTTGATGACTTGTAGGCATTTTTGTACTTATGTGCTATTGTTGGTGATTTTGTGATTTCCTTGAGGATTTCGGATGCGTTTCGAAGTCCCTTAGCTCACAAAGTTGACTGAGCAGCATTAATTAAAATGGAATCGTCTACGGCCGAGCGAATCACTTCAGTTTTGCGACGCTTGCTTCTCTCACTTGACTCTATAAATGATCTTAAAGGGCGGTCGGGACGATTTTGGTCTTGGATAGGGATTTCAAATGTCCCATTAAGCCATGACTGGTTAAGTTTTATGAATCTGTCTTCTTTTCTATGTGCTTCAGACCATTTTTGCCTCATGGCCATTTTTTCAATGTATCTTATTTTACCCCAGCCGCAACTGTCCGCAGTTGAACCACAAGAAAAGACTACCCACTATTAAAATGCATAAAAATGTTGAGGCGGTCGGAGGCGATAATATAACTAAAATGCTTTTGAATTAAAAAATGAACAATATTTTTTCAACAAAACGCAATATGCTTAAAAGCTTCAAAATGGTGGGTCTTTTATTATGCTAGGTTGACGATTTCTTCAATAAATAATGACATTTACCTGAAGCACTCGAATCCATGTTGTTTACTTTGATAACTGTCTCAAAACTAAAAATATTGACGTTTAAAAATGGGTTACTTAAAATACTTAAAAAATAAAAAACCGAAAAAGTGGGAGAATAATAAGTTTCGACTAGTGGCTGTTCACCCTGTTGTCTATAAAAGCCGAGAATACCGGTTTAACATCGCCCGGTCTATTATAAACGTAGAGGGATTTTGGATTTTGTATTTGCACCAATTTAAAATTTTCAATTTTGGTCGCATAAATTCGTAAAATCTACCTATGTGCGACGGCACTTTGCGAATGTAAAAGAATCTAGCCCCAGATTAGAAACCAAACGTCTTAAAAGGGCAGAAATAAACTCGGAGCGCTTGCCAAACACTACCGAGGGGCGACCCCGCTTAGAAAAATTTTCTTCTAATTGAAAACCCTTATTTCTAAAATTTTGATGTTGCTTTGCCCGGGTCGTGAACGCAGGATATTCGGTGTGGTAGGCGGAGCACGCTACCATCACACCACGGTGGCCGCCATTACATGTAATTAGGTACGAGAAATTATTTAGTAGTGTTGTTATTGAAGTTTATGGGTTTCAGCCAGCACTTACGGGAATAATTTTACACAATACAATTCTTCCCAACAAATCTCTTTTGCATTTGCTTTAAAAGCTGAATCTAATATATAAAATTTTTGTGTCACGGTGTTAGAGGCTTAACTCCTCCGAAACGGCTGAACCGATTCTCATCAAATTTTGTGAGCATATTTGGTAGGTCTGAGAATCGGCCAACGTCTATCTTTTTTTTCGCTGCGTACCTAGGGTCTTGAGATCAAAACGTGGACCCGGGTACCCCTAGAATGTGTTTATACAATATGGATATCAAATGAAATCTGTTGATGAGTGATTTAGTAGAGGATAATTTGCATACCCCTGGGTGACTAGGGTCTCGAAATATAGGCCAAAACGTGGATCAGAGTAACACTAGGATGTTTTTTTACATTATGGGTATCAAATTGAAGCTGTTGACGAATACTTTAGTACAGAGTAAGTTTTACACCGCTGGGTGACTACGGTCTCGAGATATAGGCCAGAACATGGACCCGGATACACCTAGAATGTGTTTTTATATTATGGATATCACATTGAAGCTGTTAATGTGTGCTATAATACAGAGTAAGTTTTACACCGCTGAGTGACTAGGGTCTCGAGATATAGGCCAAAACATGGACACGGATACAACTAGAATGTTTGTGTATTATGGATATCAAATGAAAGATGTTGCTGAGAGCTCTAAAGTTCATTGTGATATTCGATTTAGTCGCATCAACCTGGCAAAACTGATAAATATGCATGCGAAACCGAAATAAAGATATGAATTAATAATACCCACATACCTATTTGCATACGTCCTATTCGATTTCGTATATAAATTTGCCTATATTAGTATTTACGATGCTTTTTTCAGGGAAGTAGACCAGAGATGGACTGGGACTGGGATTAGGACTAGAACTGGGACTGAGACTGAGAATCGGAGTAGGACTGAGACTGAGACTCGGAATGGGACTGGAACAAAATACATACCACCCTCTGGGACTGGCAATAAGATATGAAGAAGAATGAGAAAAACTTGAGAGAAGAGAAAAGAGAGAAGGAGACTAAGATAGAGATAGAATGAGACGAAGATGGAGATAGATGAAGCGAAAAAGACGGAGGGAGGAGTGAATAAAAAGATTAGGAAAAAGTGTAGAGGGGTAGGGCAGAGTTAGACGGAAAAAGCTTATTAAAATGTATGCAGATAGACCACATTTAGGGCAGAACAAAGTCTGCCGGGTCTGCTAGTATACAAATAAATTTATTTAATCGCAAATAGTTGTACATAAAGTCATCGCTTTTAAGAAGTATTTCAGGCTTACTTCCATTTAAAATATTTCCCTTGCCAAAATGCGTAGTTTTCAAGTATCTTACGTGACTTAAAACCAGGCTGAAATTTCTTAAACTCATTGAGCTGATTTGCGCTGGATGAGAAATTTTTGCTCAGAATTTTTTTTGTAAAAGATCTTGAAAGTGTTACTTTTTGTTTGGCACGTTGAAATATTCCTTCACAAACTCTTAATATCTCTCGGTATGCTTGAACATAAATTAAGTGAGTTGCAAGTACACTTAACATAAAGCAAATTAGTTTCATTCTTGTACTTAGTCTTCAATTCATTGCACTCGACGACCATCATAATGGCTCCATTTGTGGAACGTTCTGTTAAATTTCTTAAAATTACATTTGAAATAAAATCTTTTAGCTTGACTAGTGACTAAATTCTATTACGAAAAGTATTTGATAGCCCTGTTAATGAAATTGTGGCGAATTTTTTGGGCAGAGTTGTGTATTTTACCTCAGTGAAAAGGAAAGAAAAGTCCCAATGTCGTGGCTAATGCCTAAAAAGAACCGAAACTGAAAAATGGCCCAGCAGGGTTGGAAGGGACCATTTTTGGTCCAAATGGACCAAAGTGGTATTCGTTCTGGTAGCATGAAAGTCATCATTCCAACTAAAGGCAAACTACTAAGATGGTTGCCTACGTGAAAGAGTGATTTTACCTCGTTGCTGTTGTTGTAGTTGTTGTAGCAGTGCATCATCACACCTGGTAGGTGCGACCGATTACAAATTGTCATCAATATCCTTTAACGGGAGTCCAAGGAAACTTGCTGTTTCAACAGGGGTGGACCATAATGGAAGGGGTGTTAGAGGCGTTGGTTCCACATTACAAGTAAAGAGATGGTTGGTGTCATGTGGGGACACATTGCAAGCGGCGCATACATTTAGTATGTCGGGGTTGATTCTGGATAGGTAAGAAATTAACCTGTTACACCTGCTTGTGTTTTCTTGCTTCATACGGCTGAGTTCTCAGCTGCCGTATTTCCTCATAATGCTTACGGAGATGACTCCTTAAGTCCGGTGCTGGCTCATCAATCAGATGTCTGTTGGGATGCCCAGGTTTCTGAGTATTCAACAGGAACTGTTTGGTTAGCATCTCATTTCTCTCGCTAATGGGGAGTGCTCTCGCCTCATTATGTAGATGGTGTTCTGGGGACATAAGAAGACATTCCGTGGCGGTTCTGGGAGCAGTGTTTTGGCAGGCCTGTAGCTTTTTCCAGTGAGTAGTTTTTAGGCTTGGCGACCATATAGGGGACGCGTAGCATGCAATCTGCTGGCAAATTGCTTTGTATGTGCTAATGGGCGTTTCTTTGTCTTTTCCCCAGGTACTGCCAACAAGGGATTTGAGGATTTTATTACGGCTATGGATTTTAGGTACAATTTCGGCTGCATGCTCATCAAAATGTAGATCCTGATCAAACGTCACACCCAAGATTTTGGGGTGCAGGACAGTCGGTAGCATATTGCCATCGCCGTGGATGTTCTAAATGGTCGACATTTGGGACGTCCATGTTATAAATAAGGTCGAGGAGGACTTACTCGGTGATAATGCCAGGTTTCGCGAGGCGAAGAAACTGGAGAGATCAGGGAGGCAGCCGATTATTCTGTTGCAAAGCTCATCGATCTATGGGCCTGGGCCTGCGGCCATTTTTGTGCAGTCATCGGCGTAGGAAACGATAGTAACTCCTTCTGGTGGCGAAGGTAGTTTAGATATGTAGAAATTAAACAAAAGTGGGGATAGGACATCACACTTTGGCACCCCTTGTTTAATTCTTCTTGGTTTTGATGTTTCGTTTCTGAATTGCACCGATGCCTGCCGACCACCCAGATAATTTTCGGTCCACCTTTTAATACATGGGGGAAGGGTAGACCCTTCCAGGTCTTGCAGTAACGTGCCATGGTTGACCGTATCAAAAGCTTTTGATACATCTAGCGCAACGAGTACTGTTCTGGGTTTTGATTTAAACCGCAATTTATCTGGGTGCTAATGGCATTTAGCGCGGCGGTGGTGCTATGGAGTTTTCTGAAGCCATGTTGATGATAGGCTAGCTGCAAATTTGCTTTGAAGTAGGGGAGCAAAATGGCTTCAAGCGTCTTGGCTACTGGCAATAGGAGAGATATCGGGCGATATGACTCTCCTATGTTAGCCGGTTTCCCAGGCTTTAGTAGGGCATCCACCTTGGACGTTTTCCATTTTTCGGGAATGACAAAGGTGGAAAGAGACAGGTTGAAGACATGTGCTAAATATTTGAAAACCTCTTTCCCAGGGCTTTTAAGCACCGCCATGGCTATGCTGTCTGGGTCTACTGCTTTGGATGGTTTAGCATGACCGATGGCATCCTCAACCTCTTTGGCAGTGATGGTAATTGGTGAGGCGCTGAATTTATGTTTATGTGCGTGTCTGTTGGTCCTCCGTCTAACTATGTCAACCGTACAATGCATTATATATTGTCGGCAGAAAGCGCTCGGGCATTTTTTCGCATCCGACAGCACTTTATCGCCAAAGGCGATGGAAACTTTGTCTTTGTGCCTAGACGGATTCGATAGGGACCTTACGGTGGACCAAAGTTTACCTACACCGACAGAGAGGTTACAACCGCTTAGGTGTTCCTCACATTTCGCCCGCTTATGTTCATCCACAAGCAATCTGATGCGTTTGTTTATATCCCTTATTTGGGGGTCGCCGGGATTGAGCTGCCTTATAAAGACACGTTCTCTCGCTAAATTTGCAGCTTCCGCAGGAAAGTGGGGCCGAATATCGGGAATTCTACCGGCGGGCATGAAGCGAGCCGAGGCGGATTCAATGACCTTGAGGAAAGCACGCTCCCCTTGGCGGGCATCAGTCGGGCAGCAAAGCGGTTGTCTGTAAAGGATTTATATTCATCCCACTTTCCTTTTTTAAAGTTTATGAACTTGCGTTTTTCTGTGACGATGAAGTCGGCGGTACGCTCGAGCGAATTGAGTATAGGTAGGTGGTCGGATGCCAATATTACCATCGGCTGCCAGTTGATGGAGTTTACGAGTTCTGCGCTCACGATTGACATATCCGGCGAACTGTGACAACTTCCTACCATACGTATGGGGGCGTCTCAGTTTATTGTGCAGAACGTCGTTTCTTCTATTTGATTCGCCAACATCTCACCCCTACTGTCCGCCCGCAAGTTTGAATGCCATAGATCGTGATGGGCATTGAAATCGCCTAAGATAATGCGATTCTTGCCAGTGATTAAGGCGCTGATATTAGGGTGGTATCCACTGGGGCAACAGGTGGCAAGAGGGATGTAGATGTTGATGATTTCTAGGTTTGCATCGCCTGACCGGACGGATAAGCCTTGACGTTCTAAGACACTGTCCCTGCGATCGATGTCGGGATCAAATATAAGATATTGCACCGCCTCCATTCCCGCTCTCGCGATCTTTTCTGTGGACATTATACACAGAACAGGTCTGCAGAGCAGATCTTGCTGTGAGTTTAGTCTTTTGAATTGCAGCAATGCGGATGTTGTGCCGCTTAATGAAATCGACTATCTCCGTGATCTTCCCAGTTAATCCATTACAGTTTAACTGCAGAATTCTGAAGTACATAGGGGGAGACGTCGTCACTCTAGGAGTAAGTGACGGGTGACTACGCCTGGGTTGTGGAAGACTAGGACGCAACTGCTGTTGTGGCCCTGGGACTGGACGTCCTTGGGCATTGGGGTACCCGGTGTATTTGGGTATGCGGCCTGGCAACATGGCGCAATGAAACTCGTCGAGGTGTTGCCGTCGCGGGGACCAGAACATCTAGCGACTGTCGCGCTAAGGCGTAGACTACGGGACGTCCTAGGGCGTGAACAGCAAGGAGCCACACAAGATATATAGAAGTTCCGTGGACGTCTGGTTTTGGGATCTAGCCCAGAACAACCTGACCGATGCCACCATCCCTTACACGAGACACACAAGTACAGAGTAACATATTATCCAGAGACGGACTAAAATAAAAAATAAGTGTAAGGCGCGATAACCTCCGAGGAGATCTAAGGCCGAGATTCTCTTCCAAAGTGCGTCGTGCTCCTCTTGATTTTCCCTACAAATTGGCCGGACGTGACCCACATGTTTTATGCCGACTCTGAACGGCATCTGCAAGGCAGATGAGTTTTCACTGAGAGCCAGAGACAGACTGGGACTGGGATAAAACTAGGACTGGGACTGAGACTCGGAGTGGGAATGGGACTGGAATAAAATACATACCACCCTCTGGAACAGGCAATAAGGGATGCAGAAGAATGAGACGAAATTGAGAAAAGAGAAAAGAGAGAAGGACATTGAGAAAGAGATAGAATGAGACGAAGATGGAGATAGATGTAGCGAAAAAGACGGAGGGAGGAGTGAATAAAAGGATTAGGAAAAAGTGAAGAGGGGGCCCGCGATTTAGAGGTACTATGACATTTTTTTTAATTGAGAAATGAAAGCTGTTGATGAGTGCTTTAGTACAGAGTAATATATTATCCAGAGACGGACTGGGACTGGGATTAGGACTAGGACTGGGACTGAGACTCGGAGTGGGACTGGGACTGAGACTCGGAGTGGGACTGTGACTGAGACTCGGAGTGGGACTGGGACTGGGACTGGAATAAAATACATACCACCCTCTGGAACAGGAAATAAGGGATGCAGAAGAATGAGACGAAATTGAGAGAAGAGAAAAGAGAAAAGGAGATTGGGAAAGAGATAGAATGAGACGAAGATGGAGATAGGTGAAGCGAAAAAGACGGGGGGAGGAGTGAATAAAAGGATTAGGAAAAATGAAGAGGGGGAAGGGCAGAGTCAGACGGAAAAAGCTTCTTAAAATGTATGCAGATAGGCCAGGTTTAGGGCAGGACAACGTGTGCCGGGTCTTCTAGTACACCTTGTAGAAAACAAAGTTCCTCCAGATGGCTCGCTAGTCAAGATAACTGCAAATCCTTTAAAAAGGGGGGAATCTTGCGATCGAATTTCGATTAACTTCACGATGAACTAGAGACAGAAATTTGGGGCGTAGGTCAGTACCCGGTGACAATGTAATAATAAGAAAAAAGTCGCCGCTAGGTGGCGCAAGGATCGAGATATTAAAAAAAAATTTATTTGTGGTCCGATTTGGCTCATATTTGGAGCACATAATACATACAAGAATAGAAGCGGTCTATGAAAAAAATCGCCGCTAGGTGGTGCAAGAATCGAAATATTCAAAAAAATCGTATTTGTGTCCCGATATGGTCCATTCTTGGAACACATAATACATACATGAATAGAAAGCGACCTATGATGTCCGATTTGGCTCATATTTGAAACAAATATTACATACATTTTGCAGTTGGAGGAGGGACAAGCATACGTGGCGCAGAGTCGAGTAAAGTCGTTGGAAGGCTTATGTATTGAGGACTTAGATTGTAACAAATTGCCAGGAAAGAGTCCTTGTAATAATGAGCCACCAAATGAACTAAATAGAATGAGAAACAATAGGCAATTAAATAAAGACTAAAAACTTGAAAATAAAATAATTAAAAAAACATTTTTTAATTTAAACGATTGAAAACAATATTTATGTACATGAAGTAAGAATAATACTAAAAGCTAGAAAATAATTAGGTAGGTCCTAGGTACTAGTCATCATACTCCTCATCAATCTAGGGCGTTGATCAGACAATTAAATAACAGCGTTGAAAGGTCAAATTTCTATTGATAGTCATATATAAGACCAAATGAACCCTAAACACAGTTTTAGGAATTTCATGCGCCAAACGCTTATATTTAATTGTCTGATCAATGCCCTAGATTGATGAGGAGTGTGATGAATAATACCTAATTATTTTATTCTAATTATTTTCTAGATTTGGAACAACTTGCTAGCACTCCACTTTTTGCTCCCATCATAACCGAGCATTTGTCGACAGTGAAACCAATAATTTTTTCAAGTGGTATTGAATGGTCTTTCAAAGATTTAATAATGGCATTAAAAATACCCTCCGAGCTACTATCGGTCAAAAGTATCAAATCTAAAAATCTATCAATGCACTTTTTATCAAAAATTCGAATCGAAACTGGCAAATTTTGTGATATACATATATCAGCCGTTTCATTTATTATTAGAGAGTAATAATTCTTCTGACAAAATGCAATTATGGATTTATAATTTTCTGGCCCCGTTATTTGAGTTATTATTTTCTGTGCTTTAATTCTATTGATGCAAAATTTGTTCACAATTTTAGAATCAGGTATGCTATTTTTCATAAGCATATTTAAATGATCCATAATTACAAATGGCAAATTGTGCTCAGCAACAAAACAACTTCACTCTATATGTTCTTCGAAAAATTTAAAATACATTCAGAATTAACCTTGCAAATGACTTAAAGTGTAGTGCTGTGTTTTACAAAAATGTACCAAATGTGTCAATGTAGTACCAACGCACAATGTTTCGTGTAGAACAAGCTAGCTGGACAAAAAGTATAATGAGAAATGAAAGAAAACAAACAAAATAACGGGATTTTTGCTTTTTTTTGATATATTTGATCATATATATTGAGTAATTGAAGTAAGAAGGCAGGAGTGGCCGTAAAATGCATTGATTAATTGCAAAATTCTTGTTGAATATTAAGCTTCATATTTCTTTTAAGTGAACACTTTTATATAATTTTTTTGATGGATTCTAAGCTCGAAGGTAGGCAAAATTTATTAATTGTAATTCTTTCACAATTAGAGTATTTTCAATATATTTAGCATTCCATTATTAAGAAGAAAAGGTATTTTTTCTCTATATTCTTAATTTTAGGGACAAAAAAGTTACATACATCCGCGGACATCCGGGCTAAATTTTACATATGTTATAGTCGCAAGTATTCTCTAATAGTCGAAAGAAAAAACCATTGCGAATTCTTTGCACATCTATTTTTATTTTTTTTTTTTTGTAGATTTAGTTATCTCTACATATAAAATAGGATGTATGTACGTACCAGCTCCGACGAGATATTTGAACCTTTAAAGCTGATCTACAAACGGCAAAACCAATTTCCAGGTACAGAGAACAAACACGTAGCCATAAACACACAAAAATAAACGCGAAAGGTCAACAAGACCACACCAAAAGCAAAAAGGAGAAGATCACTGACTTCAACCTGCCACAACCTACTGCACCAGTCACCAAGGCATAAAAACAGGTACATACAAATCAATCCTAATGCAGGTATAACCACACAGGAGCGCTACACAAAACAACCCCATTTGGCAGCATCTACGCCAATACCTGAATGTAGTATAAATACTGCACAACTGATAACAAATCAGAACGATCAACGACACTTAAGATGGCAGCACAACAATCATCAACTATTCACCCTGTCGGAAAATCAACAACACAAAGCAGTTTAGTTATAACCGTACCAAGAACAGAGTTTTTTGACATTTGGGTTCAACATTCGAAGGAAACCAGATATAAAGAATTATTGAGTTTTGTTGTACTTAAGTACTATGTAAGCGAAGCAGCCGAGTATTCGATAAAAAGTTTAAGCTTACAAATATCGGTATATTCGTCGAAGCTGGATCAAAAGTGGAACACTTCTGGAAGACATAAGGAGCGATTTTTGAATAAAAACTCGGAGTGGCTTTCGTGTCCAGACTTCACGTTTACAATAACGGTGGATTCAAAGTTGCCATTAGACCAACCAACCACTTCTTCAGGTAACCCCGGCCCCGGAAGACGAAAGAAGGACTTTGTTAGCTGCAGTGAAAAAACCAAACGGCGTCGAGTGGACGACCTCTTGCAATCTAGAAGTCCTGGTGAGTTACTTTATGCGGCAGAAGTATCAACGCATATGTTTGCCAACAGAAATGTTGCTAACATTAAAAAAAAAATTACAGGAAACCACTTAAATATCCGGCAAAAAGATGACATGTGAGCCAGATGCAAGATGTTTGAGCAATGTAGGAGCTTTAGCATACTACGAAGATAGGATGTCGACGACTCATGGGTACAAAACAACTTGGAAGTGGAGCATCAAGGCAGGCCATAAGGTTTATCCATCATTTTATAGTCTAAGAAAAGCTAGGGCAGAATGCTATCCAAATGAGATTGATGTGGGTGAAACACGTACGCAAATTAAAGTCCAGTCCGTATTAGATAAAACTGTTGAGCGTTTGGTTTTAGCAAATCAAGAAGTTTTTGTTAGTTTATTACCTAAAAACTTGACGTATACTTTAATCAGCAAGTGGGGTTGCGATAGAAGCTCTGGCCATAGCATATATAAGCAAAAGTTTACATGCAGTTCTGACACTGATGAGTTTTTGTTTATATTTTCTTTCGTTCCTCTTCAATTACAGGATGAAAAAGGTAAAATTGTTTGGCAGAATCCTGGACCTTCTTCTACCATGTATTGTCGTCCAATTAAATTTATTTTTTCTAAAGAAACAAAAGATTTAATTGTTTTGAACCGAACAAAGTTTTAGAGGAGATAAATGCGTTGTTGCCAACAAAGTACATGCTCGAAGAATACGAAGTTTCCGTAAATCACAATATGCTTCTAACAATGATTGACGGAAAAGTTTGCAATGCTTTGACTGAAACTTCTTCCGCACAAAAGTGTTATATTTGTGGTGCCGCTCCAAAAGATATGAATAATGAGTTACGGGACTTTACGCCTAACCGAGATAATCTTGGTTTTGGTTTGTCTACTCTCCATGCATGGATAAGATATTTTGAATGCTTGCTTCACATAAGTTATGGCCTCGAAGTAAAAAAATGGCAGCTTAGGAATGAGGCAGATAAAGAGAGTGTAAAGCTACGTTCCAACGAAATCCAGAATAAATTTAAAAGTGTACTTGGATTGATAGTAGATAAACCAAAACCAGGCAATACCAAAGAGGGCAACACTGCTCGTAGGTTTTTCGAAAATTCTGAGGCCAAAAGATTTGACACTCTCCTTCGCACATTAGCATCTGGGTACAATATAAATATCCAAAGATTTGAAAAGTTTGCGGTCGAGATTAAAAAACTATACATAGATCTCTATACCTGGTTTAATATGCCTGTTACAGTTCATAAAATCTTAGTGCATAGTACTGATATTATAAAATCAACAATTTTGCCTATTGGTCAATTTTCTGAGGAAGCACAGGAAGCCCGTAACAAAGATTTGAGACGATTCAGGAATGATAACACACAAATGCAGTCGCGTAAAGCCACGAATAGAGATCTTATGAATATGTTGCTTATAACATCGGATCCTTTAGTTAACAGTTTTAGGGAGATACCTAAGAAAAAATTTAAAAGTCTGACTTCAGAAGTCTTAAATTTACTGTCCCCCGATAATGTTGAGGAGTCAAAAAATACCCCAGTTGTTTCAAGCTTTCACAGTAGTGTTACTGATGCTCATGATTATTCCACAAGTGACTAATTGAATGAAAGTGATGATAGCGAATAATAACATAATTATAAAAATAGCCTACGCTATAACTTTTTGTTAGATCAGGTTTTATTTAATTTAAATCTATTGTCTTTTCTACTTTGAATGATACTTTACTTTTAAGTTTTTGTAATAAGTAATTTTCACATAATTAAATTAATTATTTGCATTGTTATTATTATTGTTGTAATTCACTTTTACATTCCTGACTGGTACTATAAAATAATTTTGTAAAACTTGTAGTGCCAGGATAAATACTCAAATAAATACAAAATATGTACGTACATATGTATAGTCACTCACATAAATAAGTAGACACCCCTTTTTGGACAATTCTTACAATTTTCGCTTTCGCAAATTTATTTTAACTAATTTTCCATCAGAAAATGTGTCACGATCTATAACAAAAACTAAATTATATTTAAAAAATGTTTGAAAAATTTGACGAATTTTCATAAAAAATTTTAATTTTTTTTCTGAATTTTTAGAATTTTTTAGAGTATTGAGATTTGTAGTCCATTCAATTTAAGTACAATAAGGTAATATTCTTAAGTCCTTTAAATATTTTTGGATCTATACCACTTATTCACATGAGTTATTGTATATGAAATAAGCAAATGTATGCATAGGAAGCAAAATTTTGGAAAAAAATAAAAAACAAGTAAGGAAGGCTAAGTTCGGGTGTAACCGAACATTACATACTCAGTTGAGAGCTATGGAGACAAAATAAGGGAAAATCACCTCGTAGTAAAAACCTAGGGTAACCCTGGAATGCGTTTGTATGACATGTGTATGAAATGGAAGGCATTAAAGAGTATTTTAAGAGGGAGTGGGCCATAGTTCTATAGATGGACGCCATTTAGGGATATCGCCATAAAGGTGGACCAGGGCTGAATCTGGAATTTGTTTGTAAGATATGGGTATCAAATGAAAGGTGTTAATAAGTATTTTAAAAAGGGGGTGGGCCTTAGTTCTGTAGGTGGACGCCTTTTCGAAATATCGCCATAAAGGTGGACCAGGGCTGACTCTAGAATTTGTTTGTACGATATGGGTATCAAACGAAAGGTGATAATCAGTATTTTAAAAGGGAGTGGGCCTTAGTTCTATAGGTGGACGCTTTTTCGAGATATCGCCATAAAGGTGGACCAGGGGTGACTCTAGAATGTGTTTGTACGATATGGGTATCAAATTAAAGGTATTAATGAGGGTTTTAAAACGGAGTGGTGGTAGTTGTATATGTGAAGGCGTTAACGAGATATCGACCAAAATGTGGACCAGGGTGACCCAGAACATCATCTCGTCGGTACTGCTAATTTATTTATATATGTAATACCACGAACAGTTATCCTTCCAAGATTCCAAGGGCTTTTGATTTCGCCCAGCAGAACTTTTTCATTTCATTCTACTTAATAAGGTAGGTGTCACACCCATTTTACAAAGTTTTTTCTAAAGTTATATTTTGCGTCAATAGACCAATCCAATTACCATGTTTCATCCCTTTTTTCGTATTTGGTATATTATTATGGCATTTTTTTCATTTTTAGTAATTTTCGATATCGAAAAAGTGGGCGTGGTCATAGTCAGATTTCGCCCATTTTTTACACCAATATAAAGTGAGTTCAGATAAGTACGTGAACTGAGTTAATAAAGATATATCGATTTTTGCTCAAGTTATCGTGTTAACGGCCGAGCGGAAGGACAGACGGTAGACTGTGTACAAAAACTGGGCGTAGCTTCCACCGATTTCGCCCTTTTTCACAGAAAAGAGTTACCGTCCTAGAATCTAAGCCTCTACCAAATTTCACAAGGATTGGTAATGTTTTGTTCGACATATGGCATTAAAAGTATGCTAGACAAATTAAATGAAAAAGGGCGGAGCCACGCCCAATTTGAAAATGTCTTTTATTTTTGTATTTTGTTGCACCATATCATTACTGGAGTTGAATGTTACATAATTTACTTATATACTGTAAAGATATTAACTTTTCTTTTAAAATTTGACTAAAAAAAAAATTTTTTTTTAAAGTGGGCGTGTTCGTTCTCCGATTTTGCTAATTTTTATTCAGCATACATATAGTAATAAGAGTAACATTTCTGCCAAATTTCATCATGATATCTTCAACGACTACCAAATTACAGCTTGCAAAACTTCTAAATTACCTTCTTTTACAAGTGGGCGGTGCCACGTCCATTGTCCAAAATTTTACTAGTTTTCTGTTCTGCGTCATAGTTTCAATTCACCTACCAAGATTCATCGCTTTATCCGTATTTGGTAATGAATTATCGCACTTTTTCGATTTTTCGAAATTTTCGATATCGAAAAAGTGGGCGTGGCTATAGTCCGATATCGTTCATTTTAAATAGCGATCTGAGATGAGTGCCCAATAACCTGCATACCAAATTTCATCAAAATACCTCAAAATTTACTCAAGTTATCGTGTTAACGGACGGACGGACGGACGGACATGGCTCAATCGAATTTTTTTTCGATACTGATGATTTTGATATATGGAAGTCTATATCTATCTCGATTCCTTTATACCTGTACAACCAACCCTTATCCAATCAAAGTTAATATACTCTGGGAGCTCTGCTCAACTGAGTATAAAAAGAACATATGGCTGAAAAAATTACGTAGTTGTAATAAATGACTGCATATGAAACGGAAACTCTCTTAAAATAATTTGGTCCAGCTAGCTTTTTCTACACGAAACACTGTGCAACGTACTTTCGGGAAGCGAAATGTACCAAAAAAAGTACAAATGTACAATGATTATCATCACTGATCTTTATCACACTGACAATCTCGGCTCGGGTTTCAGCGCCCACTCTGTTCCAACCCTAAGATGAGCTTGCCTTGCGTGTTGGTAAAGGTTGTGTGTGCCCTGGCATTAATGCAGGAGCTTCAGCCTGGGGAGGGTTCGAAACACTGTTACTGAACCAAGCCATCATCTGTCAGCTGGCGCCTAACAAGAACATTAACTTTGCACACTAACGAAAAGCTACGGGAAGACCTGAGTAACGACAATTATGCCTGGAATACCTAGCAGCGCGTATATCAGTTTAGCGGCTGCTCATAACCCACCCTACCATGGCTTTAAAGCTGTTAATAAAGCCCCAAAAGACCAACCACACCACTATGGAATCAGACCAACACAATTAAATTTACAATTCCATATTTAAAAATTTGTAGTACGATTCAGCTACTTATCCTTATAGCTTAAAGAAAACTTAAGAGTATAAAAGACTTAATGTATATGGCAATCTAGTTGTAAAACTAGGTATACAGATCTTAATTATATCCGTAACAACTAGCAATAATTTCTTTAAGTTAACTAGATCACGCCCAGAGGCTGAAGATAAACCACAACAGAGGTAACTTTACCAGAAACAAACGATTTCGGAATTTTTGACAATAGCTCCGCCGGCTTCCAATCGGAAAAAAACGATAACGAAAAGTTATTGTATTATTATCGGTTTTTTATTATGGATAGCGAATTATTATCATCGAGCTTTCGATTTGTTAAAAGCTTGTCATTGTCTTCTTGTTGGTTTCTTAACGGCTTATTATCGTATGATTATATGTGCGTCGTCTATTACGCATTGAAATCTTGAAGGTATGTGTTTCATAACAAACCGATGAGTCCGCGTTAACAAATCGATAACATGCCGATAATAATAGGGTCACAATCCCTAAAGAAATCGATAGCTTTTCGGTGGCAAATCAATACATTTCTTTATAACAAAAGCGATAACTTTTCTAAAACATGGCCATAACAAATTGTAAAATAATCCATATTCGGCAGTTTGTAGGAAAAATTAAAAAAGAGCACTATGGAAGAGAAGGTCGGCCTAAAATCTCTTCGGAAGTTATCGCGCCTCACATTTATTTATTTATAGTTTTCTAAATTTTAACCTCCTTAATGATGAGAAGAACAAAGGGTTATTATAAAGCTTTTCAAATGACATTTCCATATAAATTTCCTACTATAGGCGCTTAATTAACTTATCTATTGTTTCATGAATAATAATGAAAAGCTGAAATCAGGTGAACAAACAGTTTCTGCTCTACCGAAATAACAAATTCAATGTAATTATTGATATTGCAGAGAAATGTTATTAGTCCACGTTTGGCAAATATTTTGCGTTTTCAAAAGAAAATTTCCTTATAATTTTTGATTTATGTATATATTTGCACAACTGAATGCAGTATCAAAACGTTCAGCGTATTTTTTATGAATAAATAGAGAAAAGTAAACAGACTCCACTAATTAGTTCTATCTGTTTCCAAATTGATAACGTGTTCTATCTAAGTTAAGTGGGTTGACATAATCAATATTTTGTGTTAAGTGTAAATGAGACGTTAATTTCCTATAGATTTAAACGTCTATTGATCTGTCACATTATTTTTAAAAAAATTATTTTCCTTGATTTTGAGAAGGATTTCTATGACGCAAAATAAAACCCATTTTTTTAATTTTTCGTATTTTTTTTCAATGAACTTATTCTACAAATTACATCTAATTCCTCCAAGCGCAATATAGGCGTGCTTGTACAGTGAATTTAGTTATTACATGCCGAAATAAGCCACTGTAAACTCGATACCATCGATCAAAAATTGGCTGCCTATGTATATATTCCACTAAGTACTAAAATAGGTTTCCCTGTAGAGCTTTTACGGTATAACTAAATTGCCGTATTTGTACGATTCCGAGTTGCTCGAGACAAAAGGTTGCAGACGAGTTTATTCGCTTTGGCATATGACCCAATAGTCAAGCTCGCATTTACGAATAAGAATACCTGTTACAAATAAGAATACATCATACAAGTATTTAGGAGACGAGGCTCTGGCGAACCCACGCCCTTTATCATAGGGGGTGGGGGTTCGGGATGTCAGAAGGTTCAACGTGGACATACCAACATACATACATACGTTCGGGAGATAGTCGGGGTAATACATTAATGAATATTTGTGCCGGATATATATCAGGCAAAGGACCATCAACATCGATAACACTCTCCAAAACCTTTGGGGAGTGTCTTTATCGGTACAAGAAGAAGAGCTTAATTTTTGACCGCACCTTTATCTGGCTACACGAAGTTTGTGGAATGTAACTTGAGATATTCATTTCTAAAAAAATTCCTTGTAAGTTTTTTCTCTGTTCTCCCATTTCCAGTATTCTAAGTAAAAAATCCTTGGGAATTTTTTCACCTCTCACATTGTTCTTATTCTCAACTATGTTAGAAAAAGCGAAAACCGGTTAAAAGGGAAACGCAGATTTTATGAATGTGATTGAAAGGCAGATTTCTCTGACATTTTTAAGAAGTTTTTTCAATCGTTAAATTAAGGGAACCCCATCAAAATAGTTATAAAGTAAGTTGTTTCTTTTACGAAAAACAACGTTGAAAAAAAAAAGTTGTACTAAAATATATTCATATTTTACAATAATACTCTTTATTTTATGTCGAGAAGTATATAGATAAGCAACGGAAGGGCTTTTAGTAAATTTGATGAGGCCAGAAATTGCGCAAAGATTTTTTAAGAAGGCTTAAAGAGGTTTGACGTATGAAGAAATAACAGAAGGCAACTCTCACAGATTTATGTTATCGCGCAGTGTTCTTATTTCGATACTCTGTTGATGTTGCTGTGGCTAGTGATGGAACCTGTTAGAAATAGTATCGATACCACCAGTACTCTTTATAAATACTCGGACCAAAGTATCGATGCTAGTACTCATACTCAACAAAAGGTTTCAAGTATACTCGATCCAAGTGAGTACTTCGGAAACTTTACCAAAACTGAAGAAACTTTTTATTTTCTAAATAAGATGGCGTGTTTTAAATTGAATAGAAAAAAATAAGGAAATTAAATTTGGGACACACCCGAACTTCACATACCTTTTCTCCGTAAGTGTTTTAACTCGAAATACTTGAGATCTCCAAAATTCACCAAAGTTGGCGAGAATGTCGCGATTGTATGGTAGGTACATGTGCAAAGGGATTCACCGAAATACGTACGTTTTAATTCGCTGGACTATGTTGATGTCTGCGTATAGCTCGTACAGCTCATCATTAAATCTTCTTCGGTACTCGCCATCGCCAACGCGTAGAGGTCCATAAATCTTTCGAAGAACTTTTCTCTCGAAGACTCCCAAAGCCGCTTCTTCTGCTGTTGTCATGGTCCATGCTTCTGCCCCATATAGCAGGAAGGGGTACGATAAGTGACTTGTAGAGTATTATTTTCGTTCGCCGAGAGAGGACTTTACTTTTCAATTGCCTACCTAGTCCAAAGCAGCATTTATTGGCAAGATTGATTCTTCGTTGGATTTCAGTGCTGATGTTGTTGCTAGTGTTGGTGCTGGTTCCCAAATAAACGAAGTCTTTTACTATTTCGAAATTATGGCTGCCAACAGTAGCGTGGTTGCCAAGGCGCATATGCGCTGACTCTTTGCTCGATGACAGCAGGTACTTCGTTTTGTCCTCATTCACCATCAAACCCATCTCTACCGCTTCTTTTTCCAGTTTGGAGTAAGCAGAGCAGAGCATTTACTTATTTACTTAACTGGATTTAGCCGTTTAAACGATTATGAACTTCCAACAAGGCGCGCCAGTCGTTTCTTCGCTGGGTTGCGCCAATTCGTCACATCAAGGGAAATTAAATCGTCTTCCACCTGATCCTTTCAGCGGAGTGGGGGCCGCCCTCTTCCTCTGCTTTAATAGGCGGGTTCCGTTAAAAAAACACTGTTCTAGTCGGAGCGTCATTGCCAGCGTATGCGCTGCTTCTTAATTCGCTAGACTATGTCCATGTCTGCGAAAAACTCGTATTCTTCGATACTCCCCGTCGCCAACTAAATAAAAGCGTAAAATTGCTATTGATAGTCATAAGTAAGACCAACTGAACCTTAATAAGGTTATGCTACGCCTCACATTTTTAGAAATTTCACGCGCCCAACGCTTTTATTTGTGTGATCAACGCCCTAGATTGACGAGGAGTGTTATGACTAGTACCTAGGACCTACCTAATTATTTTCTAGCTTTTATTATTTATTTTATTTTATTTATTATTACTTCGTGTTAGTATTGTTTTCAATAAAACTGTGTAACTTACATTTTTTTAATTATTTTATTTTCAAGTTTTTAGTCTTTGTTTAATTGCCTATTATTTCTCATTCTATTTAGTTCCTTTAGGGACTCATTATTACAAGGACTCTTTCCTGACAATTTATTTCAATCTCAAACCTCAATACATAATCTTTCCAAAGACCTTACTTGTCTCTGAGCCACGTATGCTTCTCGAACTCCAAAATATTTTGATGTCACTTCTACCGGACTGTATGTTGTTCCAAATATGAGCCAAATAGGACATCAGCTTTTTATTCATGTATGTATGAACACGTAACATATGAACAATATGGACCAACTCGGACCGCATATACGATTTTTTTAAACATGTCGATCCTTGTGCCACCCAGCGGCGATTTTTCTCATAGGTCGCTTTCTATTCATATGTATATTTTATATGTGTTCCAAATATTGGCTCATATTAATCATAATTTTGGCACAAATACGATTTTTTTGAATATCCCGATGTTTGCGCCACCTATCGGAGTTTTTTTCTTATTATTGCATGGTCATCGGGTTCTAAACTATATTCCAAGCTTGTAGCTTATCAGGAAGTTACTGTCTGTCTTGTCTGTCTGTCAAGTCAAGCTAAAAAAACCTGAACTTATTGATACTGCATTCAGTTGTGCAAATATATAAACAAAAAGTCATGACGAAATTTTCTTTTGAAAAAGCAAAATAGCAAAATATTTGCCAAACGTGGACTAATAACATTTCGCTGGAATATCAATATTTATATTGAATTTGTTGTTTTGGTAGAGCAGAAACTGTTTGTTCACATGATTTCAAATTTGCATTATTATTCATGAAACAATAGATAGGTTCATTAAGCTCCTATAGTAGGAAATTTATATGGAAATGTTATTTGAAAAAGCTTTATAAACCTTTTGTTGTTCTTATCTATAGGAAAATTATAAATGAAACAGGATTCGCCACGGATAGGTGGGGTTGACAATTGGGTTTGGAGAAGCTATATATTGCGCTGGCAACGGGAAAAGGTTGCGCTACACAACCCCTTGAATCTCGTATTTAAGTCGCCTCTTACGACAGGCATACCTACCGCGGGTATATTCTAACCCCCTAAACCGTTTGGGGTGCAGAAATACACTCGGAGTGCTTCCCAAACACTGCTAAGAGGCGACCTCGCTTAGAAAAATTTTCTTCTAATTGAAAAAACTTATTTCTAAAATTTTGATGTTTCATTTTCTCGTAATTTTTGATATCGAAAAAGTGGACGTGGTCATAGTCCGATTTCGGACATTGTTTATACCAGGATAAAGTGAGTGCAGATAAGTACGTGAACTGAGTTTAGTAAAGATATATCGATTTTTGCTCAAGTTATCGTGCTAACGGCCAAGCGGAAGGACAGACGGTAGACTGTGTATAAAAACTGGGCGTGGCTTCAACCGATTTCACCCATTTGCACAGAAAACAGTTATCGTCATAGAATCTATGTCCCTACCAAATTTCACAAGGATTGGTACATTTTTGTTCGACTTATGGCATTAAAAGTATTCTACACGAATTAAATAAAAAAAAGGCGGAGACACGCCTATTTTGAATTTTTCTTTTATTTTTATATTTTGTTGCACCATATCATTACTGGAGTTGAATGTTGGCATAATTTACTGATATACAGTAAAGATATTAAATTTTTTGTTAAAATTTGACTTAAATTTTTTTTTAAAGTGGGCGTCATCCGATTTCCCTAATTTTTGTTTAGCACACATGCAGTAATAGGAGTAACGTGCCTACCAAATTTCATCATGATATCTTCAGCGACTACCAAATTACAGCTTGCAAAACTTTTAAATTACCTTCGTTTAAAAGTGGGCGGTGCCACGCCCACTGTCCAAATTTTTTTTTTGAGTATAAAAATTATAAGGTCATTTTCTTTTAAAATAGCAAAAAAATATTTGCGAAACGTGGACCAATAACATTTCGCTGCAATATCAATAATTATATTGACTTTGTTGTTTTGGTAGAGCCGAAACTGTTCACATGATTTCAAATTTTCATTATTATTCATGAAACAATAGATAGGTTCATTAAGCCCCTATTGTAGGAAATTTATATGGAAATGTTATTTGAAAAAGCTTTATAAACCTTTTGTTGCTCTTATCTATATCGAGGTTAAAATTTTAGCAGGCACTTTCTTCCGAAAATTATAAATAAAGAAATAAGTATAAGGCGCGATAATCTCCGAAAATATTTTAGGCCGAGCTTTTCTTCCAATTAGCGTCGTGCTCCTTTTTAATTTTTCCTACAAATTGGCGTGATGAGACTTGTTTTATGCCGACTGCGAACGGCATCTGCAATGCAGTTGAGTTTTCACTGAGTGCTTTTCATGGCAGAAATACACTGTTGTTGTTGTTGGTGTAGCGATAAGGACACTCCCCGAAGGCTTTGGTGTTATCGAGTTGATGGTCCTTTGCAGGATGCAGATCAGGTACGTTCCGGTACCAAGCCCGACCATCTCGGGAACGATTTGTTATGACCACATGCGACCTTCTAGGCCATCCCGACTTCCCACCCCCTAGACACATGAGGAGTTCGGGGCGACAGAGCTTCGGCTGTTAATGAAACAGGATTCGCCGCGGCTAGGTGAGGTTGACAATTGGGTTTGGAGAAGCTATATATTCCGCTGGCAACCTGAAAAGGTTGCGCTACACAAACCCTTGAATCTGGTATTTTAGTCGCCTCTTACGACAGGCATACCTACCACGGGTATATTCTAACCCCCTAACCCGCTGGGGTGCAGAAATACACTCGGAGTGCTTCCCAAACACTGCTAAGACCCGACCCCGCTTAGAAAAATTTTCTTCCAATTGAAAAACCTTATTACTAAAATTTTTATGTTGCTTTGCCCGGGGCGTGAACGCAGTATCTTCGGTGTGGCATGCGGAGCACGCAACGTTTTGATCGCATAATTTTAAGTGGGATAGGAACTATGAGGCAAATTCGTTTTCATCAGTAACACTTTTGCACGTTTCTGAAGAAACCATTAAAAAAAAATGGCGAAAAAATAAATTTTTTCTCCAAAACACTCCTCAAAACCCAAAAAATATTTTTTTTTTGTGCAAAAAACTGTTATCGCCAAAGTTTTTAGCGGACAATTTTGAGTCGGACAGGGCATACATGAAAATTTTAAAATCAAATGAAAATTTTTTAAATAGGTCATGAAAAAAACCTTAAAAAACAAAGAAAAAAACAGTAAAAAAACTCAAATTTTGCAGGCTCGAAAATATTTTTTTTGGGTATGCTTAGTAGAACTTTTTTTCCTGAGCCCAAAACCTATCGAAAAATCGATGGCGCGATATAGGTTAATAAATCGACCCAGCTTAATGTATAATGAGCAGAGTAGATAAAAAAAATGTTTACGTTCAAGTTAAATTTTGAAGTATTTTTATTTGGTCTATTTTCTCAAATCTAGAAAAAAAGCTTTTGCTTACTTTTTATTGCTATGACCCAATAATCTATAAATAGCGCCCACAAAACTTATCTTGCTTTATTTAACACTTACAATCAGCGAAAACAGTCAAAAATTACAATGAAACTACACAATTATTTCGCTCTTTTTTCATACTGAGCTGCTTCCTGGCCTGTGCGCAATCGGTGAATAGAAAGGGCACACGTACGACGATAGAAGCTAACCGACACTTGGTAACAATTTATAGAGAGAACGATCAAGAAAATTGGTTTTATTTGGGCGCTGGTTCATTGGTCACTATGAAAATGGTGGTTTCTTCTTCGGCAACTGTGCTTGGACAAACGAACAAAATGTTCGTTGTAGCTGGGGCAAGCAAATTATTTGCAAATGAACACGTTCGCAGTGTGTAAAAAATATATTTGCCAGATAATACTAATTTGTATACAACTGTGATTGAAGTGGATTCACCCTTTACCCCGGGTCCTACAATAGAAGCAATAAAAAATGTAATTCTAACTTAAAGACGGTGAAAGAAATACAGGTTACTGGATGGGGTAATGGAGCAATGTTATGTTCATCATCAAAATACCCTACTATAGAACCTAAACCCGCACTCCGAACTAGTACCGTGCCTATAATAGAAAGCCAGGAATGTTCGACGCTTTACGGCAAAACGTTTTTCATAAAAAAATCAATGATTTGTGGTGTTCGTACCGATGATGCGCATTATGGAGGCATTGGAGCAGCGGTCGTTGTGAATGGAGAACTTTGTGCGGTCGCATTATATAAGTCCAGTGATCAAATTAAATTGCCGTTTGTATATGTAAATTTATCTCATTCAGAAGTTCAAAATTTTATATCTGCAGCGGAAATGGGATTGTGTTGTAAGAAAAAAATTGTCGGCAAATTTATAACAACCCAATATTGCTTGTATAGAGATGGTTAATTCGCAAACATCAGAGTGTCGAAATATTGTTCTTAAAATATTTTTATTTTTTCGATAAAGGAATGTAGCACTTTGTGTTAACTGTAAATAAATATTACTGATTATGATTTAATAAAATTTTGTTTATATGCAATGAAAGTGTGCAGCATGCAAATGCCCTAGGTGGTGAGACCAAACTTTGGTCCTAACCAGGGTTCAGAAAAAAGTTTTTTTCTTTTTTACTGAGCCCAACAAACCTTATGATAAGCTTATTCCTATTTCATCAATTATGAACTGAAAAAAACGAATACTCTTATCTTAAAACTCACTGAAGTATTTATCACTTCCATCGCATTAAATTAAAAGCACTGCATAGGGTGGAAATTAGGCCGGGTCGATTTGTGGGGAGGCAAAAAAATCGCCCATTGCTCTATGAAAATCATATTCTAGGGATCAAAATAAGAAACTTTGCCGAAGGAACCATACCTCTAAACCGAATTCTGGTGTCCCCCAATTCGTGTCGAACTTTTGGGTAGGGGCAAATTTTGAAAAATCCCACTTTGACCCATTTAGAGTGCTCCAATCGAGTCCAAATGTATGACCGACCCCCACTAACTTTGGAGGCCCGACCCACCGATGCCAGTGGCACACCCCCTGGAACCCATCTGGGGGTTCACCATACAAAAAATTTCAAAAGATCGCCGGTTTTGCACTTTACATGGAAAAATCAGCGAAATGCCTATGTTTTTTCTTTTTGGAGTTTATTTTTCTCTTTAGAAATTTATTTAGTCAGAACATATGTAAATGAAAAAATGAATTTAACTTAGTAATAGAAAAGAAATTAAAAAAATATATTAGAAATTAGCGTTTTTACAACCCCTTTAAAACCAAGGCATCACTGTGATGCATTTGCATGTCGTAAACATAGTTGTGTAGGTTTTTTATTCAACCGTTTTAAAAAATGAAGGTATCACGGTGACACAATTGTAGATCGTAAAATTGCTTGTGTTGTTTTTTTTAAGCCACCACAAGACACAGCAGGTCGAATTGAAATTACCATTTCATTCTTATTACCTCGTCTCGTAGACCATATATAACGCAACAGTTTTTGTGAAAAGTGTGAAGTGCTAATTTCAGATAAAAAAATATTTCAAAAAAAAAAAATAAGTGAAGTGACCATTCCAAATCAAAAAGTTTACAATGAATCCACCATCCTCTACACCGCAAGATGAAGAAACTACATCAACAACTATCGAAAACCCAATGAGTCATATACCCAAGCATGATGTTACTGTTTTTGGTGTGTCTACTGATTTAACTGATCTTAATTTACCAACCCATCTGGATATCTTGAGATATTATTTTTACTTAAGTGAACGTGCTAAAACAGAACAAATAAAGTTTTCCCATAAATCATTCACTATTCAAGTACAAGATAAGTTGATTGGAATTTGGGAAAAACTTGGTATGGAAATAATGCTGAAAAAAAAGTTTATTTAATAAATTGAATAAATTGCTTGACAAGTATCAAGAGCAAATCAAGAGAAGAAACAACACCCAACAACTTACAGAGTATGTAAAATTTCTGGAAACAATTTTTTACATTGGAACACGTAACTGCGATTTGAAGGCAGCTCCATGTGCATGCGGCTGGGTTCCCTAACGCCTCAAAGAGTTCATGCACGATCAACATAATCAGAGAAGACTAACAATGGATGCATTTATGATGGAAACTGAAGAGCAAGGAGCAACGTCTATGTCATCAATGCCAACATACCAAGATCCCGATGATTCAACATACGCACCGCCACCGGTTCAAGAAGATATGGATAGAAGCACAAGTTCACAATACACAGAGAGATACGATTGTTTTAACTTTGCCTTGGTATGTGACAGATTTGGTGTGCCTGACAGAGTAGCATCAGCATTGGGAACCGCTCTTTTACAAGATTTTAAAATTAAAGATAAGCATGGGAAACCTCTCATCATGGATAAATCGAAAGTTCGCAGAGAAAAAGAGAAATGCAGACAAGAAGTGCTTCGCAAACGGTTAGATAATACCAATTTGTTAGCCTTTTCATTCGATGGCAGAAAAGATGATACTTTAACGATAGATACAATTGATGAGAAGTATCATACTAGGATGGTAAAAGAACCTCATCATGTTATTTTGGGAGAACCCAATTCTGAATTGATTGGTTACGTAAGACTGGAGCATGAAACCACTGAATACAAAACACCCAAATTAAATGGTTTTTTCAACGATAAAAATATATCACTGGATGTATTAATTGGAATATGCACTGACGGTGAGCAAACAAACACTGGCCCACACGGTGGAATTATACGACGATTAGAATTGCTGTTAAAAAGACCATTGCATTGGTTCGTTTGCCTTCTACACTTCAACGAACTTCCGTTTCGGCATTTGTTTGAAGCTTTGCATAAATCAACCAGCACTGGACCAAGATCGGCAACCGGAAAACTGAGCCGTCAAATCGAAACTTGTGAAACTCTTGCGGTAAGTTATTGCTATCACTCTTTTATTTTAATTGTCAACCATTTTTAATTATTTTATTATTATATATTTTCAGGTGGTGGACGGCTTCCAGAAAATTGAGTTGCAAAATATGCCCCCTGCTCCAGAAAAAATTTAATTTTCCACAGATTAGAAGTACTTATACGACATGGCCCATGCAATTTCTAGCGGCGTGGTTCTGGTGGATCTGGTTAACATCAAACCAGGGAAAATTGTACATTCTCGGTGGCTCACCAAGGCCGCTAGATTATTGCGATTATATGTGATAACGGAAAATCCAGATGCAAATTTAAGAATTCTGGTTGAATTTATAATCAAATGTTATGTGCCAATGTACTTTAATATCAAGAATTACAGCTCTGTCGTGTAAGGCAGTGCATTATTTTTCAAGTTCATTGGTTGGTCACGATTTCTAGAACCTCGTTTACGCAAAATTGTCAATGAAGTAATTAAAGATAATTCATATTATGCGCACTCGGAAAATATCTTGTTATAAATGTTGTTTGATGATAGCAAAGAAAAGCGCGACTGTGCCATTAAGAAAATTCTACGCTATCGAACCGATGTTGACGAGCCAATGAAACTTAAGAGTTTGTAAAAAACCAGATATAAACTTTAATTGCACAAGTTATACGGAAATGATCAATCTGAATGATATAAATATCGTATTTGAACCACCATTCACGGGAAGCATTCCGTACGATACATTAAAAGAATATTTAAATCAAGATGATCCACCGTTTAATGATCCAAAAATTCCATCACACATACAAGGAACGGAACGACATGTTCAATTGTTAGCTAGCGTTTCCAAACGGGTTATACCGGAAAATGTAGAGGATGTTATGGTGACGACATTAGAGAGCCGTGCGAAATTGCCCAGACTTGAAAATAAAAAAGACTTCAAAAAATAATTTTTTTTAGTTTCTTTTCTATAACTCACTTAAATTAATTTTTTCATTTACATATGTTCTGACTAAATAAATTTCTTAAGAGAAAAAATAGATATTATAATAAATAAATAATAAATATTATTATAAATAAGTAAATAAAAATAAAGAAAAAATATAGCCATTTAGCTGATTTTTTCATGTAAAGTGCAAAACCGGCGATTTTTTGAAATGTTTGTATGGTTAACACCCAGGGGGGTTCCAAGGGGTGTGCCACTGGCATCGGTGGGTCGGGCCTCCAAAGTTAGTGGGGGTCGGTCATACATTTGGACTCGATTGGAGCACTCAAAATGGGTCAATGTGGGATTTTTCAAAATTTGCCCCTACCCAAAAGTTTGCAGTACATCCAGCTATAACCAGATGGATCGGCTGCATGTTAAATTACAGAAAGATTACTTCACAATGGGGTTGGATTCCTCGAAATCAGTGGACAGTGGCAGGGGTGTTATCTGCCACCAGCTGTTTGGATAGTTCGGTGAGGAACCCGTCAAACTTACGGCATACGCAGATTACATGTCGATTGTCACAACTGAGAAGTGCCTTCAAAATCGGGTTGACTACCCACGCGGTCCAATATGGTCCTGTTTACTAAGAGGTACAAAGTCCCAAATCGGACTATGCCTAAGCTAGGAGGGGTGACCTTGCCGTAGAAACCTTGCGAAAATATACAGGAATCATTCCAGGCAACAAATCTTCGTGGCAGCTCAACGTGGAGGAGAGCGTGAAGAAGGTATCCACGGCACTTTATGAATGTAAAAGAATCTAGCCCCAGACTAAAAACCAAACGTCTTAAAAGTGCAATAACGGAACCGGAATTATATGTAATCTTAATATATAAAAAACACGTGTCACTATGTTTGAGGCCAATGGGCTCCTAAACTACTGAACCGATTTTGAATTTGTTTTGCACTCCGTGTGTAGTTTGATCTACTCTGAAATATAGGTTATATCTCAGTTTATGGTCGCAATATTATTTTATTGCAAATTTTTTTATTAGTTTATACGTAATAATAAAATGTTACGCATACGCACTGGCACTCATATTTTCAGGTGGTACTTCCGTGTAATTGGTTGGTGTTTAATTAAACAACATCCTTATCAATAAAAAATATTATAGCGAATGATATCAAGTATAGCACCAAGACCATCGAGAGGGGGCCCGGGGTTTCGGAGGGGGCCCGCGATTGAGGTACTAAGACAATTTTTTTAATTCAGGAGAGTCTTTAGTTTTTCCATGTGCAATTTTTAAGCCGAATTTCAAAAGCAACGAAAATCTGCATTTCGTTTTAATCTTATAGTGAAGTGTGAAAAATAAAAATCTATATATGATGAATTTCATATCAAAGGCTGAAAAAAACGTACATTTTGAACCCGACACCTTCAGAATTTGATGAAATTTTGCATGGCGTTACATCTTACCCACCCAAACACAACCTCATTTTTAGAAATTGCATTTTCGAAAAATTGTGGGCGTGGCAAGGTATCGAAATATCCGAAAATATTAGAAAAATTACGATAATAGGTACTTTTAAAGTGTGATTACTACGGAATGGCTTTACCGATGTCAAAGATCTTCATACCATTAGAAAGGTATTGAAATAAGCTTTCAAAAAAATACACTGTAAAAATTTTTTAGTACACTGAAAAAAATTTTTTTTTAAATAAAATGTAAAACTGAAAAAACACTTCAAATATCAAGCGATTTTGAAAAATAAAATTTTATTTTAGAAAGGTCTATTTAATATATATAACATATCTGAAAACTAAAATGGGGTTTTTTTTTTAATTTATTTAAGTAAATGCATCTCTTGGTTACTTTCTGATATTTTGATATCACGCGTAAACTAATCAACCGATTTCAAAAATTTTTATACCGTTAGAAAGGTATTATAAATACCTTTGAAAGCATATACTGTAAAGATTCTATATTACACTGAAAGAAAAAAAAATTTAATTTTTTTCCACATTTTTTTTTTCAAACTGGGAAAACACTTCAAAGACCAAGCGATTTAAAAAAAAAATTTTAGAAAGGTCGATTTAATATAAAAGCTAGAATGGAGTTTTTTTTTTCTTTTAAAAAAATTTATAAGTAAAACCATCTCTTGTTAACTTTTTTTTTATTTTGCTATTATTGTGTGACAAAAAAGGTACCTAGCTATACTTTGGAAGTTATACAGATACAGATACTATGACTAAGTATTCTAATAGATTCGAACAAGAATCGTATTATTCAATCGTATATATCATATTCTTCAGACACGCACAATAAATAGACATACACTTAATAAAGTTAATTTTTTATTTATTTAGATTTAATATACAACTTTGCGCACCTCATACTGCTGACTTTCGGAATATTTGCTTACTTTCAGTGATGTTTCATCTAAAGGTACAAAAGAATGAAAGCTTTGAGTTCCCGTAATAGTTTTGGCATTTTTGTGTCTTGAAAGTAGCTCTTCTTTTGTTTTGTTGTATTCATCAGCGTCTGCGTAAGCATGGAGGTGTTATACGTTTGTGAAGCCCAATGATAAGGTCCTTCGCCGTTTGAATTTGATTTTTATTTGCCATGGTATAATTCCGAGCGCCTCTTTTTAATGTCCCACCTATACCATCACATGCAGATTTTCCATGGCTAGTTGCGTAAAAGTACCACTCAGCGAATATTTCGAAATCAATTTTATGATGACATAAATTAATTAAGTTGTATTTGTTTTTGTACTGTGCTCCTGCACCATCTGACACGTAGATAATTTTCGTAATTGAATTGCTTATATTAGTCTTAACAAAATTAATCATTTTTGAAATATATAGATGAGCTGCTATGCTATCGTGGATATTACAATCGGATATTATGGCAAAGGTTCTATGAATTAAATTATCGTTATCTTTGTAATAAATAACGAACGGATGTATGGTGGCTTGATTATTATTCCAATGATATCCTTGAATGGCATCTTGTATAACAAACGCATAGTCTTCAGCGAAATCCATTTGAATTAGCAGTTCTCCTGGCAGCAGTGTTATTTTTCGTTCACTCACGAAGCGGGACTTGCGCTTAGCTGTGGAATGATGTGACACCAGCTTATTGATGTGTTGTACAAAATCGTCAACAAATGTGTTTGTAGTACAGGAAATGGTTTCGAGATTACATCTGAGTGTTGTGTTCCAGTTTTTGTAAATGACTTCTTGAATCGAATTTTTTTCGTAATATTCCAACATCATCGTTCTAAGGTTCGTTAAATTATCGTAGCACCGACCACACATTGATACGCAACACTCACTGTTTTCTATATTACCATTACAGACAACGAATTTAATAACATCTTTATAGCTTCTGAAATTATGTTGACCTTCCATCGATTTTAAACCGGATTTTTCGAACATCAGTTTTACATTCTGATGCAATGTGCACACACAAACATTTTGCTGGTTTCCAACCCCAAGTTTGATACAATTCTCTGATCGCAACATGGTAAATTTTGTAAATCCTAATTGAAGTGAAGGATGTATTTTTCTAAATTCATAGTAAGTTTCACGAAGCGAAGACAGCATTAGTCTTTTTTGAACTTTCTCGCGTATGTTTCCTTGTCTTACTACAATTGAGTCCTGTGACCCAGGCATGATTTGGCTGATTTCATCATCTTCATAAAACAATTTTACTGTGTTTAAAGTTTGTTCAGGTAAACTACGCCTGTCCATGCTAGAGCGTTTGACGTCCGAAAACTTTGTTTTATTTTTTTGTATATCTTTGCTAATTTTTATCAATTCGTAAGATAAATCATGCCCAAAAATGTCTTTAGTTTCCTTAGATGTCATGGTGTTTGGTAATAGAGATAACATTTTTTGCTTATCCAAATTATTTGAGCAGTTTTCGATTTGATATTTCATGTTCTCCAAAATTTGTTCGTAGTAAGCTTTGATCTTCTGATAAAGTTGACAGTGAACCACATCCAAGTGAATCCGAAATACTTTGCGCAATTTGCTGTGCTTTTTTTTCTAAATATTTTCGCTTCATTGGCGATGGATGGCTTCCAAGATGAGGAATAACATGCTTATTTATATTGTCGACGAGTTCGTTGCGTTCGAGTGATTTAGGATAGCTGCTGCATGTTGGAACTTCCTTATATTCTTGATACAATTCACCGCTAGTCAAGATTTCTTGTGCCTCTTCATTTTCCGTTTCAGCAGAACGTTGATTATCAGCAATCTTGATAGCATCCTTAAGTTTAAAGCGACAACTTTCGAAAATACGGCAACGATGAATGTCGGAGACTGCTGGAAAATGCTCAGATATCAGCGCTGCTTCGTTTAAGCTAATGTTTCGAAGTTGATAGGAACATTTTCTTGATAGCTGCACACATCTGTATTTATTAGTTGATTCCATATCAATGCCTAGTTTCGTTCTGGTCTGTGTCTATCCGTTGTGTTGTTTTTTATAGTCCATGGGTGCTGCGCCAGGTAATGTCAATCTATGTGTCCGTGGTAGGTAACGTTAATATGCGTGTGTGTGTGATTTTTGCCGTTTGGTCAATTTTTCGTTTTTGCTTGTTCATTGTTACGTGTTTGGTTGCTGTACCTTCTGGCTTGTGCTGTTTTTTGTAAACTAGTTTTAAGGGTTCAAATATTTCGTCAAAGATAGTGTTTTGAACTTTCTCACGTATGTTTCCTTGTCTTACTACAATTGAGTCCTGTGACCCAGGCATGATTCGGCTGATTTCATCATCTTCATAAAACAATTTTACTGTGTTTAAAGTTTGTTCAGGTCAACTACGCCTGTCCATGCTAGAGCGTTTGACGTCCGAAAACTTTGTTTTATTTTTTTGTATATCTTTGCTAATTTTTATCAATTCGTAAGATAAATCATGCCCAAAAATGTCTTTAGTTTCCTTAGATGTCACGGTGTTTGGTAATAGAGATAATATTTTTTGCTTATCCAAATTATTTGAGCAGTTTTCGATTTGATATTTCATGCTCTCCAAAATTTGTTCGTAGTAAGCTTTGATCTTCTGATAAAGTTGACAGTGAACCACATCCAAGTGAATCCGAAATACTTTGCGCAATTTGCTGTCCTTTTTTTTCTAAATATTTTCGCTTCATTGGCGATGGATGGCTTCCAAGATGAGGAATAACATGCTTATTTATATTGTCGACGAGTTCGTTGCGTTCGAGTGATTTAGTATAGCTGCTGCATGTTGGAACTTCCTTATATTCTTGATACAATTCACCGCTACTCAAGATTTCTTGTGCCTCTTCATTTTCCGTTTCAGCAGAACGCTGATTATCAGCAATCTTGATAGCATCCTTAAGTTTAAAGCGACAACTTTCGCAAATACGGCAACGATGAATGTCGGAGACTGCTCAGATATCAGCGCTGCTTCGTTTAAGCTAATGTTTCGAAGTTGATAGGAACATTTTCTTGATAGCTGCACACATCTGTATTTATTAGTTGATTCCATATCAATGCCTAGTTTCGTTCTGGTCTGTGTCTATCCGTTGTGTTGTTTTTTATAGTCCATGGGTGCTGTGGCAGGTAATGTCAATCTATGTGTCCGTGGTAGGTAACGTTAATATGCATGTGTGTGTGCGCGGTATTGACACGTCCGAATTGTTACCTTTTCCAAGGGTTTGTTTTTGTAGGTATTTAGACATACCATTTGTTAGCTAAGCAGTAGGTTGAGGTAGGTAGAAATCGGTGATTTTTGCCGTTTGGTCAATTTTTCGTTTTTGCTTGTTCATTGTTACGTGTTTGGTTGCTGTACCTTCTGGCTTGTGCTGTTTTTTGTAAACTAGTTTTAAGGGTTCAAATATTTCGTCAAAGATTGTGTTGGTTTGTTCGTTTATTATCCTGCCGTCAAATGTTTTTAACTTGTATATCTCCATGTTCTCAAGTACATTGAGCCGCCGAGCTTTTCCTTGTACGTGAAGTATTCGATCCGTTGTTTTGATGTTAGCTGGGGTGCACCCCACTGGAATAAAAATTTTTTACAGTGTATTTTTTCAAAAGGTGATTTTGATACCTTTCTAACGGTATACAAATTTTTGAAATCGGTTGATTAGTTTACGCGTGATATCAAAATATCAGAAAGTAACCAAGAGATGCATTTACTTAAATAAATTAAAAAAAAAAAAACCCCATTTTAGTTTTCAAATATGTTATATATATTAAATAGACCTTTCTAAAATAAAATTTTATTTTTCAAAATCGCTTGATCTTTGAAGTGTTTTTTCAGTTTTAAATTTTATTTAAAAAAAATTTTTTTTCAGTGTACTAAAAAATTTTTACAGTGTGTTTTTCTGAAAGCTTATTTCAATACCTTTCTAATGGTATGAAGATCTTTGAAATCGGTAAAGCCGTTCCGTAGTAATCACACTTTACCTATTATCGTCATTTTTCTAATATTTTCGGATATTTCGATACCTTGCCACGCCCACAATTTTTCGAAAATGCAATTTTTAAAAATGAGGTTGTGTTTGGGTGGGTAAGATGTAACCCCATGCAAAATTTCATCAAATTCTGAGGGGGTCGGGTTCAACGCATATTGGATTTGATATGAAATTCATCATATATAAAAAGAAAAGCTAAAATGTGTGTTAGTTGGTAGCCGGTGTTTGAAGAGATACGTCGGTCGATTTTGATCAAACTTTCACACAAGTTGCGTAAACCTCACGCGGTGGTTACCACATAGGTTTGGGTTTGGTTGCGATCGACGTACAGGGTCTCGAGATATAGGGCGAAACGTGGACCCGAGTACTCCTACAATGCGTTTATACAATATGGATATCAAATGGAAGCTGTTGATGAGTGCTTTAGTACAGAGTAATATATTATCCAGAGACAGAGTGGGATTGGATTAGGACTAAGACTGGGACTGAGACTCAGAGTGGGACTGGGGCTGGAATAAAATACATACCACCCTCTGGAACAGGCAATACGGGATGCAGAAGAATGAGAAGGAATTGAGAGAAGAGCAAAGAGAGAAGGAGATTGAGAAAGAGATAGAATGAGACGAAGATGGAGATAGATGAAGCGAAAAAAGGAGGGAGGAGTGAATAAAAACATTAGAAAAAAGTGAAGAGGGAGAGGGCAGAGTCAGACGGGAAAAGCTTATTAAAATGTATGAAGATGGGCCAAATTTAGGGCAGCACAACGTCTGCCGGGTCTTCTAGTTATAAATAAATAACTGTAAGGCACGTTAACCTCCGAAAAGATTTTAGGCCGAGCTTCTCTTCCAATTTGCGTTGTGCTCCTTTTTAATTTTTCCTACAAATTGCCAGGACGGGACCTACATGTTTTATGCCGACTCCGAACGGCATCTGCAAGGCAGACAAGTTTTCACTGAGAGTTTTTCATGGCAGAAATACACTCGGAGTGCTTGCCAAACACTGTTAAGGAGCGTCCCCGCTTATAAAAATTGTCTTCTAATTGAAAAACCTTATTTCTAAAATTTTGATGTTGCTTTTCCCTGGGCGTGAACGCAGGATCTTCGGTGTGGTAGGCGGAGCACGCTACCATCACACCACGGAGACCGCCATTACATGTAATTAGGTACGAGAAATTGGTTAGTAGTGTTGTTATTGAAGTTTATGGGTTTCAACTAGCAGTTACGGGAATAATTTTACACAATACACTTCTTCTCAACAAATCTCTTTTGCATTTGCTTTAAAAGCTGAATATATAGAAATAAATTTATTTAATCGCAAATCGTTGTACATAAAGCTATCAGTTTTAAGAAGTATTTCAGCCTTATTTCTATTTAAACTATTTCTCGTGCCAAAATGCTTAGTTTTCAAGTGTCTTGCGTGACTTAAAACCAGGCTGGAATTTCTTAACCTCATTGAGCTGCTTTGAGCTGGATGAGAAATTTTTGCTTAGAATTTATTTTGTAAAAATTTTGAAACTATTACTTTTTGTTTGGCACGTTGAAACATTCCTTCACAAACTCTCGATATCTCTCGGTATGCTTAAACACAAATTAAGTGAGCTGCAAGTACACTTAATATAAAACAAATTAGTTTCATTCTTGTACTTCGGGGGAGCCTGAAATCCCTATAGGGCGCGTCCCCAGGTGGCGGATAGGGGAATGCCTCCCAGATATGGGTGGTAGGAGAGAAATCAAATATCTCCCGCGGACCACACAGGCCGAAGAAGGACACTTCGTTAATAAACCAAAGTACAAAAAAAAAAAAAAAAAAAAAAAAAAATCCTGTCGCCTCTTTGGGAGCCGAGTAGCCGGCAGGTGGGCGTCTGTTCTCCATGTAAGGAGCGGTCTGCTTCGAGAAATCTGTGAACTCATCACTCGCTGATTGAAATTTAAATAATATTCTAGCATGGATCAAAACGATAACGGAAACTATTCTCCACGGGGTAACCAGCATTTGCGACACAATCCCTCTGCTTCGGCAGCTGGCACATCGGATGTGGAGGTGCCAAATTCACGCTTTAATATTAGGATGAATGAAACTGAAACGACCGACCAAGATCATATTCCTGAAAGTAACAAACATCACAGAATCGGCATGAAGCATAAAACACAAATATGTACATGGAATGTACGAACTCTCTATGAGAGTGGTAAGCTTGAACAGCTACGGAGGGAAATGCACCGATACAAGATAGACATATTAGCCATACAAGAGTGCAGATGGACAGGATATGGCCGAATAAATGACCAAGGAACAACGTTCCTATACTCGGGCCGAAATGAAGGAGAGAGTCACACCAGCGGCGTAGGTTTTTGAATAACAAGTACAATAGTGAAAAGTATTATTGAATGGGTGCCGATAAGCCCCAGAATTATTATACTTAAACTCCGCACTAGAGCAAGGAAACTAGTCATCATCAATGTTTATGGACCAACAGAAAGCCAAAATGACGAAATCAAAAACGAATTTTTCGATACGCTCAACAGCTGCGTAAATTCACACGTTAATCAAGGGGACATATGTGTTATTCTGGGCGACTTTAATGCTAAAGTTGGATCTGACAATGATGGTCTAGATATATACATGGGTAAACACAGCCCTGGTACCCGGAATGACAATGGTAGTAGGCTTATAGAATTTTGTTGTGAAAACGGTCTGGTGATCGGTGGAAGCTTATTCCCACATAAATTAGTCCACAAAACAACATGGACGTCTCCGGATCAACGCACTAATAACCAAATTGATCACGTACTAATAAACAGCAGATGGAGGTCATCCTTGCTAGATGTGCGCGTTAAAAGAGGAGCAGATATTGGTAGCGATCACTACCTTGTAGCTGGTAGTTTCAGATTTAAGGTAGCCGCAGTACAGAAAAACCTTCAAAAAATTAGCAAGAAAATTGATATTGAGAAACTAAAGCATGAAGAATATCAAAATGCCTTTAATGCCGCAGTACGCGAACGTGTTGAACAGGTAAACATGAGTGGTACAGGTGACAGGCTAGACTCCGTTAATAATATCTACCAAGAACTTGGTAGCAGTATCCCTGGACACAAAAACAAAGCAAAGAAAGTATGGCTAACAAATAATACGTGGACACTTATTGAACAGCGGCGGAAAATTAAAGAATCGCTTCTCAGACGGACGAACAACAATGACACGGAGGAAGCAAGGCAGTTATCCGCAAGGTATAAAGAAAAATGCAAGCAAATTAAGAAGTCTGCTAGAAAAGACAAGAGGGAATGGGCTGACACATTAGCAAGTCGAGCTGAAACGGCAGCCAGATTAAATAATATGAGGGAACTCTATGAGATTAGTAGGGAACTCACCGGAAAATACAGGAGTGGTCAAAAACCAGTAAAAGAAAAAAAGTAAAACGGAAATCTTATTACTGAAAGCGAACAGCAAATGAGTGTATGGGTGGAACACTTCAAGAAAGTATTAAATAATCCTGTAGGTGAAGCGACCTTAAATTCCAACACTATTGCTGCAAACTACAACAGCCAACCCCACTTCAATGGGGTAAACAGCGCGCCCCCTACGAAAAATTAAATAATTTCAGCAATCAAGTCCTTAAAAAAGGGCAAGGCCCCAGGAACTGATGACATATATGCTGAATACCTCATAGCAGATCCAGATACCGCAGCTGAAACCTTACTTCCAATCTTCCGTCAGGTATGGGAAGAAGAATCCTACCCTCGTCAGTGGTATGAAGGCATACTTGTAAAAGTCGAAAAAAGAGAGATACCTCTGATTGTAACAACTACAGAGGTATCACCTTACTCTCGATTCCTAGCAAAGTGTTCTCCACGATCTTACTGTCCCGAATTCAAGAGGCGGTGTATGGAACTCTAAGAGAAAATCAGTTTGGCTTTAGACAAAACCGATCCTGTGTTGATCTAATAAATACCGTCCGAATCATTGTTGAACAATGCTGTGAATACAGAACATCAGCTTATTTACTTTTTATCGACTTTAAAAAGGCTTTTGATAGTCTCGACAGGAAATATATTTGGGAAATACTACGAAAACGAGGGATGCCCAATAAAATAATCAACATTATAAAGGCAATGTATGCCGAATTTAAGTGCCGGGTCAGTCACGATGGGCGCCTCTCAGAACCCTTCGAAATTAAAAGCGGGGTGCGACAGGGATGCATACTCTCGCCGCTCTTGTTTATCTTGGCATTAGACGAGATTATGAGGAACGCAGAAAATGGTGGACACGGTGTACAGTGGACGCCTTTCACTCAGCTAGGGGATTTAGAATATGCAGACGATGTCTGTCTGCTAAGCCACAGAAGTACTGACCCTCAACACAATTTAGAAGCTGTCAACACACATGCAAAGGAGGCCGGACTAAGCATCAATACAGCGAAAACCAAAGTCATAAGATGCGGCTATAGTATTTCATCAAGGCCATTGACGCTTACGGTTGACGAAAATGAAATCGAAGGTGTAGAGTCCGTTGTTTATCTTGGTAGTATTGTCTCAAATAAGAGCGGTGCAGATGAGGACGTTCAGTCTCGCATAAACAAAGCAAGAATGGTTTTTGGGCAACTGGCAAACGTGTGGAGGTCCAGCCAAATATCTTTAAAAACGAAGCTTCGACTGTTTAATTCGAATGTTAAATCAGTACTGTTTTATGCTTGCGAGACGTGGAAAAGCTCAACTTCAATTCAGAAACGTCTACAAGATTTTATTAATAAATGTCTGCGCCGAATCCTGAAAATTCGATGGCCGGAAAGAATTTCAAATGACGACTTATGGTCTAGAACAAATCAACCTAAGGCTACCACAGAAATAACCAAGCGTAAATGGTCGTGGATTGGTCACACTCTCAGAAGACCTCCAGTAAATATAGCCAGACAAGCATTGCGATGGAATCCACAAGGAAGCCGACGACCTGGTGCACCTGCGAAAACTTGGCGCAGAACTGTGGATAAAGAACTCGAAGACGCAGGATATACGTGGAATGACATCACAAGAACTGCACCTAACAGAATAAGATTTAAGTCGGTGGTCGAGGCCCTATGCTCCAATAGGAGTTGAGGAGGATGATGATGATGATGACTTAGTTTTCAATTGGTTTCACTCGACGGCCATCGTAATGACTCCATCAGTGAAAAGCCCTGACAAATTTTTTAAAGGCAAACGTAAATTTGAAATAAATTCTTTTAGCTCGACTAGTGACTAAATTCTATCACGAAAAGTATTTGATAACCGGGTTAATGAATGTGCGGCAATTTTTTTGGGCAGCGGTGTGAATTTTACCTCAGTGAAAATGAAAGAAAAGCCCCAATGTCGTGGCTAATGCCTAAAAAGAACCGAAACTGAAAAAGGGTCCAGCGGGGTTGGAAGGCACCGTTTTTGGTCCAAATGGACCAAAGTGGTATTCGTTATGGTAGCGTGAAAATTCATCATTCCAACTAAAGGCAAACTATTAATATGGTTGCCTACGTGAAAAAGTGATTTTACCTCGTAACATGGTTTTATGAACAAAGATCAAAATTTGAAATCAGGTGAACAAATAATTTATGCTCTACCAAAATAACAAATTCAGTATAATTATTGATATTCAAGCGATCATAGTGTACAAGTACAAGTGTGTTGACTTCTTTCTGACAGGCACTTGCTTAAGTGAGCATAACGGGAAAATCTGGGTTGTCATTGTTGTTTCGGTTGAAAACGGTCAATTAGGGTTCCGTGCAGAGACGTAAAAGATTGAAACAGAGTTTATGTAATCACAAAAGTGTTTCTCCTGTTCCACAGCATTTTAATTTTTTATCATGACGAAAAGTGTTCAGTTTAGAGTTATTGATTTTCATTAAAAGTTTAATTTATTACGGAGGGTTACTCCTTTAAGTGTAAAAAGCAGAGAAAACGTAGAGTTTTACAAATTATTGTGAAAAACTTTTTAATTTCAATTTCTGTACCCAAGTTCAATATATTTGTGTAACACAAGAATCTGGAGGTCAATTCCTTAACTATGAAAAACTGAAAAATGTACCTTTATTGAAAACTCATTTTCACACACAATTTACACTTTGAATTTAGTTGTGTTTTTTAGCACAAAATTTCGAAATTAAAAACGAAATTTTCATTTGTCAGAAACAACAAAAAAAAAAACGGCCTAATGTTAAAAAACCCTATTGAAATACAAACTGGCTTGTTTGTTTTTAATGAACTACGTTGTATTTTTCTTGTATTTCGTTAGTTTTTTTTAATATATTTCACCAGTACTGAAACCTTATTGGCTCTCTCGACAAAAAATATAAGAGAAAATACAAGAAAAATACAAAGAAAATAAAGTAGTGTCATACAGGAGTTTGATTTGTTTGCACTAACAGCACCATTTTATTTGCAGGAGACCTTCACAGCTACAAAAATTAAGGCGGATTTACACAGACGCTTTGGTTGTGTTGCATTCATTAATTCATCTGTCGGGCGAAGTATCGAAAAATTTACATAAATGCTTTGGTTGCGTGCCTACGCTTTGACAACGCCATACGAAAAACAGTGAAACGCCGTGCGTTATCTTTGCTTTGAAGCGACCAAAGCGTTTATATAATTTTGCCCTTATGCATTTGTGTGAACAGCCCTAGAAGTCAGAGCTGTAAAAGTGTGCAATCATTTGAAATTTTAAATCATTGATAAAGAATGCTGTTTCTTCATTCTTTCATTCCTTGTTAAGGAATGTGGCTTAAAAGTCAACCCATTCTTCATTCAGTAGTGGGAAAAAAAGAATGCACTCTTGAACTCCTTCGAAGAAAGAATGAAGTAATTGAATGAAACACAAACATTTTTCAACACAGAATAAGCATTCAAATGAACGCAGCCTTTGCTGAGTGTGCACGCATTTTTCTAGTACCAATCAGTTTTGAAAAATGTCGTACATGCACAAAACCCGCTCAATATCAAATGGTTGCATTGAATTAAAGCCACTTCAAAATATCTACACACAAATTTAATTATTGTCCGTAATTACCAGTTTTTTTAAACGGTTTTATTTAGCTTGAGTTGACAGGCCACATGGCCGCATGCACGGCCGTTGTGAACGAATCTTGTAATTGAAATTTAAGTAACTTTCCGATAAGCTAAGAACATGAAACTTGGAATATAGTTCAGAACCCGATGACAATGCAATAATAAGAAAAAAAATCGCCGCTAGGTGGCGCATGGATCGAGATATTCGCAAAAATCGTATTTGTGGACCGATTTGGCTCATATTTGGAACACTTAATACATACAAGAATAGACATCGACCTGTGAAAAAAATCGCTGCTAGGTGGCGCATGGATCGAGTTATCCACAAAAATCGTACTTGTTGCCCGATTTGGCTCATATTTGGAACACATAATACATACAAGAATACAAAGCGACCTATGAAAAAAATCGTCGCTAGGTGGCGCATGGATCGAGATATTTGCAAAAATCTTATTTGTGGACCGATTTGGCTCATATTTGGAACACTTAATACATACAAGAATAGAACTCGACCTGTGAAAAAAATCGCCGCTAGGTGGCGGAAGGATCGAGATATTCACAAAAATCATATTTGTGGTCCGATTTTGCCCATATTTGTAACACATAATACATAGATACATGAATAGAAAGCGACCTATGAAGCCCGATTTGGCTCATATTTGGAACAAGTATTGCATACAGTCCGTTAGAAGTGACATCAAAATATTTTGGAGTTGGAGGAGGGACAAGCATACGTGGCGCAGAGTACAGTAAAGTCTTTGGAAGGGTTATGTATTGAGGACTTAGGTTGTAACAAATTGTCAGGAAGTCTTTGTAATAATGAGTCACAAAATGAACTAAATAGAATGAGAAATAATAGGCAATTAAATAAAAACTAAAAACTTGAAAATAAAATAATTTAAAAAAAATGTTTAAGTTAAACGGATTTATCGAAAACAATACTTACATGAAGTAATAATAATACGAAAAGCTAGAAAATAATTGGGTAGGTCCTAGGTACTAGTCATCACACTCCTTATCAATCTATGGCGTTGATCAGACAATTAAATAAAAGCCGTTTAACTTAAAAAAATTTTTTTAATTATTTTATTTCGATATTTAAATGGTAATAAAGCACAAAGAAGTTAACTGAAAAAGTATTCTTATTGAAATTTTCTTAAAAACTTAAAAAATAAAAAAAAGCAAATGACAAAGATTTTAACATCCCTGTTCCGAAAATTGTCATCGTTCTAAAGAAGTGCTGCCAATGTGGCATATAAAAGGCTTGCAGAAAAAAGTACTAATCTACATTTGAACGTCCTCAGTTGTTGATTAAACAATTGAAAGATATATATTATAAAAGCTCTTAAGTTCCTTCATATATTCTTCCTAGCGGTTTATGGTCAAATACTGTATAATGGTTTCTGAGTTTCCAAATTGCAACAGCAATATACTATTTTTCTCTATTTTCTAAGAAAAATATTCTTCTAAACACAATAGTTTGTAATTACAGTCATTTAAAGTAGGCTCTATAGGTAGTTGTAGCTTTGTTTACAGCAAAGAAAAGTAACGAATCTGCTCAAGTAAGAATTTAACCTACAAATGCCATTCAAATAGGCAGAGAGATTAATGGTCCTTCTCAATCACTCGGGTCCTATATATATATTCCGTCAAACACTGTCAAAACATCAGCTGTAAAAAACTGTAATCCGATGGAGGAGGGAAATTTGCGGAGGAGGGAAATTAATAACCTCTGAAGAGTTTCTCCCAATGAAACATTTTTTTTTCGTGGCACATATGAAGGAAAACTGGGAAGGTGACTCAGGTGAATAGAAAATGCCTGAATGGCTGTAGGACGATGCCATGGAATTAGACATATATTTATCGAAATTCTGGGAATTAGGAAGCTCCGACGAAATCGCCGATAGACCTATGTACTTTGATGTATTTAAATTTAAACGACTTAAACTCATGTATCTATTTTTGTTATATTATCGGCAAAAAATATCCACAATTTACTCTATTTGATCAATGCACAATGTGTTCATTTACAATATCCATTTTGCTACAATAGCAAAATAAGTAGGACATATAGAACCAGTTTGACATATAGCAAGAAAGCAATATATTGTCTTTGCGAAGTTTAAAGAGAAACTGGCATATTTTGAGGATTTAAGGCAACTGCAGTTTCACCGTGTGATTCGCGGTTCGAATATCAGTGAAGCCTTTGATAACATTCGAAATTAACTGTTGATGATTATGTGGTGGTTTTCGAAATGTTGAAGTCGCAGTATGCCAGTAAATTTTTCTTTCTTTTCCAAAATAATTATTGTATTATTATAAGCCGGTGTTAAGCTCATGAATTCTTAAATATTAAACAGCTTGAATAATTAGAAGGGGCTATTATTTCCATTGATAAATTTTACGCCTTTTTTTGTACCCAACTCCTAAATTGATTTAACATATCTGATGGCAATGAAAGTATACAAAAAAAGAACCCTGGGGAAAAAGTATTTAGTACTGTATGGAAAAAAAAGTGTGCATTCATTTCAAGTTTACATTCATTAAAGATTGGGAATAGTTCCTACATTCCCACACTATATTGAATTATATTTTACCATTCAATAACGCACACACTTTAGATTTGAGTTAAGGTATTTTCAGAATTCAGGAATGGAGATTTATAATATGCAACCAATAAATCACAATTTTTTAAAAGAATGCTGAGAGAATGCACACTCAATTGATTCAATCTTTTTACAGCTCTGCTAGAAGTGAAATTTTTCCATGTTACACGTGTGCCGCTTTATATTTTGACTCTAGTTTAAATATATTTTGCTTTCCGTGTGTTTCCGCATTGTTGCAGGCTACAAATCTTCTAGTATTCTTATTTCCGCGGAAATATATGCAACTATTTCATCTGTAAATACTACAAAGTTTTATTGAACTATCAAATGCAACTCAGCTTAAAGTACTCTTAAGTACAAAAAATGCAACTCTAGACCTGAGATTTGCATCAGTTGAGCGAGGATGTTTGTAGTTTTGACGTTTATCGCTTAGTTGATACACTTGTATAGGTACACTATGCAAGCGATTTGTTATTAGTGCAAGTAAATATTTTGCTTTTTTTTTCAAAAGAGAATTTCCTAGTAATTTTTTGTTTATATATTTGCACAACTGAACTGAACTGCAATACCAATACGTTTAATGTATTTTTAATGAACAAATAGAGAAAAGTAAACAGACTCTACTTATTAAGTTCTATCTGTTTTAGAGATATACGCCGCCGCCGCCTATTTTCGTCGTATTTCGCATGCCGTATTAGCGTTCGGCGCGTTCCTATATTTGCTACACATTTAAGGCTGTCTTGGCCGGGATTTCCAAAAAGGTCGGATTTGGTCGAAAGGGGTATCAAGGGATGCGCATCGCTGCCAATTATAAGAATCCAATTGCGAGATTTAAGTCTTTCTAACCGTTCAAAAGCTATTTGAAAAAACAGGCGCTATCCATGCCGGCTTAACACGGATTTTGCATCAACGAATTCACCAAGTTATAAAAACAAAAAACTAAAAGAAAAGTTATGTAATAAATTGAAATGCCCACCTTGCCTAATTTTTCCAAAAATTAATAAAATGGCCAAAGTCAAATATGTTTTCAAATTGTCTTCCAGTTGTTAAAACCCGAAAATGGTGCCGATTATTTTAAATTCTATATCCCGATTGGCTAAAAGGATACGCGAAATCAGTCATGCAAAATCCTTTAGTAGGTTCCGGGGGTTTAAATACTACTTTGAAATGATTCTCACCTCTTAAGTACTTAAGTTGAAGATAAATGTACGTATGAGAAAGGTTTAAAAAATTTCTTGAAATTTTAACATCTGTTGTTTATTTACGAAACTATAAAATAGCGTCAGAAATGTTAACTTTGATTTTCACACTTCATCATTCAACCCCCAATTCTCCCAACTACTCCCTTGGAGTGAATCACACTGGTCAACATCATTTCTGTACATGGGTCGTGCGTAAATTTTTTTTTATTGCTTTTGCACCCAGAAATAAGAATATGAACATAAAAAAATTTTTGATTTGGTTTTGTTCGAAAAAAATGAGAAAAACGAAAAACATGAAAATTCATCAACATTTTACATAGATTTGATTTATTCTAGTATACTAAAAATCAATTTAAGATTTATTCTTATAAATTTAGTTTTAGAATACAGTTTAATGTTTAAAAATGCTTTTTCCTGCTTTTCCTGCCATATTCGGTAACATTTTCTCTTATTAACGTTCAAATATAGTCCCCCATCATGATTTCCGTATACTGGCCTTTGTAGCGTTTCTCAAACTCCATTATATTTTGATGGAATTGTTCCCCGTGTTCTTATGAATAAGCTCCCGTATTATCTTTGAATTTATCCAGATGTGAATGTAACATGTGCATCTTTAGCGACATTCTACATCCGATGGCGGAAAAATTCGTAATCATGCCAGTTATCAGCTCATCATAATTTTCATCCCTATGATTTCCAAGAAAGCCATGAACTACTCCCTTAAAATTGTTCCACGCTTGTTTCTCCTCATTGCTAAGTAGGTCCGGGAAAATATCGCAGTTCATAATTTTTTTTGTTTGAGGGCCAACAAAGACTCCAGCTTTAACTTTCGCCTCTGACAGCTTTGGAAAAAAGTCTGGAAATTTTTGAAAGCTTTAGACTCAATATTAAGAGCCTTCACAAATTGTTTAATAAGGCCCAATTTAATATGCAATGGCGGCATCAATGTATTTTTAGGATCGACAATTGCTTCATGGTTAATATTAAATCTTCCCACTCCATACTCAGTACGTTCAGGCCAATGTTTTTGTTGATAGTGGGCGGTATCATTTCTGCTATCCCATATGCAAAGATAACAGGAGTGTTTGGTACATCCACCTTGCATTCCAGTAAAAAAATCAAACCATCTTGAAGTCTCCAATAACTTCCCACTTGTATTCCGTATATTTGATTGCAGTTAATAGCATTTTAATACTGTCATAATTTTCTTTGAGATGTATGGAATGTGCCAGTGGAATAGATGGAAATTTGTTCCCATTGTGTAAAAGAACTGCTTTTAGACTTTTTGTTGCGCTGTCGATAAAGAGGCGCCATTCATTTGTATTACAAGGAATACCAATTGCTTCAAATAAACCTTTCACGTCATAGCAAAAACAGAGTCTATCTTCCTTACTGTAGAAACAAGAAAATTCTTCATGACGCTTTCTTTGCCGAGATATTCGAACATCAGAAGTAAATTTCGTTGCTTAAGCCGCGATGCTAATAACTCTGCTTTGTCTTTTGATAGATTTAAGTCTCTTATTAAGTCATTGACATCTTCAGAGTTGATGAGATGTGGTATTTATTCCTGGTTCAAATTGAGGAACAAACTCGGAATGTACGGATGCAGATGAACTCGGTGTTTGAAAGCTGCCTTGAGGGAATAGTTGCTTTTCGAACACAGGTGGATCAGGTATAGGATTTTGTTCCGAATGTGGTATTGGAGCGGATGTCGATGGTAGTTCCGGATATATTGCTTTCCTTAAACGTTTCCCTTTCAGTGGTTTCACTACACAAAAATAGCAATCAGTGTCATGATTACTCGGTTCCCTCCAAATCCTCGGCACTGCGAACTTCGTGGCTCTTTTCTCACCCTCGTACCAAACTATAATAAAACGTAAAGCATTTCATAACAATTTCAGTTATTATGCAATTATATATATGTAGATATATGTACATATATATGAAATAGTTAGTACAATAAAAAAAAGAAAATAAACTTACGCTCCAGAGTGCTTCTACAAGAGTTACATGAAACATGTGGAGCCCATTTTTTGTCCTGGTTTTTAACAGGTAGACCGAAGTAGGCTAGGTAGGTCTCGCAAATCCTTGTGTTTTTAGTTAAATCAAAATTTTTTTGTCTTCTTTTAATACATTCGCCAAATATATAGCAAAACGAATTAGCCGCTCGTTTACAACGTCTCGAAGACATCATTCCTCTGTGATATGCAAAAACATAGTGTCGCCCACAACGAGTGACCCAAGAAACTACAGCTTCTTAAAAAAAATTTTACTTACAAAAACGCTATCAGGTAGCTGGCATACTATATTGCTAGGCCCGCCAATTCGTCAATAAAAGTTTCGATGAGTTTCTTAATATGTACTTATCGAATTGCCAAATCTACCTAAAATCATGTGTATCTGGGACCTTTTATCTCCTTTTTACTGTTTCTCAGCCAAATTTTTTTTAGTTTTTTTTTAAGATGAGTATGTTGTGCTTTAAGTAGATCTTTTTTCGATGTATCGCTGCATCAGGTAGCTACCCGCTCCCTCTATCGACCGAAATAGCGCGAAAGGATCTACATTAGCCTGGTGCAAAAATGCAAAATTTTCAAGTCGCTATAACTTCTACCAAACCAAATATTTTTGATTCATTATTGCATTTTTTTTTTTATAGAATTGAACATAGAATCCAATATATAGGGCAAACCCATGTTGTTGACCTGTATTATAGCCTATCAAATAATTTTAAATATAACCTGCACGTCACGGCTCCTGTTACATACATACGTGAATACGTAGGCACATATATTTACCAGCACTAACAATGGTGAAGCAAAAGCTTTCTCCAAGACAGTCGAACAAATGACCGGGTGTGCTACTACCCTAACGTAGTGGACAGTCGAACTGAAAGCTGAAGCTACGCGGCCATCTATAATGAGCTCTTATATCATAAGCCGGGGTGGGCGTGAGCTTAGCACCTGCTAAGCGACCGTATATGTATACGATAAGTGAGAGCACAATGGCTACTTCGTCAAAATCAACGACAGCTATTTTAGTTTGATTTCGATGGTCGTATATTAAGAAGGTGTCGCACGCGCGCTTAAAACAGAGTAGCAAAAAGTGCGTGCGACACATCCTCACCGTTTAAGCATTGAAATCAAACTAAATAAATAATTGATTTTGCTTTCGTGCACGCTACGAGTTCGTGTATACTAACACATTCTCAATTTGGTAACCGTGTAAATGTAGTGGTGCCCACCGCTGATCATAAGCCCGGAATACAACAGTTTGGACTGAACATATAACCTTAACATCTTTCAGCTTTAATGCTTGAAACACAATGCCCTGACGCCGCGAAATAAACGCGACGAACTTTGCTTGTCAAAAATAGAATCCTCGTAATAACATGAAGGTGAACACAATGAAATTGAAGAGCGAAATTTACGCGACGTAATTTTGCGACGATGGATTTATTTCTATCGCATACATCGTTACCCGCATACATCGTTACCTAGAGCGACCGTAGGAACGGCGGAAGTTCGGAGAAGGGAGAGAGAGAGCGAAAGAGAGAGAATCGGCCAAAGCGTCCGATCGTTGCCGGTAGACAGCAGCAGCGACGCCGCCAACACCCACGCAACGCCAAGAAGCGACAACGGCAGCATCAACACAGCGACGTCACCATATCCGACGCCATCAACATCGAACGGCCAAAAGGGCATTAGATCGCACTTGTTTTTTTATAGGAATTTTATAACCAAGTTGCCTCACCTTCTTTTTTGGTTATTATTATTAATATTAACGTTGGAATTTTCTTCAATTCTTTCTAACTTCTGTCGGATATGACACCTTTTTCTTTTTTTTTTTGACATAGGGTATATTTATTTATTTTGTTCACTTCATCAATTTTTCACATTTAGTGCGTAGCAATTTTTATTTAAGTTCTCCTAACTAGGTTTATATTCAACATATATTAGCACTTGTATTTAATTTCCGATGTGGAGTATCCTTGCTCCATTTTTTTTTTTGTAATTCTTTTTTCACGTTTTAAATTTTCTATTTTTTCGGTTTTCTTTTTTCTATATTTTTTTTGGTCACTTACATTTTTTGCGTTTTCCTCTTGGGATTTAATTTTCTTATATTTGCGTAGTTTACCCACTCGCCGCACGCTGTCGCGGGTAGTGATCGCGGTGACAAACGAATTTCATTGAACCTTTTCTGAGGCAGTAAATTGTATTTTTATGAGTAGGCAAAGACAATATATGTAAATTTCCCTTCCTTGCTATATATAAATTTGTTTTTTTTTCTTGTAACTTTAAAGATTTAAAAGATATACATAGATAGATACGACAACCATTAGGGTGTGTCTACTTGCGTACATCTAGTTATTTTCCTCGTTAACTTCTTTTTCATCAAATATATTTTTATACTCAGTTGAGCAGAGCTCACAGAGTATATTAACTTTGATTGGATAACGGTTGGTTGTACAGGTATAAAGGAATCGAGATAGATATAGACTTCCATATATTAAAATCATCAGGATCGAAAAAAAATTTGATTGAGCCATGTCCGTCCGTCCGTCCGTCCGTCCGTCCGTCCGTTAACACGAAAACTTGAGTAAATTTTGAGGTATCTTGATGAAATTTTGTATGTAGGTTCCTGAGCACTCATCTCAGATCGCTATATAAAATGAACAATATCGGACTTTAACCACGCCCACTTTTTCGATATCGAAAATTTCGAAAAACCGAAAAAGTGCGATAATTCATTACCAAAGCGATGAAACTTAGTAGGTGAGTTGAATTTATGACGCAGAATAAAGAATTAGTAAAATTTTGGGCAACGGGCGTGGCACCGCCCACTTTTAAAAGAAGGTAATTTAAAACTTTTGCAAGCTGTAATTTGGCAACCGTTAAAGATATCATGATGAAATTTGGCAGGAACGTTACTCCTATTACTATATGTATGTTTAATAAATATTAGCAAAATCGGAGAACGACCACGCCCATTTTTAAAACCAAATTTTTTTAAAGTCAAATTTTAACAAAAAATTTAATATCTCTACAGTATATAAGTAAATTATGTCAACATTCAACTCCAGTAATGATATGGTGTATCAAAATGCAAAAATAAAAGAAAATTTCAAAATGGGCGTGGCTCCGCCCTTTTTCATTCAATTTGTCCAGGATAATTTTAATGCCATAAGTCGAACAAAAATTTACCAATCCTTGCGAAATTTGGTAGGGGTTTAGACTCTTGGACGGTAACTGTTTTCTGTGAAAAAGGGCGAAATCGGTTGAAGCCACGCCCAATTTTTATACACAGTCGACCGTCTGTCCTTCCGCTCGGCCGTTAACACGATAACTTGAGCAAAAATCGATATATCTTTACTAAACTCAGTTCACATACTTATCTGAACTCACTCTGTATTGGTATCAAAATGGCCGAAATCCGACTATGACCACGCCCACTTTTTCGATATCGAAAATTACGAATATAAATTTACCTTCCTTTAGGTGTATGCGGCTGCTGCGGTGATGGCGATGATGTGGCAGTGTGGATGTTGATTGTATGCTTACGGTGACACAAGACCGTCTCCTTGTGGAACGTAGTATCGGTTTGTGGCGTTAGGTTGAGTGGATCCAGCAATGTGGGGTTTCTGAAGCTACACTTTGTACAAGCTTAAAATGGAGAGCACTGCTCAAGCGCACAAAAACACACTTTTAAATTAATAAAGAACACTCCTTTTCTTTAATTTTTGAGGGTTTCATACAGTTTACAAATGGGGGTTTTATAACTTGAAGTTACAGAATTTTGTTACGATTTTATAAATTTTGGTGTCACACACTGTAACGAACCCCGTTAGTCGGGTTTATAGCTGGGATATAACTCAGCGAATGGGTTCGCCTATACAATAAAAGATGTTGTTTCGCGTTATAAAATAACGATTTATTTAAATCAATAATAAAATCTATATACATACGTATACGACTATAATATATACGTAATCGGTGAGCGTTTTACACAACTCAACGAATCCCTAGTAAAATTCGTAATCGGTGAGCGTTTCACACAACTCACCGGATCCCTAGTAAAATACGTAATCGGTGAGCGTTTCACACAACTCACCGGATCCCTAGTAAAATACGTAATCGTCGAACGTTTTACACGACTCGGCGGTATACCTAGCATAAACAGCTGGGGTTTGACACCACCAGTTGCTCCGTAGTGGATGTTTAACACAGCCCACTGTATAGCTCACTCTACAACTTCTAAGCCCAGAGTGCCTTGCTTATGAATTTGCCGCTCCTTTTATACCATTTTGAGTCGGCTTCCGTTGATTTTACAACAAAAGTTCTTAAAGCTAGCTAAGCATCCTAAATGTATATTTGTACGCATGTGTGTTCGCTATCGTTTGATAATTCCATTTCTCCTTGTTTGCTTATACGTAAGTATGTATGCTTGTGTATAATTATTTGAGTTCTTACACTCTGCGATAAAAGTTTTCATTATTCTATATATAATTAAATATGTGTCATAATTATATATGTTTTAAAAATGTATTTAATTCCAAATGTATGTAAATTCATTTCATATGTATAAATTTCATAATTCATTTTATAATTGAAAGGTATATCTATATAACAATAGGTAAGTTCAATATATATATAAATTATTCTAATTTCAGTTTATAGCTGGGAAGCGTATATACATGTATGTATAAGTAAATTATAATTTAATTTATACAAAATCCAAATTTGTGGAGGCCCCGAAAGCCTGTAATTTTGGGGTCTTCATTCATTTCGTGCTTGCATGCGTTGTTTGTTGTTGTACCATGTAGCTGTGATATTTTCTATTACGTATGTTAGTTACTATTGTTATGCGCGTGCATTTGTTCTTTCTTGTATTGCTTGTGTTTGTTATTGTTGTACCACTGAGTTTATATTTCGTGTTTGCACGTGTTGTTTGTTGTTGTACCATTGCATTTCTTTGTTCCTTGTTATTGTTAGTCGGCTGTGATTTGTTTGGGGATGCCGTTTATGGAGTAGATAAGCGTTGTTTTGGCTTGTACCAAATTAGGGTTGCCGAAAAATTTTGTTACCGGTAATATAAATGTGACGGTTACTATTATTGTGATTATTACTATCATCATAAATAGGGCTATTATGAGTATTAGAGCGTTATTGTTAAAATAATACATAATAATATTATAGAAAATAAGTTGAGGTAATTGTAATAATTATTAGGGCAATGATTGAAATTTACGAAACTTGTTTATATTGTGATTTACCGTCGTTCTACGCCTTCCTTTGTAGTTTTCGGTGATTTTACTCTTCGGTTGTGTTTGTAAGGATGTATCTGTGGAGGGTTTTGTTGCGCTTTCGCTTCCTCCGTTGATCAACTTGTTTTCATAGAATGGTTTAAGCTCGCTTAGATGCGCTGTTCTCTTCTTGCCTTGAAACGTTTTGTCCAGTTCGACGATGACTGGCGAAATAAAATTCGTGATTCTATGGGGCCCGCTGAATTTTGGTGCTAGTTTGGCCGCAAAGTTGTCGGTTGCCTTAGACAGATGGTGTTCCTTTACTAAAACTCTGTCTCCTATCGCCGGATTCCACTTCCTTCTCCGCAAATTATAATGTCGTGCCTGTTCTGCCGACGCACGTTGCTGGTTTCTTCGTACCATTTGAAATATCTCCTTCATTTTCGCTACCTTTTCATTTGCCGTTGTTGTGGCTTCACCTGTGCCAAATGTTCGTTCGTCGTATAAGGCGTTAGGGATCCGTGGCTCTCGTCTCTGTACCAAGAATGCCGGGCTGTACCCTGTTGCCTCGCACACACTCGAATTTAGTGCTAACATTATCTCTGGTAATAACTCGTCCCAGTTGCGTTGTTCTTTTCCCGTGAATTGTGCCAACATCCGTTTGATGTTTCGGTTTGCCCTCTCCGTTGGGTTCTCTTGTGGTGTATAGGGTGCTGTTAATTGGTGCTTTACTCCATAGTCCTGAAGGAGTCTTTTGAATTGTCTGCTCGTGAACTGGGCACCGTTGTCTGTAATAATGACCTTCGGAACTCCAAATCGTGATAATATACGCTCTCTAAATGCTTTGATGAGGCTGTCCGCTGTTGCCTTACGTAATGGTACGATCTCTACCCACTTGGTGAAACGATCTAGAAATACTAGAACCATGGTATTGCCGTGCTTTGAACGTGGTAATGGTCCAACGAAATCTGCGCTCACCGTTGCCCACGGTTCTTCTGAAATTTGGGTTAACATTTTCCCCGCTGCTTGCTGTTGATTAGGTTTGTAAATTTGACAGGTTGGACATTGTTGTACATACCGTTTTATGTCGCGAAACATTCCTGGCCAGTAGTACCTTGTGGCTGCTCGAGCTATTGTCTTCCGGATACCCATGTGTCCGGCGCTTGGACTGTCGTGCACTTCCTGTAATACTTTACCGCGTTGTGGTTTCGCTACGCATAGCTTCCACGGGATCGCGTCTTGATCGTCGATCTGAACAGCTATGTGCCGATATAACTCACCGTTTTCAATTATGTAGTCTGGGAACTTCTCCGGGTTTCGTTTAACTTCCTCCTTCCTTTTTTCAAGCCATTTACACGATATTTCGTTTTCGTGTTCCAGTCTGTTGAGTTGTGCGTCTTGCGGCTGTCGTGACAGTGCATCCGCTACTACGTTTACCTTACCTTTCCTGTACCGTACATCGAACGAGTATTGTTGCAACTCCAACGCCCATCTCGCAATACGTCCCGAAGGACTTTCGATGGCGTTCAACCATTTCAATGATAAGTGGTCCGTGATTACCGTGAATTCGTAGCCTTCCAGATATGGTCGCATTTTGCGTATAGCCCATACAATGGCTAGACACTCTTTCTCCGTGGGTGAATAATTAATTTCTGCTTTGTTGAGGCGGCGGCTAGCGTACGCGATTACACGCTCTCCGTCGTCTAGCTCCTGTGTGAGGACTGCTCCTAGTCCAAAATCGCTCGCGTCTGTTTGTAATGTAAATCTTCGTGTAAAATCTGGGCACGCCAGTACTGGTGCTTCGGTGAGTGAGTTCTTCAGTGTCTGAAATGCCGTTTCTTGTGTTTCGGTCCATTTCCATCTGTTACCCTTCTTTAACATGGTTGTCAGCGGATGCGCTATTTTTGAAAACTCTGGTACGAATCGCCGGTACCAAGATGCTATACCTAAAAATCGTCTTAATTCTCTTACGTTTGTTGGTGCTTGCAATTCCTTAATCGCTGCTACTTTATCTGGGTCCGTGTGTATACCCTTTTCGCTTACGACATGTCCCAGATACTTCAGTCGCTTCTTGAAAAATTCGCACTTTTCGGCGTTGATTCTTAAATTCGCTTTTCGTAGGCGTTTAAACACTTCCGTTAGATGTTTAATATGCTCCTCTAGCGTTGAACTTGTAATTATGATGTCATCTAGGTATGCGAATGCGTTCGGTTCTAATTCGGGGCCGATTACTTGATCTAATGCCCGTTGAAATGTTGCGGGTGCTGAATGAAGCCCAAATGGCATGACGCGCCATTGAAACAGCCCGCGTCCAGGTACAGTAAATGCCGTATATTGCTTACTTCCTTCCTCCATAGGGATCTGCCAGTAGCCGTTTTTCAGGTCCAGACTACTTATGTACTTCGCATTTCTTAGCCGGTCTAGTATGTGTTGGATCCGTGGTAGGGGGTATGCATCGGGGACTGAACGTGCGTTGAGCTGGCGATAGTCTATACATAACCTCCACTTACCATTCTTCTTCTTTACGAGTACGATCGGAGCACTATGCGGGCTTCGCGATGGCTCGATGTACCCCTTCTCCAGTAACTCGTTTATCTCCATATTAATGGTTTCCTGCATCTTCGGATTCCGTGGAAAGTATCTTTGTTTTATCGGCCAATCGTCACGCATGACTATTTTATGCGCCGCGATATTTGAGGTACCAGTCATATTTTCGAAGCTAAGAATCTGTTCGTCTAGGAAATCCTTAACTCTTGTACTGTTTTCAGACGGGCTTTGTTGGTCCATAGTTAGTTCTTCCATGTCGTTTGCCTCAGGCTCGCCTGTCTCAGTTATTGTCCTGCACATAACCGTGTCTTTGCTTGTCTCTTCTGCTTGTAGCGTTACCGTGTGACCGCCGAAACTTAGTGATGTGTTTGCCCTGGAAAGTATGTCCATGCCGATAACAACTTCTTCTATTAGTCTTGGAAGAACGAGTATTTCGCTGTTGTACTTCTCTTTCTCGATCTCTACGTCTGCCACCATTGCTTCCTTTATCGTGCTGACTCTACCATCGCCCAATACCACTCGGCTTCGTACCTGTTTCAAAATCACCTTACCTAATCTCCTCGAACATGTGTCACTCATAAAACTCCTTGTCGCTCCTGTATCTACTGTTGCTGTTACTTTGCAGCCATTTATCGTTACGTCGGCCAAAATGCGCCCTCCTGTTTGCTTCAAAATAGTTAGACCTCCCGAATTTGTATTGTTGGAGACCCCACCCCTCGGGTCTGGTCGAGTCTCCGGTCGTTTCCCGATGCTACGCGGCAACAATTTTTTGTGAGAATGTTGTGCCGACCACATTCCCAACAAAAGTCTCGACGCTCATTGCGGCACGCATAGGCCCGATGTCCGTTTTCACCACATCGCCTGCACGCGGTCCTGGGATTCGTATACGTTTGTCTTGTTGGTGGGTTACTTCGTTGTGTATTGCCATTGCCAATCCTGCTACTAGGCTCTACCTCTGGTAGTTCTTGTATGGAAAATTGCCGGTCATCTGGACGCCTTGCTGGAAGTGCTCTAGCCACTACCCTTTGCGCATCTCTGCCATTCGTGATATTTTCGAAGTCCTCTGCCAGACTCACCAAGCCTTCGAGCGTCTGAAATTCAGTTCGTTTTATATATAATTGATACTCACTGCGGCAGTTTCGATATATTCTTTGCAGTCTTTGTTCCTCGGTGAGGTTAGCGTGTCTCATAAGGTTCTGTAGTTCCAAAACGTAATCCTTGAACGACTCTCGTGGTCGTTGTGTTCGCTGACGTATCTCGTCTTCCAGCCTTTCGAAGTATGATGCGCTCAAGAAGAAGCGTAAAAAGTCGTGTTTAAATTTGTTCCATTCGCTCCAGTGACGATTATTGTTCCGCAGCCATACCAGGGCTCTGTCCTTGAATAGTTCTGGCAGCGCTCGCGGGAGTAAATTAAGGTCCACTTCATATCCCTCCGACAGCTCTTCTACTCTCTCTACGAAACTCAGTGGGTCACCTTTGCCATCGTACTTAATTCCCCATTTTCGTGCTCGATCCATTACGCAGACGGTAGACGGAGGTTGGGTCAGTTGTCCTGCAAATTGATATGACATATTAGGTATCGTAGGTATGCTTACGCTTTCAATGTTGTTGACTGGGGTTGCTGGTCGACTTCCGAAAGCGTTTCCACTGTTGCCTTGACCTTGTTGATTAGTGGTTAATGTTGTTTTGGAATGCTTTGTTTCCAACTCTGCGAAACGTGTTTCGTAGCTCGGATTTTGGTTAATAAACTGGGCGAACTCCTTCCTCAACTCGTCGACGGTTCCGCTGTCGTTGAATCCAAACTCGGCCGCGTATGTCAAAAGATCTTCCTTCTTGAGATAATAAATCCAATTTACCTTGACCATGTTGTTTTGTTATATGTTCCGGTGAAATAAAATATATGTCCCCTTATATGTATAAGAGTCCCTGCTCGGGCGCCAATTGTAACGAACCCCGTTAGTCGGGTTTATAGCTGGGATATAACTCAGCGAATGGGTTCGCCTATACAATAAAAGATGTTGTTTCGCGTTATAAAATAACGATTTATTTAAATCAATAATAAAATCTATATACATACGTATATGACTATAATATATACGTAATCGGTGAGCGTTTTACACAACTCAACGAATCCCTAGTAAAATACGTAATCGGTGAGCGTTTCACACAACTCACCGGATCCCTAGTAAAATACGTAATCGGTGAGCGTTTCACACAACTCACCGGATCCCTAGTAAAATACGTAATCGTCGAACGTTTTACACGACTCGGCGGTATACCTAGCATAAACAGCTGGGGTTTGACACCACCAGTTGCTCCGTAGTGGATGTTTAACACAGCCCACTGTATAGCTCACTCTACGACTTCTAAGCCCAGAGTGCCTTGCTTATGAATTTGCCGCTCCTTTTATACCATTTTGAGTCGGCTTCCGTTGATTTTACAATAAAAGTTCTTAAAGCTAGCTAAGCATCCTAAATGTATATTTGTACGCATGTGTGTTCGCTATCGTTTGATAATTCCATTTCTCCTTGTTTGCTTATACGTAAGTATGTATGCTTGTGTATAATTATTTGAGTTCTTACACTCTGCGATAAAAGTTTTCATTATTCTATATATAATTAAATATGTGTCATAATTATATATGTTTTAAAAATGTATTTAATTCCAAATGTATGTAAATTCATTTCATATGTATAAATTTCATAATTCATTTTATAATTGAAAGGTATATCTATATAACAATAGGTAAGTTCAATATATATATAAATTATTCTAATTTCAGTTTATAGCTGGGAAGCGTATATACATGTATGTATAAGTAAATTATAATTTAATTTATACAAAATCCAAATTTGTGGAGGCCCCGAAAGCCTGTAATTTTGGGGTCTTCACAACACGAAGGGAGAAAAATTAAGAATGTAAGTAAAAGAAATGTCAACAAACATATATATATATATGTACATATGTACGTACATGTCAACTGTCAACTCATCGCTGGGGTTCCCAGAGGGGCGAAACGTGAACCGTTATACTCTAATAGATATAACTATAGATATAATTCATGGATTTAACGTAATTCATGAGTCGTAAAGATAATAACTATACATCAAATGTAATGCATAAAAACGTTCAATGTACATATTTATATATATGTAACTTAGTTACGGTAATTATAAATAAGGTACATGTTCAAATTCAATATACAAAATTCAGGTAAAATTCAAGTTCTTTTAATTGGTTATAAAAATACGATGTTGATGGAGTTGGCTGTTGATGACTGCAATAGTCGCTCAACCACCTTTAATTTGATACCCATATCATACAAACACATTCTAGGGTCACCCCTGGTCCACCTTTATGGCGATATCTCGAAAAGGCGTCCACCTATAGAACTAAGGCCCACTCCATTTTAAAATGCTCATTAACTCCTTTCATTTGATACCCATATCGTACAAACAAATTCTAGGGTGACCCCTGGTCCACCTTTATGGCGATATCTCGAAAAGAGGACCACCTATACAACTACCACCACTCCCTTTTAAAACCCTCATTAATACCTTTTATTTGATACCCATATCGTACAAACACATTCTAGAGTCACCCCCGGTCCAACTTTATGGCGATATCTCGAAAAGGCGTCCACCTACAGAACTAAACCCCACGTCCTTTTAAAATACTCATTAACACCTTTCGTTTGATACCCATGTTGTACAAACGCATTCTAGAGTCACCCCTGGTCCACCTTTATGGCGATATCTCGAAAAGGCATCCAACTAAGGCCCACTCCCTTTTAAAATGCTCATTAACTCCTTTCATTTGATACCCATATCGTACAAACAAATTCTAGGGTCACCCCTGGTCCACCTTTATGGCGATATCTCGAAAAGGCGTCCACCTATAGAACTAAGGCCCACTCCCTTTTAAAATACTCATTAACACCTTTCGTTTGATACCCATATCGTACCGACACATTCTAGAGTCACCACTGTTCTACCTTTATGGTGATATCTCGAAACGGCGCCCCCCTATGAAACTAAGGATCACTCCCTTTTTAAATACTCATTAACACCTTTCATTTGATACCCATATCGTACAAACAAATTCTATAGTCACCCATGGTCCACCTTTATGTCGATATCTCGAAAAGACGACCACCTATACAACTAACACCACTCCCTTTTAAAACCCTCATTAGTACCTTTAATTTGATACCCATATCGTACAAACACATTCTAGAGTCACCCCTGGGCCATCTTTATGGCGATATCTCGAAAAGGCGTCCACCTATAGAACTAAGGCCCACTCCCTTTTAAAATACTCATTAACACCTTTCGTTTGCTACCCATATCGTACAGACACATTCTAGAGTCACCACTGGTCCACCTTTATGGCGATATCTCGAAATACGTCCACCTATAGAACTAAGGCCCACTTGCTTTTAAAATACTTATTAACACCTTTCGTTTGATTCCCATATTGTACAAACGCATTCTAGAGTCACACCTGGTCCACCTTTATGCCGATATCTCGAAAAGGCGACCAACTATACAACTACAACCACTCCCTTTTAAAACCCTCATTAACACCTTTCGTTTGATATCCATATCGTACAAACAAATTCTATAGTCACCAATGGTCCATCTTTATGTCGATATCTCGAAAAGACGACCACCTATACAACTACCACCACTCCCTTTTAAAACCCTCATTAATACCTTTTATTTGATACCCATATCGTACAAACACATTCTAGAGTCACCCCCGGTCCACCTTTATGGCGATATCTCGAAAAGGCGTCCACCTATAGAACTAAGGCCCACTCGCTTTTAAAATACTCATTAACACCTTTCGTTTGCTACCCATATCGTACAAACACATTCTAGAGTCACCCCTGGGCCATCTTTATGGCGATATCTCGAAAAGGCGTCCACTTATGGAACTAAGGCCCACTCCCTTTTAAAATACTCATTAACACCTTTCGTTTGCTACCCATATCGTACAAACACATTCTAGAGTCACCCCTGGGCCATCTTTATGGCGATATCTCGAAAAGGCGTCCACTTATAGAACTAAGGCCCACTCGCTTTTAAAATACTCATTAACACCTTTCGTTTGATACCCATATTGTACAAACGCATTCTAGAGTCACCACTGGTCCACCTTATGGGATATCTCGAAACGGCGCCCACCTATGGAACTAAGGATCACTCCATTTTAAAATACTCATTAACACCTTTCATTTGATACCCACATCGTACAAACACATTCTAGAGTCACCCCTGGTCCACCTTTATGGCGATATCCCTAAATGGCGTCCACCTATAGAACTATGGCCCACTCCCTCATAAAATACTCTTTAATACCTTTCATTTGATACACATGTCATACAAACACATTCCAGGGTTACACTCTGTTCATTTTCCTACATGGTTATTTTCCCTCATGTTGTCACCATAGCTCTCAACTGAGTATGTAATGTTCGGTTAAACCCGAACTTAACCTTCCTTACTTGTTATACTCAGTTGAGCAGAGCTCACAGAGTATATTAAGTTTGATTGGATAACGGTTGGTTGTACATATATAAAGGAATCGAGATAGATATAGACTTCCATATATCAAAATAATCAGGATCGAAAAAAAATTTGATTGAGCCATGTCCGTCCGTCCGTCCGTCCGTCCGTTAACACGATAACTTGAGTAAATTTTGAGGTATCTTGATGAAATTTGGTATGTAGGTTACTGAGCACTCATCTCAGATCGCTATTTAAAATGAACGATATCGGACTATAACTACGCCCACATTTTCGATATCGAAAATTTCGAAAAACCGAAAAAGTGCGATAATTCATTACAAAAGACCGATAAAGCGACGAAACTTGGTAGATGAGTTGAACTTATGGCGCAAAATATAAAATTAGTAAAATTTTGGACAATGGGCGTGGCACCGCCCACTTTTTAAAGAAGGTAATTTAAAACTTTTGCAAGCTGTAATTTGGCAGTCGTTGAAGATATCATGATGAAATTTGGCAGGAACGTTACTCTTATTACTGTATGTACGCTTAATAAAAATTAGCAAAATCGGAGAAGGACCACGCCCACTTTTAAAAAAAAAATTTTTTAAAGTAAAATTTTAACAAAAAATTTAATATCTTTACAGTATATAAGTAAATTATGTCAAGATTCAACTCCAGTAATGATATGGTGCAACAAAATACAAAAATAAAAGAAAATTTAAAAATGGGCGTGGCTCCGCCCTTTTTCATTTAATTTGTCTAGGATACTTTTAATGCCATAAATCGAACAAAAATTAACCAATCCTTTTGAACTTTGGTAGGGGCATAGATTTTATGGCGGTAACTGTTTTCTGTGAAAATGGGCGAAATCGGTTGATGCCACGCCCAGTTTTTATACACAGTCGTCCGTCTGTCCTTCCGCATGGCCGTTAACACGATAACTTGAGCAAAAGTCGATATATCTTTACTAAACTCAGTTCACGTACTTATCTGAACCCACTTTACCTTGGTATGAAAAATGAACGAAATCCGACTATGACCACGCCCACTTTTTCGATATCGAAAATTGCGAAAAATGAAAAAAATGCCATAATTCTATACCAAATACGAAAAAAGGGATCAAACATGGTAAGGTAATTTGATTGTTTATTGACGCGAAATATAACTTTAGAAAAAACTTTATAAAATGGTTGTGACACCTACCATATTAAGTAGAAGAAAATGAAAAAGTTCTGCAGGGCGAAATAAAACACCCTTAAAATCTTGCCAGGTATTACATATATCAATAAATTAGCGGTATCCAACCGATAATGTTCTGGGTCACCCTATTCCACATTTTGGTCGATATCTGGAAAACGCCTTCACATATACAACTACCACCACTCCCTTTTAAAACTCTCATTAATACCTTTAATTTGATACCCATATCGTACAAACTCATTCTAGAGTCACCCCTGGTTCACCTTTATGGCGATATCTCGAAAAGGCGTCCACCTATAGAACTAAGCCCCACACCCTTTTAAAATACTCATTAACACCTTTCTTTTGATACCCATATTGTACAAACAAATTCTATGGTCACCCCTGCTTCACCTTTATGGCGATATCTCGAAACGGCGTCCACCTATGGAACTAAGGAATACTCCCTTTTAAAATACTCATTATCACCTTTCTTTTGATGCCCATATTGTACAAACAAATTCTAGGGTCACCCCTGGTCCACCTTTATGGCGATATCTCGAAAATGCGACCACCTATACAACAACCACCACTCCCTTTTAAAACCCTCATTAATACCTTTAATTTGATACCCATATCGTACAAACACATTCTAGAGTCACCCCTGGTCCACCTTTGTGGCGATATTCCGAAAAGGTGTCCACCTATAGAACTAAGCCCCACACCCTTTTAAAATACTCATTAACACCTTTCTTTTGATACCCATATTGTACAAACAAATTCTAGGGTCACCCCTGGTCCACCTTTATGGCGATATCTCGAAACGGCGTCCACCTATGGAACTAACACCTTTCTTTTGATACCCATATTGTACAAACAAATTCTAGGGTCACCCCTGGTCCACCTTTATGGCGATATCTCGAAACGGCGTCCACCTATGGAACTAAGGATTACTCCCTTTTAAAATATTCATTAACAGCTTTCTTTTGATACCCATATTGTACAAACAAATTCTAGGGTCACCCCTGGTCCACCTTTATGGCGATATCTCGAAACGGCGTCCACCTATGGAACTAAGGATTACTCCCTTTTAAAATACTCATTAATACCTTTAATTTGATATCCATATCGTACAAACACATTCTAGAGTCACCCCTGGTCCACCTTTGTGGCGATATTCCGAAAAGGTGTCCACCTATAGAACTAAGCCCCACACCCTTTTAAAATACTCATTAACACCTTTCTTTTGATACCCATATTGTACAAACAAATTCTAGGGTCACGCCTGGTCCACCTTTATGGCGATATCCCTAAATGGCGTCCATCTATAGAACTGTGGCCCACTCCCTCTTTAAATACCCTTTAATACCTTCCATTTGATACACATGTCATACAAACACATTCCAGGGTTTTCCTCGGTTCATTTTCCTACATGGTTATTTTCCCTTATGTTGTCACCATAGCTCTCAACTGAGTATGTAATGTTCGGTTACACCCGAATTTAACCTTCCTTACTTGTTTTATTGTCTTTTTGGTATCAAATACCAAGTTCGAGTAACAAATGTTTTTTTTTTTTTGTTGTATATCGGATGTTAAAGTGATAGCTAACGTTGGAGTTGTTTTGATTAGCATATTTTTCTTTCGGCTATTTTTCAAATTTTTCCCTTTTCTTTTTTTTTTTTTTTGAATAATTTACATTTTGGAATTTTTACATTAAGGAATTGTTAGAATTTAAGCATTTATAGATTTCCTTTTTTTCCTTGTGAAAATACATGAGGCATCATACTTATAAGGCGATACGTTCAGCTCTAAAAATTATAAATAAAATTATAAATAAAGATATGTTTATAACGAGTTGAACTTTTTGTTGCTCACTGCGATGGAGACCTCATTTTAGGCTCTTTGGTGTGGGTGTTGCTCTGGGTTTAAGAGGGGACGTGGGGGTGATGGCCTAATAGACTGGTAGACAGACAGACTTGGAACAGGTATGGGGCCTCCGTAAAATTAGAGGAGTCAGCACGGCGCCCTTGGCTTCGCGTAAGATACGCGAAGAGGGTGGGTAGAATACACCTGACTAGACAGACCTCAACCTTTTTTCCCCTTTTTTTTACTTTCCCCTTCTTTCTCTCTCTGTACCCCCTTACATCTATTGTATCTCCTTTAGCTGTCCCTTTTTATACTCAGTTGAGCAGAGCTCACAGAGTATATTAACTTCGATTGGATAACAGTTGGTTGTACAGGTATAAAGGAATCGAGATAGATATAGACTTCCATATATCAAAATCATCAGGATCGAAAAAAAATTTGATTGAGCCATGTCCGTCCGTCCGTCCGTCTCTCCGTTAACACGATAACTTGAGTAAATTTTGAGGTATCTTGATGAAATTTGGTATGTAGATTCCTGGGCACTCATCTCAGATCGCTATTTAAAATGAACGATATCGGACTATAACCACGCCCAATTTTTCGATATCGAAAATTTCGAAAAATCGAAAAAGTGCGATAATTCATTACCAAATACGGATTTAGCGATGAAACTTGGTATGTGAGTTGAACTTATGACGCAGAATATAAAACTAGTAAAATTTTGGACAATGGGCGTGCCACCGCCCACTTTAAAAGAAGGTAATTTAGAAGTTTTGCAAGCTGTAATTTGACAGCCGTTGAAGATATCATGATGACATTTGGCAGGAACGTTACTCCTATTACTATAAGTATGCTTAATAAAAATTTGTAAAATCGGAGAACGACCACGCCCACTTTTTAAAAAAAAATTTTTTTAAAGTCAAGCTTTAAAAGAAAAGTTAATATATTTACAGTATATAAGTAAATTATGTCAACATTCAACTTCAGTAACGATATCGTGCAACAAAATACAAAAATAAAAGAATATTTCAAAATGGGCGTGGCTCCGCTATTTTTCATTTAATTTGTTTAGGATACTTTTAATGCCATAAGTCGAACAAAAATTTACCAATCCTTGTGAAATTTGGTAGAGGCTTAGATTCTAGGACGATACCCGTTTTCTGTGAAAAAGGACGAAATCGGTTGAAGCCACGCCTAGTTTTTATACACATTCGACCGTCTGTCCTTCCGCTCGGCCGTTAACACGATAACTTGAGCAAAAATCGATATATCATTACTAAACTCAGTTCACGTACTTATCTGAACTCACTTTGTATTGGCGTAAAAAATGGCCGAAATCCGACTATGACCACGCCCACTTTTTCGATATCGAAAGTTAGGAAAAATGAAAAAAATGCCATAATTATATACCAAATACGAAAAAAGGGATGAAACATGGTAAGGCGTCCACCTATAGACCTAAGGCACACGCCCTTTTAAAATACTCATTAACACCTTTAATTTGATACCGATATCTTATAAACAAATTCTAGAGTCACCCCTGGTCCATCTTTATGGCGATATCTCGAAAAGGCGTCCACCTATAGAACTTAGGTCCACGCCCTTTTAAAATACTCATTAACACCTTTCCTTTGATACCCATATCGTACAAACGCATTCCAGAGTCACCCCTGGTCCATCTTTATGGCGATATTCCGAAAAGGTGTCCACCTATAGAACTAAGCCCCACACCCTTTTAAAATACTCATTAACACCTTTCTTTTGATACCCATATCGTACAAACAAATACTAGAGTCAGGCCTGGTCCACCTTTATGGCGATATCCCTAAATGGCGTCCATCTATAGAACTGTGGCCCACTCCCTCTTTAAATACCCTTTAATACCTTCCATTTGATACACATGTCATACAAACACTTTCCAGGGTTACCCTAGGTTCTTTTTACTACATGGTGATTTTCCCTTATTTTGTCTCCACCGCTCTCAACTGAGTATGTAATGTTCGGTTACACCCGAACTTAGCCTTCCCTACTTGTTCTTATTAGCACTTAGGCATGAACTCTACTTTTTTCGTTAGTGTAGTTGTTGGTAAGGCTGGCGCGCAAAACCCCACCCCGTCCGACGTGCTAGCAGGGGCTTGCAACCATGCCACATGCCACCTCTGTCTTACCACTGAAAACCAGCTAAATAACAAAACTTTGTTGAGATATTAACTCACTCAGTTCCCCATATTTCTGTTGCTCTTTTTCTAAAACTTTAAAATTTTGATCGAAGTTCTTAATGGCATCTGTAGAGTTCTTAAATTATATTGACTCAATTATTTTTATATAACTTTGTTATTGTGTTACTTTGAACTTTATAATTTTAATACAATATTTTAATTTTCAATATTGCTTTTGCTATTTTCAAAAACCTTCATTATTATTCAATTTTGCAGAATGAAAATATAAAATATATCTAAAAAAAACTGACTTACTTACTTAATTGGCGCTTAACCGTCTAAACGGTTATGGCCGTCCAACAAGGCGTGCCAGTCGCTCCTTCGCTCCGCCAACCGGCGCCAATTGGTAACACCAAGGGAGTTTAAATCCTTTTCCACCTGGTCCTTCCAACGGAGTGGGGCCGCCCTCTACCTCTGCTTCCATAGGCGGGTTCCGATAGAAACACTTTCTTGGCCGGAGCATCATCTTTCATTCGCATAACATGGCCTAGCCAGCGCAGCCGCTGCGTTTTAATTCGCTGGACTATGTTGATGTCTGCGTATAGCTCGTACAGCTCATCATTAAATCTTCTTCGGTACTCACCATCGCCAACGCGTAGAGGTCCATAAATCTTTCGAAGAACTTTTCTCTCGAACACTCCCAAAGCCGCTTCATCTGCTGTTGTCATGGTCCATGCTTCTGCCCCATATAGCAGGACGGGTACGATAAGTGACTTGTAGAGTATGATTTTCGTTCGCCGAGAGAGGACTTTACTTTTCAATTGCCTACCTAGTCCAAAGTAGCATTTATTGGCAAGATTGATTCTTCGCTGGATATCAGTGCTGATGTTGTTGCTAGTGTTGATGCTGGTTCCCAAATAAACGAAGTCTTTTACTTCTTTTATTCGAAATTATGGCTGCCAACAGTAGCGTGGTTGCCAAGGCGCATATGCGCTGACTCTTTGCTCGATGACAGCAGGTACTTCGTTTTGTCCTCATTCACCATCAAACCCATCTTTACCGCTTCTTTTTCCAGCTTGGAGTAAGCAGAACTAACAGCGCGGGTGTTTAGGCCGATGATATCAATGTCATCAGCATATGCCAGTAATTGCACGCTTTTATAGTATATTGTTCCAGTGCTGTTAAGTTCTGCAGCTAGTATAATTTTCTCCAGCATCAAATTAAAGAAATCGCACGATAGGGGGTCACCCTGTCTGAAACTCCGTTTAGTTTCGAACGGCTCGGAGAGGTCCTTCCCAATTCTGACTGAGCTGATGGTGTTGCTCAAAGTCATTTTGCACAGCCGTATAAGTTTTGCGGGGAAACCAAATTCAGACATAGCGGCATATAGGCAGCTCCTTTTCGTGCTGTCGAAGGCGGCTTTAAAGTCGACGAAGAGGTGATGTGTGTCGATTCTCTTTTCACGGGTTTTTTCCAAGATTTGGCGCATTGTGAAAATCTGGTCGATGGTAGATTTACCAGGTCTGAAGCCGCACTGATAAGGTCCAATCAGCCGGTTCACGGTGGGCTTCAAACTTTCGCACAATACACTTGAAAGGACCTTATATGCGATATTAAGAAGGCTGATTCCACGATAGTTGGTGCATTTTGCAGTATCCCCCTTCTTGTGGACTGGGCAAAGAACACTTAGATTCCAACCATCGGGCATGCTTTCATCCGCCCATATTTTGCTAAGAAGCTGCTGCATGCGCCTTACCAACTCCTCGCCGCCGAACTTGAATAGCTCCGCAGGCATTCCATCAGCGCCCACGGCCTTGTTGTTTTTCAATCTGGTTATTGCTATTCTAACTTCGTCATAATGGGGGGGGGGACATATATTCCATCATCATCGATTGCGGGATCGGGTTCTTCATCTCTGCGCGGTGAATTGTTGTCTCCATTTAGGAGAGCAGAGAAGTGTTCCCTCCATAATCTAAGCACTCTCTGGACATCAGTTACAAGGTCGCCGTTTTCATTCCTACAGGAGTTTGCCCCGGTCTTAAAACCTTCCGTCTGTCGCCGTATTTTTTGGTAGAATTTTCGGGCGTTATTCCTGGTGGCTAGCAGCTCAAGCTCCTCGCACTCACGCCTTTCTGCTTCTGCTTTTTTCTTCCTGAAAAGGCGTTCGCTTCCCTTTTCAACTCACGATAGCGTTCACACACTCCTCTTGTCGCGCTCGCTTTTAACGTAGCCCTGTAGGCAGCGTCTTTTCTTTCGGTTGCAACGCGGCATTCTTCATCATACCAGTTGTTTTTTCGTGGCCGCCGGTAACCAATTTTTTCCTCGGCGGCAGTATGAAGTGCTTTGGAGATATGCTCCCACTGCTCCTGTATTCCTTCAGGATGAGTTGTGCCCTCAGAGAGCAGGTGTGAGAGTCGACTTGCGAAACCATTGGCAGTCTGTTGTGATTGAAGCTTTTCGACGTCCAGCTTTCCTTGTGTTTTTTGTTCCTTGTTTTTAGCCGCGTTGAGGCGGGTGCGTATTTTGGCTGCAACGAGATAATGGTCCGAATCGATGTTAGGTCCTCGGATCGTTCGCACATCTAAAACACTGGAGGCATGCCGTCCGTCTATCACAACGTGATCGATCTGATTGCGAGTATTTCGATCAGGAGACAGCCATGTAGCTTGATGTATCTTTTTATGCATGAACCTCGTGCTTGATATGACCATGTTTCGAGCACCGGCAAAGTCAATCAGCCACAGTCCGTTAGGAGAAGTTTCATTGTGTAGGCTGAACTTTCCGACTGTAGGGCCAAAAACACCTTCTTTACCCACCCTGGCGTTAAAGTCGCCAAGCACGACTTTTATATCATGACGGGGGCAGCGCTCGTATGTGCGTTCTAATTGTTCATAAAAAGTGTCTTTCACCTCATCGTCTTTCTCCTCTGTCGGCGCATGGGCGGAGATGAATGATATATTAAAAAATTTTGCTTTTATTCGAATAGCGGCGAGACGCTCGTCCACAGGCGTGAACGCCAGCACTTGGCGACAAAGTCTCTCTCCCACCACGAATCCGACGCCGAAACTGCGCTTATTCGCACGGCCACTCCAATATATGTCACAGTTTTTGATCTTCTTTCTTCCTTGCTTCGTCCAACGCATTTCTTGGATGGCGGTGATGTCAGATTTTGCTTTGACGAGGACATCAACCAGCCGGGCATCTGAACCAATCCCATTCAGGGAGCGGACGTTCCAGGTGCATGCCCTCAATTCATTGTCCTTCAAACGTTTGCCATGTTCGTCATCAATAGAGAGTGTATTTATCCGAGGCTTGTTGTTATATTTCATTGGAGTATGGTTTTACGTGGCGGGTCCCAAGCCCAACGCACAACCCGCTCAGCGGGGGTGAAAAATATTACTTGGCACGTTTATATAGCGAGCCGCTTGCTCCAAGACAGAGGCCCGCTTGCAGCCGCACCTAGAGGTGTACAGACGCTGCCGATGAAATCTCCCCCGGCTAGCCCTTAAACCGATTATGTCAGAGTGGCCTAGCCAGGTTGTCGCCTTCTCACATTAGCTCACCGCTAAACGGGTGTTTAGCGGCTACCCAGAGGATACTTGGCCGCAAGCGACCGGCAGTAGTGAGCTGCTTGAACCGCATGCAAAAGAATCGCTCTGGCCATTCCCAGGTGAATGGCGGTCAGAAGCTTTCCCCACTTTCGTGGACTTCTACACACGGTCCCACCCTGAAAAAAACTTAGGTTAAAAAAATTCATTTACACACATGCATAAAAGGCAGCGGAGAGGTACTCACAAACGCATGTTATCATCAGCCGACGTAGTACTCACATATACACACGCATATAGCTACAAACAAATATACATGTATATGCGTGGTAACCAATCATGAAGTTCACGAAACTAGACCTTAGGAGAAATGGGTGCACGAGGAAACCGAGAGTATAGAAGCAGCGCAAGCTGAGGCACGACTAAGCAGTTTGATTTAAACAAGCAATTAGCTGTGAAGTAAGAGTTATTGTGAAGTACTTTCAAAGTAGTCTATTAAAGAACATTTTGCATTATTGAACATTGGAGTTATTTATTCAACAGTTTAGCGATTCGAACGTTAGCAGAATGTGTGGAATAAGCGGAATTTCCCAAAATTCGTTGCAATTGGTGTCAGAAGAGAACTTGTTGAATAAATTCCGAAGATTTCGAATACGACTTGGACATGGCAAAGTTTAGTGAATTAAGGATCCAGCAACAGAAAAAGGAGTTGGAGAACCGGGGATTGGATACAACCTGCAATAAGATCGAACTACAAACACGACTACGAGAGGCAATGGAATTCGAAGGAATTAATGTTGAAGAGTATGTCTTTCGTCTTAGTAGCGACGAGACAACAACAAAATTGGAGGAAAAAAACGAAACATCGCAGACAGTTACGACCACAGACTTGAACATGATATTGGCTTCAATATCTGCACAAACGTCGATAATGGCATCTCAACTGGAATCACAGGAGACACGCATAACATCCAAGATTGAAGCAAAAGAAACGCGCATTTCAGAAATGTCGACAAAGATTACATCTAAGATGGAAGCACAAGAGGGGCTTATCATTGCAGGTTGAACAAATATCTTCGCAGTTAGAAGCACAGGAAGCAAGGGTAGCGTCAAAGCTGGAAGCACAGGATACAAAAATTATACAGCTCGAGGATAAAATTGATGCCAAGATAGAAGCTTGGAGATGTCGTATACAGGAGTTGCAAATAAATCGCCCAGCAATTTCACCGAGTAATCCAAAGGTAAAGACACCATCCTTTGACGTTCCGTTCCTTTCCAGGCCTTTAAGCTATAGTTTGAAAAAACCGCAGCAGTGAACAACTGGAATGCTGAAGATAAAGATGCAGCTCTATTCGTAGCAATGAAGGGGTCAGCAGCCTACAGACGATTCCCAAAGAAGAGCGGAACAACTATGAAGCATTGATGGCTGATGTAGAACGACGTTACGGAAGCGAACACAGGAAACAAATCTACCAAATATAATTGAAAAACCGCTACCAAAAATATAACGAGACTTTACAGGAGTTTTCTTCAGACATTGAAAGATTGGCTCATCTTGAAAATGTGTTCGCACCCGTGGAATACACTGAAAGAGAAGATTCAGAGTTTTATAAATGGCATACGGGACATGGAAACGAAGCGAGCAACATACGCAAACCCAAAACCTACATTCACAGAAACGGTATCACAATCTCTGATTCAGGAAACAGCATCGCTTCTGTGTAAGCCAGCTTTCAAAGCACGCCGTGTGGAGGTAGAAAGGTCAGACTGGGCGAACACAATATTGGAGGCACTGAAATGATCGCAAAAGCGGAGTGAAAGATTTATCAAATGCTTGAAATGCGGGAAGCCAGGTCACATTGCACGTCATTGCGATCTTGATCCTATTGGTTTCAATAGCATGGGTGGTCTTAAGAACAAAGCTGGAGGAGATGAGCAAGATCGAGTCAGATGTAAAGATCGAGAGCTAGCTTGAGCTATTGAATGTCCTGTGATATCTGTATCGCAAATCGGAAGGAAATCGAGCAGTCTTACCATCAGAGGAAATGTGGATGGCAAAGAACGAGTACTGACTGTAGATACGGGCGCATCTCATTCCTTAATCCGATCTGATTTGGTCAACAGGAGAGCAATGCCATTACCTGGAGCAAAGTTGCGTACGGTCACTGTCGAGTATAACCAAGTCCAGGGAGAAGTGATATGTATGTGAAGTCTTAACTGAAAAGGTCACGGTTCTACACAAACTCGTTGTGGCAGAGATTGTTGGTGAAGTCATATTGGGAGTGGACTTCTTAGTTGACCATGGCATCAGGATCGACACGGAAAGAAGGAATATGCGCTATAAGATCCAGGAGGTACGACTCAACTTCAGTTTGGAGAAAGGGTTCAGCAGTAAGCGAGTGCTGGTGGAGGCTATCCGACAAAGACCACGAAAGTCAAAGCCAGAAGGCCGGGCAAAGATTAGTGGAACGAATGCAAGACATAAATAAATACCGAAGGTTCCTGCGGGAAGAACACTTGCATTGACAACCCGAGATACACGAAATAAAATGGAGGAAAGAATTTCGCAGAAAGAATGCAAGGGTGGTTTCAAGCCAGGGCGCACTACTGTTGTGAACCGTCAAGACGATACTGATGATGCAAAGTCAATCCGTCAAGATCAAGCTCTGCGATGTAGTTCATTGGCCAAACAACAGAGTATGAAGGAACGGTCCAGGATAATGAATAGTAGGATGAAACACAGGTACGATAAGAACAATAATTCTGTGAAGTCTTAATTGTGGGTGCTTTAGAGAATTCTGAGCAACTTGACGTCATATACACTGACTTCTCGAAAGCATTCGACAAGGTTGATCATACTATCCTAGTACGCAAGTTAGCCAAGTATGGAATCAATACAAACTTGTTGAAATTCTTCACGAGTCTTCTATCGAACAGAAAGCTCTATGTGGCAATTGGAGCCGACAAGTCATCTCTACATATAAACGCCTGGTCAGGTATTCCGCAGGGTACCCATTGTGGCCCTCTATTATTCTTAATTTGTATAAATGATTTTTCCCAGCAATTGAAATTCGCAAAATGTTTGATGTTTGCGGACGATGTCAAACTATTTCTGACGATCCGTAATAGCTCTGACTGCACTAACTTGCAATCTGATCTTTTGCCGGTTGGTGCACAGACAATAATTTTTTTTTAAATACAAACAAATGCTGCGTTGTGTCTTATTCCAAAAAGATAACTGCGACATATTTTAACTACAAACTAAATGCTAAATCTCTTAATCGTTGTCAAGAGATTAAAGATTTGTGTGTCATCTTTGACTCCAAACTCCCTTTTTCCAGTCATATTGACTTCATTGTTGCAAAGTCCTTTGCAATGGTTGGGTTCATTAGACGAAACACCAGTGACTTTAAGGACCCTATGACGTTGAAGGCACTTTATATCTCCTTGGTCAGAAGTCGCCTTGAATATTGTTCCATAATATGGAATCCTTTTTATGAATCTAACTCCTATAAAATTGAAAGAGTTTAAAGAGTTTTTACGAAAATTGCTTTACGGATGCATCACTGGCCAGACGGTCTCCCATCGTATACCAGCAGGCGCAAATTGCTTGGTCTTCAGGCTTTACACGACAGAAGAACTTGTATCTCACTCATTTTATATATTGCCCAACGATTCTATTTACAATAGATGATTCAAGGATAAATACGTTTGTAATAGACCGCATAGACAAACTCCGACTCGTGCGTACCAAGAACATACAAAACGCTTTTGAGAAATCAGCTCAACGCTCCAACCTCCGAAACAGAGTAAAACTATTTAGTGTTGGTGAAAATGTATATCGGCGCAATTTCGTTCTGAGCGACAAAGCGGATAAGTTTAACGCCAAGCTAGCACCCGTTTTTGTTAAAGCTGCAGTTCTCGCCACAAAAGGAAACTCCATGTATCAATTGCAAGACATACATGGTAAGATAGGGTGGTACCACGGAAAAGATATTAAGGAATGCAAAGGTTAAAACACAATTTACCGTCAGATAAAAAGCTCTTCATTGTATTCTCTTAATCCCTCAACATATATACCCTTTTTATCAAATTTTGGTGCAGCTGGGAAGGGTGGTTCATTTGGAGGGGCTAGCAGCGGTTAGATCGAGAGATTTGTCTGATCAGGACGATCATATAGCTACAAACTACAAATATACATGTATATGGTTGGTAACTAAGCATGAAGTTCACGAAATTACTAGACCTTAGGAGACATGGTTGAACGAGGAAGCCGAGAGTATAAAAGCAGCACAAGCTGAGGCAGTTTGATTTAAACACACAATTAGTTGCGAAGTAAGACTTATTGTGAAGTACTTTCAAAGTAGTCTAATAAAGACCAATTTGCATTATTGAACATTGGAGTTATTTATTCAACAGTTTAGCGATTCGCACGTTAGCAGAATGTGTGGAATAAGCGGAATTTCCCAAAATTCGTTACAATATTAATTGTATTGTAGTGTGACTTGAAATCCATTCTGCTTACACTATATTCAATTGTCTTATACATACATAGGTACATACATATGTTACGAGCTCCTTTACCCTCTTCCTTAAGGGTACGAACGAGTGAGCGTTGATGCCGAGCCGAGCCGAGCTGAGCTTATTTTCATGCGAGACAATTTTTATATAACACAGTGAATGCGAGAATCAGCGCTGAAATTCTGTTTTTCCATGTGTTTTGCTTTTATGCCATTTAGTATTGTTGTTCATTTGCGTTTATAAAATTGCTGTACACGGTAATGCATTAATCTGATGAAGAGTATTTCGCTTCTCCTAGTGTGATTAATGCAATTATTAACACAAAAGAATTTGAAAAACATCCAATTACATTTGTAAATTTATTTTTTTGGCCCCATAAGGCAGGTTGGGAAAAAATTTCACTTATTTGATCGATATCCTTTTTTTTTATTTATTTTTAAACCATTAAAAAACACGACTGCGTGCTAAAAAGGAAAACACCAACAATGCAAAATCGCACTAGCAATTTTTATCACACTGACAATCTCGGCTCGGCTTTCAGCGCCCTCTCTGTTCGTACCCTGAGATGAGCTTGCCTAGCGTGTTGTTAAAAGTAGTGTATGCACAGGCATTAATGCAGGAGCTTCAGCCTGGGAAGGGTTCGAAACAATGTTACCGAACCAAGCCATCATCTCTCAGCTGGGGCCTAACAAGAACTTTAACTTTGCACACTAACGAAAAGCTATAGGAAAACCTGAGTACCGCCAATTATGCCTGGAAAACCCAATACCTAGCAGCGCGGATCTTATTTTAGCGGCTGCTCATAACCAACCCTACCATGGTTTTAAGGTTTTAATAAAGCCTCAAAAGACCAACCACACCACTATGGAATCAGACCAACACAATTAAATTTACAATTCCATATTTAAAAATTTTTATTACGATTCAGCTTCTTATTCTTATAGGTTAAAGAAAACTTAAAAGTATGAAGGACTTAATGTATATGGCAATCTAGGTATAAAGATCTTAATTATATCCGTAACAAATACCCTCTATTTTTCTTGGGTATTGATCAGAAAACAAATAACCTACTTCAACAATAGGTACATTATCTATTTTGTGAGTTCAATAACCTTGCCGCTCACGATAAATTGGAGTGTAACTAGAAATATTAAGAAACCAAAAGCAAATTGGTCCTCTAATTCTCTTGGTTTTTGCAAAGAGTTGATTCAAACTCCATAAGGGTGATGTGTATCCATATGTAGGTACGAAGGTACGCAAAGAAAAATAATGCGATCCACAAAAAAAAACTTGCATCTATTTGCATATAGGTATATACATAATGGTTATGTATGTAAGTACATGTCAATTATGTTCTCTATCGTAGAATTTATGTATACTAAGTTGGTGGATAAAATGGAATAAGTGAACTTACATGCCTTACAGTTTTAATGGTTTGCTTACTCCAACGCTGTCCCACGAAGCGAAGATGGCCACTATTGTATATATGGTTTGCGGAGGTTGCATAAAAGGGGTCGAATATTAACCGCCGCCGATAAGAGCAACAGCAAAAAGAGTGGATTTAAGAGAATGGAGGGCAGTTGGAGCTGAGAGACTCTCCCAAGCATTGGCAAAGTCAGAGTATTGGTATCCTCAATTTTCTCTCAAAAGAGCGATCAGAAAATTAATAAAATGGATGACGATTTACAACATTTTGTGCAACTTTTTTTTATGTTAATACTAGCAGCCCCTTCAGACGTTGTTCTGCCCTAAATTTGGTCTATCTCCATACATTTTAATAAGCTTTTTCCATCTAACTCTGCCCCCACCCCTCCTCACCTTTTCTTAATCCTTTTATTCACTCCTCCCTCCGTCTTTTCGCTTCATCTATCTCTATTTTCATCTCACTCTATCTTTTTCTCAGTCTCCTTCTCCATCCCTCTTTTCTCTTCTCTAAAGTTTTTCCCATTCTTCTTCATCCCTTATTGCCAGGCAAATCGAATAGGACGTATGTAAATAATTATGTGAGTTTTATTAATTCATGTCTTTATTTCGGCTTCGCATGCACATTTATCAGTTTTGCCAAGTTAGTGCAACTAAATCGAATATCACAATGAAAATTACTTTATAGAACTCAGCAACAACTTTCGTTTGATAACCATATTACACACACATTGTAGGGGTATCCGGGTCCAGGTTTTGCCCATATCTTGAGACCCTAGTCACCCAGTGGTATAAAAATTACTCTGTACTAAATCACCCATCAACAGCTTTCATTTGCTATCCATATTCTACAAACACATTCTAGGGGTACCCGCGTCCATGTTTTCGCTTATATCTCCAGACCCTAGTTACCCGCGGGTACGAAAAATACCCCGTATCAAAGTACTCATAAACAGCTTACATTCGATACCCATATTGTACAAACATATCCCAGGATTACCCAGGCCCACGTTTTCATCTCAAGACCCTATCCAGAACGGGATAAAAATTATCCTATGTCTGTCTCCCGGTTCTAAGCTATCCCTCCACCAATTTTCAGCCAAATATGTTCATCCGTTACTTCCTCTTCAATCACTGTTTATCTATTAAAAAAAAGCGCATCAAAATCTGATGCGTATTTTTAAAGGTTTAAGCATTCAAAGGGACATAGGGACAGAAAACGCGACTTTGTTTTATACTATTTAGTGATGTACATCCATACATACCCATAAACCTACGCCCGAAGTTAAATAACGCAGCAAATGCTATATATGTACGTATGTGTCGCATCATGCCTCACTCAAAAGCAATTAGCGCGCACAGTTGACAGCGAACAACCACACACACGCATTTTTTGGTAAAAATGTTACTTTTGTTTAAACAATTTGGCTGATATAAGAAAGGAATCAAGTATTTTTTTTTTTTTTTGATGCAGATCGAAGGTAAATATTTCAAAGTTTTACTGAAAAGTAGAATTTTTTAAATCCATCTATCCGTTTATGAGTTATAGCTGTGTAAACAAAAATTTTATGATTTTTGACTACATTTTGGCAATTTGCCACGCCCCTATAATATATACCTTCATATTATATCAACTGTGCCATCTCACGTAGCTAAGCTTTCAAAAGCAAAAAACCGTTTTAAAATCGGAGCATTCTGTGTGAAGTTATGTACATACATGGCATTTAGCGACTTTATTTTATAAGATTTATATATATATAGATTATAGATAGATAGATATACATCGGCAATAACATAGTTACAATAAAATTATTCTAATGTTCATGGTTCAAAGGTAAGTATAACGATTTGACAAAAGGTGAGTATTTAGTAATTAATTAGAAGTTATTACAAAATCAATTAACATTAGATTAGTTAGGTATGTATGAACCTGGGAAGGTGGTTCTATTGTAATTTCTTCAAAAAAAATTATTTTCATTAGGATGTTCTTCTTCTTCCCATCTTTGCTAGTGGTATAATTATTTGAAGTGAAGTTAAGTATTAATAAATATTTAAAAGGTTGCATAAGGGTAAGTATTAAGATAAAATAGTGAAAGTAGGTATTATAGCAAATTCATTTCTTTGTGCTTAGGCATGGTTTCTATAATTATTTTGACTACAAACCACGAAATGTCCATATTCATAAGGTTTTGTATTGTTATGGTTTTGCTGTCTTCCGGAGTGCTACCGCAGCAACACCAGCATCACATTTATGTTTTCAGACCACTGTTCGATAGGTGCACGATAGCCAAATCTCTGCAGGAATTGTTATGCCGGTAATTGGATGTGGTGCCTATGAGGCTCGGACTTTTCGAAGTCAGGCGTATTATTTAGGTTAGTTAAAACACACTACAACTTTATAGAACCGCGCTTGAAAACTCGAACTTTTAACTAGATTTGATTGATGTGTTCGTCAAGGAAGTTCTTCAGGAAAACTCTTAAGCCCGGATATGAGCTTGAAGCCCATATGGTACTTATGCAAAATAAATTATCGATACATTTTGTTATCCAAAATCATATGTTAACAGTGACAGACTGACGGAAATTGTACTTAGACTAGTGTGACATAGTACAGGGTGTAGCAACATCATCAAAATTTGCATATAAGCGGAAATGTAAGAAATTAAAAAAAAGTCTATGAAAACTATGTGTATGGCTAATCTATGCATGTACCCACTGATATGGCAGGGGTGAAGGAATTACTATTCGTAGAACAAAGGAGTGAAACTTCAATTAGCTAAAACCAAAGAGAATTTTTCAGATGAAAATAGTGTTGCTTTTTTGGGTATTTAGTTGGTTTAAATATTACAAAAAGTGTAATTATAGTTATAACAGTTCCTTACAGGATTCTTTAAAAAAAATCAAAAAATAGAACGAAAAAGGTGTGAGATATTAAAGATAAAACTACCAATAACTTGCGGCAAATCCATGGCCATAAAAGCTCGTAATCTAAAAAGGCATATGTGCTGAACTACCGGTTTCGGAGGGCCCTTAAATGATCCCAGAAGGGTCCCAAAATAATTCCGAAATGATAGCTAAGTGGTCCCCAAATGATTCCGAAATACTCCCGAAAGTACCTTAATGGGATCCCAGACGGATACCGAAAACCTTCCAGAAATGATCCCGGAAGGGTCTCCGAATGAACCCGACATATTCCAGAAAAATAGGACGCCCAAATAATCCCGGAAAGATAACAAAAACCATCCAGATATGATCCCTAAAGAGTCCCCAAATGGTCCCGAAATCACTCTGAAGGGATCCCAGATTGATCCCGATAACCATCCAGAACTGATGCCGTCAGGCTCCCCAAAAGAACCCAAAATAATCCAGAAAAAGTCACGAGATTACCCCGACTGCACTCCATAAACCGTCCAGAAAGGATCCCTGAAGGGTCCCCAAATGAGCTCGAAATTACCCTGACGGGATCCCGCACAAATTCCGAAAACCATCCAGAAATGGTACCGGATGGGTGCCCAAATGATCCCGAAATAGTCCCGAAATTACCCTGACGGGGTCCAGGCCGGATCACGAAAAAAATTCAGAAATAATCCCGGAAGGATCAGCAAATGATACCGAAATAGTCCCCATAAAGTCCCGAAATGACCCTGACGGGTACCCGGACGGATCCTGAAAGTCATCCAGAAATTATACCAGAAGCATAGCCTAACTCAGATTCAAAACACTTCAAAAAGAAGAGTCAGATATCCGCGTATGATTAACGCTTCTTCACTTATTCAACAATTACATTCCGCGGTGACAATTAAGGGATGTAATCAACACTTTTCAACCCAAAGACTCCGCTGGCCAGATCATGTTATACGAATGGACGAAGACGCTCCGGCCAAGAAAATATATCAGTTAACACCGCAGTTTGGAAGCAGTGGAAGCGCGAGATCTTCACTGAGTTGGGAAAGGCAGATGGTGCTCCCAATTGACATCAGTTATCGCGAACCGGCAGGCGCAATTTTTACAATATTAACAAAATCGATAAGGCGGAAAAGTGCCAACTTATGATGATAATCAATGTTTTCTTTGACCTTCGGCAGAAGAATAAGTTGAAAAATGTACGCATAAATTAGAACAGGTAAAGGGAGCCTCCAAGGGAAAACTTGATTTCCAACTTTGTCATGTGGTCTAGCTCTTAAGAAAATACTTTGTTGTCATCACCAAGAGCTGAAGACACTGCATGTCTCCTAAGAGAATGTCTTATATCAACTTCAGCGGAGAATAGATCGCATAGCTCCATTTAGAATGCTTTATTGGCAACTTCCCCAAAAGTGTGCCCCCCTCGCAATAGGGGGCCAACACCAGGCCATGAGATGATACATGTATACAAGTATCAATTACACAATATAAAGAAATCACAACTGATGTTCCTGCTCGCCGCGAATACAGTTATCAACGACCTTGATAGGTATTTAAGGGGTTGATAAGCGCAATTCATAGCTTCCGCAAACCAATTGTCAACCTCAGTTGCGTGTGCGAATCCTATTACAAATATGTATGCATCATACACATACTTAGCAAGCGAGGCTCTGTTGCTAATAGAACTAAGGTGTGGTGAGCGTTATGGCCTTTAGGGTTCAGTGTGGTCATATTAAATCTTTCCTGAGATGGTCAGGCTAGTATATTAATAGTGCTTGGTACCGGAACGTACCGGATCTCTATCCGGGGAAGGACCATCAACATCGACAATACTCCTCAAAACCATCGGAGAGTGTCCTTATCTCTACAACAACAACAACAACCGTGATAGGGTATCGCAACCGATACGCAATGTCCATATTGCTCTATTTCGTGTAATACACCTGTCATGAATTGGGTAAGCCATGGTATTATTATGGTTTTGTATGATTGATATATATATCTACTGCGAGCATATTTTAACCTCTAACCCGCAGGTAAAAGACATGTCGGAAAAGTCGAATAATGTTTTCCTAGCCCTATCCTCTATATTGAGCTTGCAAAGTATTTCATACTATTCGGTGGTAACACCGCCAATGGAGTGTGGCCTGAATACAGTGATGTGCCATTTCTAACAAGAGTTACGTCATGAGTGCTGGAAGGAACGTGGTATACCAAACAAGTCTTCTCTAATCCGGGTAATAACAAAACGCTTTTTGGGACAATCGCTTGGCACCACAAATCCAAAACTTTTCGTCTGCTTCTCTTGATTTACATAGTCACGGTAGTATACCTCGCGAAGGCCTCTATTATTTAACCGTTTCATGATAATCTCAACTTTAATTAAGCTTTAGAATTATGCTCGTAATTGTATCCCTTGTTTCACACTAAATAACACAAAAATACGCACACATACAAACAAGAAAAGCATACAAAACAAGAAACCCGATATTTTCACCATTATTCATTGCATAGAAAACACGACAAGCTTGTTCTTAATTCATGACAATCAAAAGTTCGTATTATTCAATCATACCACTTTTACTCGTCTCACCGAAGATTATTTCACTCAGACTCATTTATCGCTCCTTCGTTCATTTCCTTTCCTTTATGAAATTGCATTCAAATGTTGCTCTGCATAGCGTAAGATGCAAGTTTTCAAACGCAGACACAAATTTTCAATTAATTTTCATTCCGCCTTCACTGCCAACTTTTACTCCACCCTGATCCACCCATTCACTATTATTATGTAGCCATTCGAGCTGCTTCAATTGCTTTAATGCTTCATCTTCATCCGGACTACATTTTATCCCCAATCATTCAATGTTGCAAAATGTCGCTGCTGCATGATTTTTTTGTGTTTTGCCAATTTTATGCGACCGCAGCACATCACCGCACTCCACCCACACATTACTGACAGTACGCTCCATGATAATACGGCCAACACTATGCTAAAAAAACTGATTTCTACATTTGGACATGTTCTTAAGGTGGAAGAAGGCAAGAGAGTTGAATACATATTCGGCAAATGCATATCACTCCCTCTGCCCTCACCAAATCATCGGTGAGTTCTTCGACTGTTCTACGAAATCTTATTACAGGAGGGCTCTTTGTAACAAATCGCTTGGTAGAACTTAATCATCCACTTTAGCAAATTCAACTTTTTAAGCCCTCAGAAGCGTTTTTCCTGATTTTAACATCTCTCTGCGACTCAATAAAGCTTTTGTGTCTGTCAAAGCTGCTTTAGAGTCCTTTGACGAAGAACAAAAATCTCGCCTTAGATCTCGAAGGGGTATTAAGCAATGTCCTACCTCGGGATTGTGCAGAGAGTTCAATGAATGTATTTGCAAACTTATGTGAAACAAAATGGTCGGAGCTGGATGGGGAGGAACCACAATCGATAGATGACCCCAGACCCGAGTCGTCTACCTAAAACGGAACTAGCTGTTTCGAGGAGTAAATTCGTTTCCTTGCTAAATTTTTTGAACAGTTCAGCTAGATTAAGATATCTGCATAAAGTCCTCCTTCGAGTGGGGGAGTACCGATAATACTTTCTGATTGAGAAAAATATATATTAATTATATTGGAGAGACATTTTTTACGGAAATCAATATTAATGGTAGGCCAAGGAATGCCTTGGTTATTTTTTTACTGAGGTAGGGAAACCACTGGCAGATACTGGAACGCTATATTGAACAAAGGGCTAAGAATACCCCGGTCGCTATGTATTGTGGTAGGGAGGCCCTGGGCAGAAGCTAGAGCCTCTCCCAAATGATGTACAACATCCTACAAGATGATGGTCAAGATGATACTCATGTACGGGCACTGGTCTGGTGGATCTCGCTCGATCCGGCGAGCATTATAACAAAAAAAAAATAGTCTGTACAACGGAATATGTTAGCTGGTATAAGGAATATAATGCTGATTATGATGCTGAGCACACGCGCACTAATATTGTGGGTTAGGCGTCTGAGGGCCGTGCAAAATGATATGGGATAGGGGCTCTCTGGCTTCGGGCCCTCCAGTATTTTTAATAACTTCGATTTTGGCTTTCATTTTTCGGCCTGTATGGGATGGCGGGAATATTAAATGCCGACTACTGCCCTTGTCAAGGTTTCAACGCATGGCAGTGGAGTAGCTACCTGATTTACGATTAGGCAGCAGTAGTAGTAGTAGTAGCAGAAGTACGAGTAAGCCGCAAGCTCCAGATGACATCATGATGAGGTGATCAGGGAGTGTCTGACTCCCCTGTGATTGCTTCTAACTATTTTCGGACGTAGCAGTATCCGGAGTAACTGTCACGCTGATCTCTTATCCTGATTGTGTATATTTGAACCAGACATGTCGGATTAGAGAGAACTCAGGCTTCCGCTGGTCAACTGGAGTATGCTCTTGTACATACGGGCCTCGAGTCTGCTCAGCAAATGCGCAGTTACTTCCAATTGCGTAGCGAAATACTTCTGCCCGGTAGAGGATACCGTAATCATTGGTGATTGGGGTTCTGGAGGAGATCTATGATGTACGTGTCAATGTATTACAAAATCTTTCCTGCTGCAGACAGTTTATCTTTGGCACCCGCCGTGATGTGGTGGTAGCATTCTCCGCCTACAACCCCGAAGTTCATGGGTTAAATTTCCGGGAAAATCAACACCAAATATTTAAGAAGTTTATTTTAGTTAAAAGAAAGATTTTCTAAGCGGGGTCGCCCCCGGCATTGATTTGGAAAGCACTGCGAGTTTATTTCTGCCATGAAGAGCTTCTCAGTGAAAAATCATCTGCGTTGCAAATGCCGTTCGAGTTCGGAGGAAGAGAAAATCAAAAGGAACACAATGCAAATTGGAAGAGAAGCTCGGGCTGAATCTCCTTGGAGGTATAATAATTCCAATATTTTATTTATTTATTGTAACTCGCTAAAATGGTTACTGCTTCGCTCAACCCCTATTGTTTGAAACCAACGCTTTTTATACTCAGCGTGCTTTGCGCACAGAGTATATTAACTTTGATTAGATAACGCACAGTGGCGCCTTTTGCGTTTTTTCTTTGCAAAAATCATAACTTTTGAACCAATGAATATATTTAAAAAATTTAAAATGAAGCTGAAAGCTAATTATTTGAAGTTTTACTGTGTGAAAGCTCATAATGTCACAGATACAGGGTGCTTCAAAAAAATTCGTCAAAGTTTTTTAGAAAAATGCAAAAACAAAATGTTTTTAGTAAAAAATAAAAAAAAATAAAATGAGATTTGTCTTTTAATGACGTATTTAAGCATTAAATAAGATAAACTAATGATATTGATAAGATAGCGTGGCACTGCCCACTTATGATAAAAAGTTAGACCTTAGTAACCGCTTTACCAATTTGTACCAAACTCGATAGACGTATTGATTTCTATAAAAATTTAGTACTCGTTTGAAGGCGAAATGCCTAAGCTTTAAAATAAATTTGATAACCTTTAGAGAAATGCAATAACGAAAAGTATATATTTATAAATTACTAAATGGATTAAGTCTTTTATTTGAAATAAAAAATTAACTTGTACATAGATATCTTATTTTTCAATAAAGTAACAAAATTGATTAGTAAATCTCTTTTTCGTTGTTGTCATAAGAAGTGAGACACTTATTTTATCTTAACATAGTCATCGTCACTGGAACATATATCTAACAAAACAACCATTTCTGAGCTATACGCATCTGTAAGATCTTTATGTGTTCTTACATACCTCATAGATGATATGACTGGATCAGAAGAGATAGCTCACATGTTGAAAAGGTCTTCGTTTTGTCTAACTCGTGATACTTTGCAGGTGTTTATACATCTATACCTTTTGTAGTCCTTGTTCTTAGATTCTTGAGCTTCTTCAGACAATTATCCTAATGGTAACCACTGGCACTCTATTAAATCTTCTCCATGTGCTAAAATTTTATGAACCGTTGGTGTAAGTTTCTTCTCAGGACTCTTTTGATGCAGCAACTCTATAGTTTTAGATGCATATTCTCCAAATTTGGGTCCATTAACTGGTTCATGGCAGTTTAAAATATTTAAATTACTCCCAATCTTTTCACAATATCTCTATCAACTCCTGTTATGCGAGCAGTCACTTCATCGTTTTCAAAAAATTTTCTTGAAGAGTTACCATCATTTGTATTTCCGTATCCATACTTTGGACGGTCAACTCTAAGGCCAATCTCTTTATAGAATGCATCCTGAATTATTTTTTGTTTCTCCTGTTTTGTTTCTCCTTACATGTTCTATTTTCGTTGAAAACTTCTCCTTGTTGTGGTAGTGTATAAGCCAGCTTAAAAACAAATTCCATACATCTTATCCTAGCATGCAAAGGGGATATTCCATACTCATAATTTAGTTCGTCAGTTATTGAATCATCAAGATTTTCAAAGTCCTTTTGGCTCTTCTTACAAACTGGACATATCATTGTAGATGTCGTATTTGTTATTAAGTTCAAAACTTTTCCATCGACCATTGTTTGAAGAAAATCACGCTTTATTTTAATGACATTCCCCTCTTCAATTTCAATTATTGTTTGTTATAATTTGGCAATTTGATTTTTTATATCACTCACTGTAGCTTTTATGAGTTCCCAATGTAGTTGATGACGGACGTGGATTTTTCCAATATTCTGAAGCTTCATCTTTCAGTCGTAATGGAACAATAGAAGCCATAAATATATTACTATCTGTAATTGTTTCATTGTCTACATTTATTCTTTGTTTATATGCGCTTTGTCCTGACGATCCATCACAGCCCCACTTAGTTATCAACGCTAGCTCCTTTGGCATTGATTTCAACTTTTCTTCAGTAAAACTTTGAAGGTGTCGTGTAGACGTTTTGTAGCTCAATTTCAGCTGATACTTCGGTTATTTTGGGACTTAGAGGAACTGCTTCTTTCTTGGCTTGAGTAATTTTTTTTTCCAGGTAAAATATCGGCATTACGTTGCTATAATTACTTACGCAATATAATATATTTTTTCTTCGGTAAACCGAGATCTATAAACAGCGCCAAAACTTCTTCGGGAGTGTATTTCCTAGGTAGCGCATTTGGTGGTGTGGGAACGCTGTTTTTGATCCTCATCAGTCGCACTGGACTTCCTACCGCAACTGCTTCTGTTATATGAGACTTCACGTTTTCTTCGTCTTTTTTATATTTAATAGCAGGTGCTTCTGAAAGATGAGTCGTGGCCATAGCTTTTGTGGTATCAGACAGCTTCTTTTCCTTGTGTAGGTAGAATACTCTTCTATGGGTTTTGTTGGTCTCCCTCTAGTTGGATTGGTTGACGTGCTAGGCGTTTCTTCGTTCCAAAAAAGTTTTGCCAGCTAGCCACTTTTCATGCTTACTTTGAAATTTTGAATTGTTACGATAGACGTCCTTCCGTTTTCTTTCTATCATAATGTATTGTAAACCAATTTTTTCTTGCGGGCCTTCCCTTTCTTTAATGCTTGTTTCACTCGATAATTCTCTCATAATAGCCGCAACGAAGTCCCGTCTTGACTTTGTAGATTTAAACACCGCAAATAGTTTCGAGTTTTCTAGATACATATTAGAATTGGCTTCGAGTGTATCTGACTAAATATTAAACTGTGAACTATATTTAAAAATACCATTCACTTAATTTAAGTAAACAGAATACTTAGTTCCTTAATCTCCAAAAGACGAATGATAATGTGCATTGTATGATGGATAGCTTTATATACCTACTCAAATTATTAAAATGAATTTCAGGTATACAATTCGTAACTAAAAAATGTATGTTGTTAACAAGTTCCAATAACAAAAACGACCTTACGGCCGTACCTGCTCAGGCGCGTATTTATGCCCAAGGTTGTTTAACTTTATTTGATGTAAAAAGGGAAGTTGCAGCAATAACTACTGTTAATTTGACGGAGCACATATTTTAACACTTTTTTTTCCATCAAAGTTTTAAAAATGGCCTAAAAATAGGCCTTTCGAAAAACAGGTATATCCGCCAACTTTTAACAAAAAAGAAGCTTTTTTTTTTTTGTTTCAATCATAAATTAAATTATCTTTAATTGCTATACAAGAAAATGACAACCGGCCGCCTTATTTACTCACAAAACAATTTTAAATACAACAAAAAAAAAAGAAAAATTTCAAATTTTTCCCAAAGTTGAAAATTGGTCAATTTTGAGCGGCTCTACCTGGTAAACTATAATTGTCTGTGAAAAAACAGTGATATATTCTTGATCCCCGGAAAATTCTCTATTAGAAACATGTATTAGATTTAGCGAACGCTTTCATGATTTTTTTGATTTTTGCCATGCTTTAACGGCAGAGGCGCCACTGTGTAACGGTTGGTTGTACATGTATAAAGGAATCGAGATAGATATTGACTTCCACATATCAAAATCATTAGTATCGAAAAAAAATTTGATTGAGCCATGTCCGTCCGTCCGTCTGTCCGTCTGTCCGTTAGCACGATAACTTTAGTAAATAATATTAAAAATTTGGTACACGAGCTTATCTGGACCCAGAATAGATTGGTAATGAAAATGAGCGAAATCGGATTATAACCACGCCCACTTTTTATATATATAACATTTTGGAAAACAAAAAAACCTGATTATTTAGTAAATAATACACCTAGAATGTTGAGGTTTGATGTGTGGAATGATATTGAGACTCTTGATAAAAATTTTAAAAACATTTTTTAAATGGGCGTGGCACCTCCCACTTGTGATAAAATCAATTTTACAAATATTATTAATCATAAATCAAAAATCGTTAAACCTATCGTAACAAAATTCGGCAGAGAGGTTGTCTTTACTATAAGGAATGCTTTGAAGAAAAATTAACGAAATCGGTTAAGGCCCACGCCCACTTTTATATACAAAAATTTTAAAAGGGTCGAAGACTAATCAAATAAGATATATCTTTGCAAAAAAGAGCTTTATATCAGTGGTATTTCATTTCCCAAGTGGATTTATAAAAATAAATAGGAACAAGTAAGGAAGGCTAAGTTCGGGTGTAACCGAACATTACATACTCAGTTGAGAGCTATGGAGACAAAATAAGGGAAAATCACCATGTAGGAAAATGAACCTAGGGTAACCCTGGAATGTGGTTGTATGACATGTGTATCAAATGGAAGGTATTAAAGAGTATTTTAAGAGAGAGTAGGCCATAGTTCTATGGATGGACGCCATTTAGGGATATCGCCATAAAGGTGGACCAGGGCTGACTTTGGGATTTGTTTGTACGATATAGGTATCAAATGAAAGTTGTTAATGAGTATTTTAAGAATGAGTGTGCCTTAGTTGTATATGTGAAGGCCTTTTCGAGATATCGCCATAAAGGTGGAACATGGGTGACTCTAGAATGTGTTTGTACGATATGGGTATCAAATGAAAGGTGTTAATGAGTATTTTAAAAGAGAGTGATCCTTAGTTCCATAGGTGGAGGCCTTTTCGAGATATCGCCATAAAGGTGGACCACGGGTGTATCTAGAATGTGTTTGTACATACGGGTATCAAATGAAAGGTGGTAATGAGTGTTTTAAAAGGGGGTGGTCCTTAGTTCTATAGGTGGACGCCTTTTCGAGATATCGCCATAAAGGTGGGCCAGGGGTGACTCTAGAATGTGCTTGTACGATATCGCTATCAAATGAAAGGTGTCAATGAGTATTCTAAAAGGGAATGGGCCTTAGTTCTATAGGTGAACGCCTTTTCGAGATATCGCCATAAAGGTGGAACAGGGGTGACTCTAGAATGTGTTTGTACGATATGGGCATCAAATGAAAGGTGTTAATGAGTATTTTAAAAGGGAGTGATCTTTAGTTCCATATGTGGACGCCGTTTCGAGATATCGCCATAAAGGTGTACCACGGGTGACTCTAGAATGTGTTTGTACGATATGGGTATCAAATTAAAGGTATTAATGAGGGTTTTAAAAGCGAGTGGCCCTAAGATGTATATGTGAAGACGTTTTCGCGATATCGACCAAAATGTGGACCAGGGTGATCCAGAAAATCATCTGTCGGGTACCGCTAATTTATTTATATATGCAATACCACGAACAGTATTCCTGCCAAGATTCCAAGGGCTGTTGATTTCGGCCTGTAGAACTTTTTCATTTTCTTCTACTTAATATGGTAGGTGTCACACCTCTTTTACAAAGTTTTCTCTAAAGTTATATTTTGCGTCAATAAACCATTCAAATTACCATGTTTCATCCCTTTTTTCGTATTTGGTATAAAATTATGGCATTTTTTTTTTTCATTTTTCGTAATTTTTGATATCGAAAAGTAGTCGGATTTCGGCCATTTTTTACACCAAGATAAAGTGAGTTCAGATAAGTACGTGGACTAAGTTTAGTAAAGATATATCGGTTTTTAATCAAGTTATAGTGTTAACGACCGAGCGGAAGGACAGACGGTGGACTGTGTAGAAAAACTGGGCGTGGCTTCAACCGATTTAGCCCCTTTTCACAGAAAACAGTTACCGTCATAGAATTTATACCCCTACCAAATTTAAGAACGATTGGTAAATTTTTGTTCGACTTATGGCATTATAAGTATTCTAGACAAACTAAATGAATATGGGCGGTGCCACGCCCATTTTGAAATTTTCTTTTATTTTTGTATTTTGTTGCATCATATCATTACTGGAGTTGAATGTTGACTTAATTTACTTATATACAGTAAAGATATTAAATTTTTTGTTAAAATTTTGCTTTAAAAAAAATTTTTTTAAAAAGTGTATTTAGCACATATATAGTAATAGTTGTAACGTTGCTGCCAAATTTCATCATGATATCTTCAACGACTGCCAAATTACAGCTTGCAAAACTTTTAAATTAAAATAAAAAAAAAATAAATTTAAGGCGCGATAACCTCCGAAGAGATCTAAGGCCGAGCTTCTCTTCCAATTTGCGTCGTGCTCCTCTTGATTTTTCCCTACAAATTGGCCGGACGGGACCTACATGTTTTATACCGACTCCGAACGGCATCTGCAAGGCAGATGAGTTTTCACTGAGAGCTTCTCATGGCAGAAATACAATCGGAGCGCTTGCCAGACACTGCCGAGGGGCGACCCCGCTTAGAAAAAATTTCTTCTAATTGAAAAATCTTATTTCTAAAATTTTGATGTTGCTTTGCCCGGGAGTTGAACCCAGGGCATACGGTGTGATAGGCGGAGCACGCTACCATCACACCACGGTGGCCGCCAACTTTTAAATTACCTTCTTTTAAAAGTGGGCGGTGCCACGCCCATTGTCCATAATCTTACTAATTTTCTATTCTGCCCCATAAGGTCAACCCACCTACCAAGTTTCATCGCTTTAGCCGTCTTTGGCAATGAATTATCGCATTTTTTCGGTTTTTCGAAATTTTCGATATCGAAAAAGTGGGCGTGGTTATAGTCCGATATCGTTAATTTTAAATAGCGATCTGAGATGAGTGCCCAGGAACCTACACACCAAATTTCATCAAGATACCTCAAAATTTATTCAAGTTATCGTGTTAACGGACAGACGGACGGACGGACGGACATGGCTCAATGAAATTTTTTTTAAAAAATGGGCGTGGCATCACCCCTTTTACGACTAAGCTATTTTCTATGTTTCGGGAACTATAACTCGAAGCAAAATTTACATATCGTAACAAAATTGGGTACACACAGGGCCGTAGAGAGAAAATCCGGGCCCTGGACTAAATAATTTACGGGCCCCCTATAAAAAATCCACTAATACATTTGATTAATTTGAATTAATGACGTCTCATTCATGAATCATTATTGATGGATTACATTGAAAAAATATTTTGCTACATCAACTAAATGATTTTTGGACTAAGAGATGAAAATAAAATTAACACAGAATATTTACTATTTACACCATTTTATTGTAACGTAGAAATAAAATGCTCTTTTAACAGCCACATATTGTTTCAAATAATCTTTTCTAGTTTAAGCTTGAATCTTTACCTTTTTGAGTAATCTTTCAATGTGCGGAACTCAGATTTCATGGGCCTTTCCGCTGCTGCATTTCTGCTATGATATTGCAAGCGATTCAATCTCTCCAGTCTCTGAGCCTCACTGTGCGCTAGCTTCACCTGCCGTCTAGAATATGCAGATTGTCGTCGTAATTGGTCACTCCGGGAATACTTGAGTATGAATATCAACAGCAGCAAGAGCCTTTCAAACATTTGGAGGGTACCAACTTGCTTGCTGACATTAAAGTATGTACCAAATTGCCAAAGACCTACCAAAAGCGGTTCTGGACGATTTTTGGAATCATTATAGTCGTGTTTTTTGGATTATTATCCGCCTATTATCGCCGAGTCATGAACTTCTTATTGGTAACTTATCGGCATGTTATCGCCGGGCTGCAGACGTGTCATCGATTTTATATTGGAGTTTTGGTATCCGTTTCATAACACAACGATGAGTAGTCGATAACAAATCGATAACACGCCAATAACAAATTGGTTATACTCCGAAAAGAAATCTATAGCTTTTCGATGTCAAATCTAAAATTTTTTTGTATGCGTTAATCGGGGATTGCCCGTATTGCTTTAAATGCATGAAAACATTTATTTCAAGCAATTTTTAATTTTATAATTTATTTAATAATTTGGGAAAAATTTAAACAACGTGACATCAGGACGAACAAGGCGACAGCGGTTTAGATTTTTCCCAAATTATTAAATAAACTATAAAATTAAAAATTGCTTTGAAATAAATGTTTTCATACATTTAAAGCAATACGGGCAATCCCCAATTAACTCATACAAACAGACAACATTTGGGAAATTCGTTGCAGTTCTATAAATAGAACAAAAAACAGCAACAATACCAGTTTCTCTGAAACCGTCTTACAAACATGCATAACTTCAACACATAATTACATACGAAGCATGTGATGTGTAGAAGATTAATATATGCAAAAGAAGCCAATTGGGGAAAACTTTACAACAACTAAGGCATGACGTAGCTGAATACGTTTGTAACCATTTCAACTATCGGAGGAGTGCGGGTTCGAATCACACTCCCGGGAGAAAAGGCTTTGAAGAGATTTATAAGGTATAATCGAAAGAGCTGTCGCCTTGTCGGTCCTGATGTCACGTTGTTTAAATTTTTCCCAAATTATTAAATAAATTCTAAAATTTTTGTTGACAAATTTTCGATAACACGCTTGTGAAAAATTCGTTGCACTCCTACTCCTCTACACACATATAACATATATACATATCGATAACATATCCACTACTTTTCGATTATTAATCAACGGCTTTTCGATAGCAACAAGACAAGTTTTCGATTTCAAGTTTTTTACTTATAATTTTATTATAGCATAGGGTAATGGACATATCCAACCAGCATAGTTGGCATAAATTAAGTAGGTTTGCTTTTAGCTAAAATTTCCCCCTCACCCATTGCAACAGTCAACCATAATCGGGAATCGGCCGTCAACCGCTTCTTACTTGCCTGTGGAGCAGCTTACCCTTTGCTTAAAAACCAACGACAGCGGCAAGCAAATAACTTTTTCATTCATTATGCAATACAAGTTCTCTTTTGCAATTTTCTCGTTTATAGGCCATTGTTGTAGTAAATACATGAGGGTAGGACATACCATTGTTTTTTAAGAGGTACAAAAGTTGTGATGGTAAAAGAGGAAGCAAAATTTGACTAAGATGTCTGAGGCTGCAGTTTCGAAACACAATATACATAACTATTACTTTTCTGATCAGGAAACTGGGCCCTCAAATTCTTTACAGCAAAAAAAAATTACCTCAAACTAGTCTATTTGTACTATATATAGAACTTATTTATTTAGTGGCAACAAAAATAGTTGGAACAAAATGGTGCCACTAGAGACATCTTTCAACGAATGAATGTCAGCGTAAATTCATTATTGTCGTCCGGGATAAAATGAATTATTTATATAGAATACAAAGAGAGATCGCAATGCAGCTTTGTATGTATGAATGTTGTATACGAGACCATACTAGATTTATTTTAGCATATTTTGATATAAAGTTACCTGAGTGACAGGACGGTCAATTAAAAATATAAAGAAAAATTATGAATAAGAAAATAATATAAAAGTTTGCTATTCGACAATAACGGAAGAATTAATTAAGAGCTTAAATTACAATTTTACTACCTTTATATTAAGTCCCTTTCATGTTTGTCCCCTCATTTCCATACGAATTTTTGACCCCCGGAAAAGTCATTTTCGGTAACTTCCCGTTGAGCTAGACACTTGATTCTTAGAACATTAGTTCAGATCTGGGAACATTACAATGCAAGTGAAAAAATAATCCGCTTGGAGGCGCATGGATCGGGATATATAGAAAATTAATTTTAAAATGGAAATTTTGCGATCGACTTTTAACTAACTTCTCGGTGATCCAGAGACTTGAAACTTAGCACATAGTTTGCGAGTCGATGGCACTACAATTCGTGGAAAACAAAATGCCGCCAGGTGGCATGAATAGAGATAAAATAAAATCCCCGAAAATCCCTGAAGAAACGCAGGCAATCTTGCGATCGATTTTTAAGTAACTTCCCGGTGAGCGATATACTGTGCTGATCCGGAAATAAACATATCCTACAGGCTGCCGGATTACTGTAGCGTTTTCCAAGCGGAAATAGTAGCCGTAACCAAAGCAGCAGAAACCCTGGAAGAAAATAGCCCAAGCTGCAATCGTATTAACTTTTATATTGACAGTCAAGCAGCAATTAAGGCAATAATCTCGCATACCGCAGCATCTAAATACATGTTAGAGTGTAAGCAGTCCCTGGAGAGAATCAGGACAGGGAGAATCATACATCTATATTGGGTCCCAGGGCATATGGCAATAGATGGGAATGAAAAAGCGGATCAACTATCTAAAAAGGGCGCATCCATTGAAGCTTGCTCCGTAGACGTCCCAATTAGACTGGGCGAAATTAAGCGAAAGCGAGAGGTGCACATGATCGACCAAGCAGGAAAGGCATGGGTTCAAGCGCGGGGCTGTAAAGTATCGAAGATTCTGTGCAGGTCTTACAACCTTAGACAAACAAAGTTGCTTCTATCATTAAAAAGAGAGGACTGTAGACTCATGACGGGTATTCTGACTGGACACTGCCTTCTGGCGTCACATGCCTTTAAATTAGGCTTGGTCAGTGATAGCAGATGTAGGAAGTGCGGGATGGAGGAGGAAACGATCGAGCACGTTCTGTGCTCGTGCCCTGCGCTTGGCAGGCTAAGACTTCAGCTATTAGGAGTGATACAGCTGTCAGATCTAGAAGCAGCAAGTGGCTTAAAACCTAGGACTCTTCTAGTATTTGCCAAGAGGACGGAGTTATTTTATAACAAAGGTCCTGGTTTTTGATAGGGTTTTTCAGTTTGGTCGTTAAAACAAACTTCTGGTAACACTACGGACTCAATCAGTCTATGAGAGGTCCTCATGGACCGGCCAGTAAAACCTAACCTAACCTCCCGGTGAGTTAGAGTCTTGAAACTTGGGTTGTGAGTCAGAACCCGGTGACAATGCAATATTTGGTCAAAAAATTTTCGCTAGGTGGCGCATGGATCGAGATATTAAGAAAATTTATTTTCATTTCGGAATCCTTCAATACATTTTTAACTAAATTCCCGGTGACCTAGAGACTTGAAACTTGGCACACGGTTCAAGGCCTGGTGACAATACAATTTGCAGAAAACCAGGTTCCGCTAGGTGGTGCGCTAAATGATATAACTACAAATCCTTGAAAAACGAGGGGAATGTTGCAATCGATTTTTGAGTAACTTCTCGGTGAGCTGGAGATATGAAACCTGAGCCGTAAGTCAGAACCCGGTAACAATGCAATACTTTATCAAAAAAATTCCGCTAGGTGGCGCATGGATAGAGATATTGGGAAAATTTACATTAATTTGGAAATCTTTCAATCCATTTTCAACTAACTTCTCGGTTACCTAGAGACTTGTAACTTAGCACATAGTTCGAGACCCGGTGACAATACAATTTATAGAAAACAAAGTTCCGCCAGGTGGCGTGCTAACTGAGATAACTAAAAATCCTTGAAAAACGAGGGGAATCTTGCGATCGATTTATGAGTAACTTGCCGGTGAGTTAGAGACTTGAAACTTGGGCCGGGGGTCGGAACCCGATGGCAATGCAGTATTTTATCAAAAAAATTCTGCTAGGTGGCGCATGGATCGAGATTTTGAGGAAACTAGTTTTAAATTGGGAATCTTGCAATCGATATTTAACTAACTTCCTGGATATCTAGAGAAAATATAGTTTAAAACTCGGTGACAGTGCAATGTTTGATCAAAAAATTTGAGCTACGTAACGCACAAGTCGAACTATTTAAAAGATTAGGCCATACCTTCATGGCTAGCCTCCTGAGTGTTGCAGGCCTCGTTGAAGGCCCAACTCAATGCACGTCCTTGCATACTTTTAGGCGTAGACGACTTTCACCACGATTCTTTTAGACTTTCAGGCGTATGTGAATTTCACCACGATTTTCAGCTGTGCAAATTAAGTAGCTGACAAACGAGATGGAATTCTCTTGTTATGATGCGAGGTGGAATTCTGTTGTTTTCGCCAGTGTTGTCAACGAAAATTCCCCTAATTCTCTTAAATCTTTGGAATAAACTATGAGGATTATCTTCAAATTAATTCTGATCAAGGTAGTTAATTTCGGACTTTCGTTCGTCTATCAGCCGCTTAACCCACTATTCAAGAGCCAAGAGAATTTACTACTTTGAACAAACAAATAAAGATAAGAATTTTCACTTAGAAATTGCGTAAATTACTAATCAAAGTTGCAATTGCCTTTTTGTAGGCAGTACTAAAAAATTTAAAATAAAAAGATGATAAAAAAATTTTAAGCACTACCTTTATATAAATGTACCAAAAAATAGCAGGCAATTTTTCCTTTAACACAGACGTAGTCTTGTTGAATTTTGACTAAAAAAGGTGGAGCGCAATCTCTCAATTTAAGGCAAACCATGTACTTGGGATTAACTAAGTGATTATTTAAAATTTAAACACGCGCTCTACCTTTATAATTTTAAATCCCAATTTTCTTTTACAAGAGCTATTGTTAAAGTTTTTTTGTCAAAATTCAACAAGACTATGTCTGTATTAAAGGAAAAATTGCCTTCTATTTTTGGTCCATTTATATAAAGGTAGTCCTGAAAATTTTTGTATCATCTTTTTATTTAAAAATAAGCTGTTGTTGTACACACAGAAGTATAACTTCAAAAGTATAATGTCGATTTGTAATGGTATAAAGGAATTGAATTTGTTAAAATGATAACTTGAGCAACAATTTATATACATTTACCATACTTCGTACACAAATTTTTTTCGACTCCGAATAGATCGATATTGAAAAAAGGGTGACTAAAAGGCTAAAACCACACCCTTTCTAAACAGTTTTATTTAGCTTGACTTGACAGGCTGGCTGGTTGGCTGGCTGGAAATTTAAGTAACTTCACGATAAGCTACAAGCTTGAAACTTGGAATATAGTTCAGAACCCGATGACAATGTAATAATAAGAAAAAATTGCCGCTAGGTGGCGCAATGATCGAGATATTCAAAAAATGGTATTTGTGGTCCGATTGGGCTCATATTTGGAACAGATAATACATACAAGAATAGAAAGCGCTCTATGAAAAAAGCGCCGCTAGGTGGCGCAAGGATCAAAATATTCAAAAAAATCGTGTTTGTGGTCCGATATTGTCCATTCTTGGAACACATAATACATACATGAATAGAACGCGACCTATGATGTCCGATTTGGTTCATATTTGAAACAAATATTACATACATTTTTTTGGAGGAGGGACAAGCATACGTGGCGCAGAGTCGAGTAAAGTCTTTGGAAGGATTATGTATTGAGGACTTAGATTGTAACAAATTGTCAGGAAAGAGTCCTTATAATAATAAGTCACCAAATGAACTAAATAGAATGAGCAAAAATAGGCAATTAAATAAAGACTAAAAACTTGAAAATAAAATAATTAAAAAAAACATTTTCAAGTTAAACGGTTTTATTGAAAACAATATTTACATGAAGTAATAATAATACTAAAAGCTAGAAAATAATTAGGTAGGTCCTAGGTACTAGTCATCACACTCCTCATCAATCTATGGCGTTGATCAGACAATTAAATAAAAGCGTTGGACGCGCCAAATTTCTCTTGATAGTCATATATAAAACCAACTGAACCTTAATAAGGTTATGACATGCCTCACATTTTTAGAAATTTCACGCGCCTAACGCTTTTATTTAATTTTCAGATCAACGCCTTAGACTGATGATGTGTATGTGATGAATAGTACCTAATGATTTAATTCTAATTCTTTTCTAGCTTTTAGTATTATTATTACTTCATGTACATAAGTATTGTTTTCAATAAAACCGTTTAACTTAAAAACTTTTTTTTATTATTTTATTTTCGATATTGTTCGAAATTCGAGAAATTGAAAGAATTGGATAGTTCTTTAACGAATGCTTATAAACTGTTTGAACTTGGCTTATGGATTGATTTTATGGCATAATTATTATTATTTTACCTAAATTTAAAAGAAAAAAGTTTAAAACTATTACAAGCCATACAGCAGCGAGCCAAAAAATAGAAGAGGCAACTTTTATCAAGTTTCGAAAACTTAATTCTGTTTTTTTTTTCGATGTTTCAAGAAATAGCTTCTTTGCATTTTCTAACTGAAACTATTCAAACAAATTTCATAGGAAACATTTCAGAACGCAAAAAAATGTCAAACTCTTTCTATTAAGCTCCCTTATTATTTTTATACTCAGTTGAGCAGAGCTCACAGAGTATATTAAGTTTGATTGGATAACGGTTGGTTGTACATATATAAAGGAATCGAGATAGATATAGACTTCCATATATCAAAATAATCAGGATCGAAAAAAAATTTGATTGAGCCATGTCCGTCCGTCCGTCCGTTAACACGATAACTTGAGTAAATTTTGAGGTATCTTGATGAAATTTGGTATGTAGGTTCCTGAGAACTCATCTCAGATCGCTGTTTAAAATGAACGATATCGGACTACAACCACGCCCACTTTTTCGATATCGAAAATTTCGAAAAACCGAAAAAGTGCGATAATTCATTACAAAAGACAGATAAAGCGACGAAACTTGGTAGATGAGTTGAACTTATGACGCAGAATAGAAAATTAGTAAAATTTTGGACAATGGGCGTGGCACCGCCCACTTTTAAAAGAAGATAATTTAAAATTATTATTTATTTATTTTATGAAATCGGTTGATGCCACGCCCAGTTTTTATACACAGTCGTCCGTCAGTCCTTCCGCATGGCCGTTAACACGATAACTTGGGCAAAAATCGACATGTCTTCAATGAACTTAGTTCACGTGCTTACTTGAACTCACACATGGTAAGGTAATTGGATTGTTTTATTGACGCGAAATATAACTTTAGAAAAAACTTTATAAAATGGTTGTGATACCTACCATATTAAGTAGAAGAAAATGAAAAAGTTCTGCAGGGCGAAATAAAAAACCCTTAAAATCTTGGCAGGTATTACATATATAAATAAATTAGCGGTATCCAACAGATGATGTTCTGGGTCACCCTGGTCCACATTTTGGTCGATATCTGGAAAACGCCTTCACATATACAACTACCACCAGTCCCTTTTAAAACTCTCATTAATACCTTTAATTTGATATCCAATTCGTACAAACTCATTTTAGAGTCCCCCCTGGTCCACCTTTATGGCGATATCTCGAAAGGGCATCCACATATAGAACTAAGGCCCACGCCCTCTTAAAATACTCATTAATACCTTTCATTTGATACTCATATCGTACAAACAAATTCTGGAGTCACCCCTGGTCCATCTTTATGGCGATATCTCGAAAAGGCGTCCATCTATAGAACTTAGGTCCACGCCCTTTTAAAATACTCATTAACACCTTTCATTTGATACCCATATTGTACAAACGCATTCTAGAGTCACCCCTGGTCCACGTTTATGGCGATATCCGGAAAAGGCGTCCACCCATAGAACTAAGCCCCACTCCCTTTTAAAATACTCATTAACACCTTTCATTTGATACCCATATCGTACAAACAAATTCTAGAGTCACCCCTGGTCCACCTTTATGGCGATATCTGGAAAAGGCGTCCGCCTATAGAACTAAGGCCCACGCCCTTTTAAAATACTCATTAACACCTTTCATTTGATACCCATATTGTACAAACGCATTCTAGAGTCACCCCTGGTCCACATTTATGGCGATATCCGGAAAAGGCGTCCACCCATAGAACTAAGGCCCACTCCCTTTTAAAATACTCATTAACACCTTTCATTTGATACCCATATCGTACAAACAAATTCTAGAGTCACCCCTGGTCCACGTTTATGGTGATATCCCGAAAAGGCGTCCACATATAGAACTAAGGCCCACTCCCTTTTAAAATACTCATTAACACCTTTCATTTGATACCAATATCGTACAAAAAAATTCTAGAGTCACCCCTGGCCCACCTTTATGGCGATATCTCGAAAAGGCGTCCACCTATAGAACTAAGGCCCACGCCCTTTTAAAATACTCATTAATACCTTTCATTTGATACCCATATTGTACAAACGCATTCTAGAGTCACCCCTGGTCCACGTTTATGGCGATATCCCGAAGAGGCGTCCACCTATAAAAATAAGGCCTACGCCCTTTTAAAATGCTCATTAACACCTTTCATTTGATACCCATATTGTACAAACGCATTCTAGAGTCACCCCTGGTCCGCGTTTATGGCGATATCCGGAAAAGGCGTCAACCCATAGAACTAAGGCCCACTCCCTTTTAAACTACTCATTAACACCTTTCATTTGATACCCATATCGTACAAACAAATTCTAGAGTCACCCCTGGTCCACCTTTATGGCGATATCTTGAAAAGGCGTCCACCTATAGAACTAAGGCCCACGCCCTTTTAAAATACTCATTAACACCTTTCATTTGATACCCATATCGTACAAACAAATTCTAGAGTCACCCCTGGTCCACCTTTATGGCGATATCTCGAAAAGGCGTCCACCTATAGAACTAAGGCCCACACCCTTTTAAAATACTCATTAACACCTTTCATTTGATACCCATATTGTACAAACGCATTCTAGAGTCACCCCTGGTCCACGTTTATGGCGATATCCGGAAAAGGCGTCCACCCATAGAACTAAGCCCCACTCCCTTTTAAAATACTCATTAACACCTTTCATTTGATACCCATATCGTACAAACAAATTCTAGAGTCACCCCTGGTCCACCTTTATGGCGATATCTGGAAAAGGCGTCCACCTATAGAACTAAGGCCCACGCCCTTTTAAAATACTCATTAACACCTTTCATTTGATACCCATATTGTACAAACGCATTCTAGAGTCACCCCTGGTCCACATTTATGGCGATATCCGGAAAAGGCGTCCACCCATAGAACTAAGGCCCACTCCCTTTTAAAATACTCATTAACACCTTTCATTTGATACCCATATCGTACAAACAAATTCTAGAGTCACCCCTGGTCCACCTTTATGGCGATATCTGGAAAAGGCGTCCACCTATAGAACTAAGGCCCACACCATTTTAAAATACTCATTAACACCTTTCATTTGATACCCATATTGTACAAATGCATTCTAGAGTCACCCCTGGTCCACCTTTATAGCGATATCTCGAAAAGGCGTCCACATATAGAACTAAGGCCCACGCCCTCTTAAAATACTCATTAACACCTTTCATTTGATACTCATATCGTACAAACAAATTCTAGAGTCACCCCTGGTCCATCTTTAGATATCTCGAAAAGGCGTCCATCTATAGAACTTAGGCCCACGCCCTTTTAAAATACTCATTAACACCTTTCATTTGATACCCATATTGTACAAACGCATTCTAGAGTCACCCCTGGTCCACGTTTATGGCGATATCCCGAAAAGGCGTCCACCGATAGAACTAAGGCCCACTCCCTTTTAAAACACTTATTACCACATTTCGTTTGATACCCATATTGTACAAACGCATTCTAGAGTCAACCCTGGTCCACTTTTATAATGATATTCCGAAAAGGCGTCCACCTATAGAACTAAGGCCCACTCCCTTTTAAAATACTCATTAACACCTTTCATTTGATACCCATATCGTACAAATAAATTCTAGTGACCCCTGGTCCACCTTTATGGCGATATCTCGAAAAGGCGTCCACATATAGAACTAAGGCCCACGCCCTCTTAAAATACTCATTAACACCTTTCATTTGATACTCATATCGTACAAAATAAATTCTAGAGTCACTCCTCCACCTTTATTGCGATATCTCGAAAAGGCGTCCACCTATAGAACTATGGCCCACTTCCTCTTAAAATACTCTTTAATACCTTCCATTTGATACACATGTCATACAAACACATTCCAGGGTTACCCTAGGTTCTTTTTACAACATGGTGATTTTCCCTTACTTTGTCTCCACAGCTCTCAACTGAGTATGTAATATTCGGTTACACCCGAACTTAGTCTTCCTTAATTGTTTATATGTAGTTTTGTATCCCTGTCAATTTTAGTCCTACAAAGTGCAAGTTATATTTTTCTCAAACTTCACATTATATTTTGACAATTTTTTCGCAAAGAGTATTTTAGTTAATGATATTAGAGAAAAATTACAAAATATACACACGGCGATGGTTACTAGGATATGTTTCTGAATTTCAGTCCTCAGCTAAGTTTTCGGGACTTGTGTTTTGAATTCGAAGTCTCCAACATTCATACTTTATATCCCCCTGCAGGTTAGGGGCTGAAGAAGTTGCCCGACGTAGGTATACCGATCGTAAATGGCGAACATAATAACATATAGCCGATGTTCGTCATCTTTTTAGTGACGCCTATAAACAAGGCCAACCAGTCCTGGCGTGGTGTTTCTCAAGAGGGAGCGGTGTGGACGTAGTGTATAACATGTTAGACCCTATCGCGGTCTTTAAAAACTGTACAACGGGGACAAGAGCAAGCCAGTTGGGACTTTACGTAATGTATTATAGATGCTTGTATTCATGTATAGATTCTTGCTTTGATGATTCGGATGAATCGCGTGGTCGTGGTTTTCATATCGTGTTTTGGCAATTTTCTTTGGCGGTTGTCTTCTATTTTTTCTATGCAGAGCTATGCAGTCTCTTCTTCACTGGAGTTGGCAATAAAGCATGCTTTTCGCACCAATATGGTTTTCTTCGTTGCAGAGTTGACATATGGTTTACTTTTGGTCCTTCCTCTTTTTGAAATGTCTGAAACTGCGAAAAACTATACTGACCGATGGTACCTGATCTATAGTAAATGAGATCAGTGCCTTTGGTTAATAAAGATGTATCTTTTAAAGATGACGTCGAAACAGTTATTCACAGAGGAACGGACATTCATGATGTGTTGGCAAAGTCGAATCACATTCCCTTAATGGTGATGATCTTTTAATACTTGTTTTAAAATTTTGGAATTGTATCATGTGGCTGATGTGCCCTAGCATTAGAATATATTACAGATAATCAAGTGTGCTCGGAATAGAATTGTAATGGAATTCACGGTGGAGTTGCTTTGTCATTATCCTCAAAATGGTGGGAGCTTGGGTAGACATCAGATCATACCAATAGTGATTGAAACACCCGAATACAAACTACTTACTTACTTACTTAATTGGCGCTTAACCGCCTAAACGGTTATGGCCGTCCAACAAGGCGCACCAGTCGCTCCTTGGCTCCGCCAGCCGGCGCCAGTTGGTCCCACCAAGGGAGTTTAAATCGTTTTCTACCTGGTCCTTCCAACGGAGTGCGGGCCGCCCTCTACCTCTGCTTCCATAGGCGGGTTCCGATAGAAACACTTTCTTGGCCGGAGCATCATCATTCATTCGCATAACATGGCCTAGCCAGCGCAGCCGCAGCGTTTTAATTCGCTGGACTATGTTGATGTCTGCATATAGCTCGTACAGCTCATCATTAAATCTTCTTCGGTACTCGCCATCGCCAACGCGTAGAGGTCCATAAATCTTTCGAAGAACTTTTCTCTCGAACACTCCCAAAGCCGCTTCATCTCCTGTTGTCGTGGTCCATGCTTCTGCCCCATATAGCAGGACGGGTACGATAAGTGACTTGTAGAGTATGATTTTCGTTCGCCGAGAGAGGACTTTACTTTTCAATTGCCTACCTAGTCCAAAGTAGCATTTATTGGCAAGATTGATTCTTCGCTGGATTTAAGTGCTGATGTTGTTGCTAGTGTTGATGCTGGTTCCCAAATAAACGAAGTCTTTTACTATTTTGAAATTATGGCTGCCAACAGTAGCGTGGTTGCCAAGGCGCGTATGCGCTGACTCTTTGCTCGATGACAGCAGGTACTTCGTTTTGTCCTCATTCACCATCAAACCCATTTTTACCGCTTCTTTTTCCAGTTTGGAGTAAGCAGAACTAACAGCGCGGGAGTTTAGGCCGATGATATCAATGTCATCAGCATATGCCAGTAATTGCACACTTTTATAGTATATTGTTCCAGTGCGGTTAAGTTCTGCAGCTGGTATAATTTTCTCCAGCATCAAATTAAAGAAATCCCACGATAGGGGGTCACCCTGTCTGAAACCTCGTTTAGTTTCGAATGGCTCGGAGAGGTCCTTCCCAATTCTGACTGAGCTGATGGTGTTGCTCAACGTCATTTTGCCGAGTACAAACTAGTTTGGTGCTAATGATTTGGCTATGAAGTGTTTAGGGTAAGGAACATGGAGCCGGTAGTTAAGCAATTAGATCCGTGTTTGGCACCGTGAGGTCGAGTCTTTCATTAAAACGTACTCAAGTTAAAGCATATTATATAACTCATACTTTATACTGGTGTATAGGCAGATACCTCCATCCGGTCAGCCATATGAATGCCACTCGGCACGCTTTGTAAATTGCTACTAAGTATTGCCTTTTTTATAGCTTTTCTTTTTATACACAATTTGGTACACATGTATGCTATTTGTTTTTAATTGTGTGGAATATTTTTAGGCGCGTTCAACGGAACTTAGTATGGCTGAGTGGATAGCAAAAGCCAGGAAGAATAAAAATTGAGAAACATGTCCTAGTAACCATCACCGTGTGCAAATTTTGTAATATCTATATTTTTTATAATATCTACAAAAAATAATTGAATAAGGTAATATAAGCCTGCTTCGATAACTAAATACACATAAAAAAGGGTGTTTTATATTTTCTTCAATACGAAGCGATTTACTTTTTATTAGTATGGAAAAAAATATGAAACACTCTTCGGAAAAAAATTCAATATTTTATTCGAACTTTTAGGTATCTACAATTTGCACTTTGATGGACTAAAATAGATTCAAATAAAATCACATAATATATTTTCTTGAAAATAAATAGTCATATTTTCAAATCGGGATCTTTTCGATAGCAAATACACAAATCCCAATTAGTAGCCGGTCGGCAAAAAAGCGATAAATTACGGATGCCAATTTTTATCGATAAAAATTGTACAACATTGATAACTCGTCTGTACCACGTCGACCAAACCCGAAACTAGTCCAAAAGAAGTAGATAACACACCTATATTCTGTCACAATCAAGTTTAGTAAGTTAGTTGTCCTACCTGTCCCTATTTATGGCGAGGAATAATGGACTGTGTTGCAAGTAGGAAAGGAAAGATATGTGCCATTCACGCGATATGAATAAAAGTGCTAAAACTTTGCGTAGTCAAGTCATTGGTTTCAAAAATATATCCAAATGCTATACCAAAGGAGACTTACTAGATGTATAGGGAGTCTTGAATTGTTACCTGGTGTCGGGTGCTGCACGGATTTATGAATTTAATTAGCTCAAGGAACCATTTGATAGACTCAAGAAAAATTTGGGTACCCTTTTTCTCATACTGGCTCTAGCTTTGTTGCTGGCCAAGCAAACCCTGTGGCCCGGTCCGATTATTGCGCTCTCGCTCTTGCGATATTGGCACTGTAATGCACATCTATTTGAAACGAGAGAACACAATTTGGGAGCTCTTTGAAAATCATGAATTTTCCCAGTGTAAATAGTTGTTGCCGTACTCAACCAGTTAACGTACATGCAATTACCACCTGCACTTCCAAAGATCTTCTTTGAACATATTTAGGTGTTCATGAAACAACGCAGCAATAGGACTATCCTACCTTTAGCCTTTTGGTGTTAATATCATACTAGAAACAGCTGTTGCTGAACTGAAGCGGGCTTTGTCCATGCCATTACAAGCACTTGCTTTGCAACTTCCTTTATCAAGGCACTGCACTTAACTGAACATTCACTGCCCCTCAACGAGAATAGTTTGTGTGCAATAACAAAAGCTCTCTTAATTTCGTCAATGACGTCATTAACACAAGTATCGGCAACTCACACGAGTAACAAAAGGAAAGATTCACAACCATGTTTGTCAGTTTAAGCCTTTCAACCATTTAACTGAAAATAGACATGTGGCTGTTTATAGCTACCCAACACAAATTGGCACTATCTATAAGGTTTCCATTTGTTCAAAAGATATATCGTCGAATATTATTCAACTACAATCCATATTCGTTCGGAAATTTGTTTTTGCGTTGTTTTTTATTTTATTTATTATTTTTTGTTTTGTTGTTGTTGTTTTTCTTCATTATACTACATCCGGGACAATAAAAACAAGTAAGGAAGGCTAAGTTCGGGTGTAACCGAACATTACATACTCAGCTGAGAGCTTTGGAGACAAAATTGTCTTTTTCATGGATACATACAAATGGTAATACAAATAGTGGAGCAACTTGCCTTTGCTATCTTTCTTCAGCTATCAATTTGTTTTATTTGAATATTTTTTTTTTTTTAATATGAAAATTTGGTTAAATTTGAACGCATTTCTTTATCTTTTATACCTTTCATGAAAATGAAATGGTATATTAACTTTGGCACGAATCTCAAAACTATAAGTCCTTAAAGGAAAATAGATAGACCCACCATTAAGTATACCGCAATAATCAGGATGAAGAGCTGAGTTGATTTAGCCATGTCCATCTGTCCGTCTGTCTGTCTGTTTGTTTGTATGCAAACTAGTCCCTCAATTTTTGAGATATCTTTATAAAATTTGGTGGTCGGGTGTATTTAGGTCTCCGATTAGACATTTGTGGGAACCGGCCGGATCGGACCACTATAGCATATATCCTCCATACAACCCATTTTTCAGAAAAAGAGGATTTTTGTAATATCTTACTCAATTTAACAGATTGAAGCTTCAAACTTCACCATATACTTTCGTATATTGCACATATTGTTGCCTGAAAAAATGGATGAGATCGGAGGTATATATAGTATATATATCCCACACAACCGATTGTTCAGACAAGAAACTTTTCGCAATTACTGCCCTATTTTAACAGCTATAAGCTTCAAATTTCACCAAATGCTTACGTGTATAGTATATATTGTTGTTTGAAAAAATCATAGAGATCGGTGGTATATATAGTATATATCTCATACAACCGGTTGTTCAGATAAGAAACTTTGCACAATTTCTGCCGCATTTTAACAGCTAGAAGCTTCAAATTTCACCAAATGCTTACGTATATAGCATATATTGTTATCTGAAAAAATCATAGAGATCGGTGGTACATATATTATATACCCCATATACTCAGTTGAGCAGAGCTCACAGAGTATATTAACTTGGATTGGATAACGGTTGGTTGTACAGGTATAAAAGAATCGAGATAGATATAGACTTCCATTTATCAAAATCATCAGTATCGAAAAAAAATTTGATTAAGCCCATGTCCGTCCGTCCGTCCGTCAGCCGTTAACACGATAACTTGAGTAAATTTTGAGATATCTTGACGAAATTTGGTATGTAGATTCCTGGACGCTCATCTCAGATCGCTATTTGAAATGAACGATTTCGGACTATAACCACGCCCACTTTTTCGATATCGAAAATTTCGAAAAATCGAAAAATTGCGATAATTCATTACCAAATTGGGTTAAAGCCATGAAAGTTGGTAGGTGCGTTGAACTTATGCAGCAGAATAGAAAATAAGTAAAACTTTGGACAATGGGCGTGGCACCGCCCACTTTTAAAAGAAGGTAATTTAGAAGTTTTGCAAGCTGTAATTTGCCAGTCGTTAAAGATATCATGATGAAATTTGGCAGAAACGTTACTCCTATTACTATATATACGCTTAATAAAAATCAGCGAAATCGGAGAACGACCACGCTTACTTTTAAAAAAAAATTTTTTTAAAGTGAAATTTTTACAAAAAATTTAATATCTTTACAGTATATAAGTAAATTATGTCAACATTCAACTCGAGTAATGATATGGTGCAACAAAATACAAAAATAAAAGAAAATTTCAAAATGGGCGTGGCTCCGCCCTTTTTCATTTGATTAGTCTAGGATACATTTAACATTTTAAGTCGAACAAAAATTTACCAATCCTTGTGAAATTTGGTAGCGGCTTAGACTCTAGTACGATAACTGGTTTCTGTGAAAAAGGGCGAAATCGGTTGAAGCCACGCCCAGTTTTTATACACAGTCGACCGCCTGTCCTTCCGCTCGGCCATTAACAGGATAACTTGAGCAAAAATCGATATATCTTTACTAAACTCAGTTCAAATAATTATCTGAACTCACTTTCTATTGGTATAAAAAATGGCCGAAATCTGACTATGACCACGCCCACTTTTTCGATATCGAAAATTACGAAAAATGAACAAAGTGCCATAATTCTATACCAAATACGAAAAAAGGGTTGAAACATGGTAATTGGATTGGTTTATTGACACAAAATATAACTTTAGAAAAAAACTTTGTAAAATAGGTGTGACACCTACCATATTAAGTAGAAGAAAACGAAAAAGTTCTGCAGGGCGAAATCAAAAGCCCTTAGAATCATGGCAGGAATACTGTTCGTGGTATTACATATATAAATAAATTAGCGGTACCCGACAGATGATGTTCTGGGTCACCCTGGTCCACATTTTGGTCGATATCTCGAAAACACCTTCACATATACAACTACCACCACTCCCTTTTAAAATTCTTATTAATACCTTTAATTTGACACCCATATTGTACAAACACATTATAGAGTCACCCCTGGTCCAGCTTTATGGCAATATCTCGAAAAGGCGTCCACCCATAGAACTAAGGCCCACTACCTTTTAAAATACTCATTAACACCTTTTATTTGGTACCCATATCGTACAAACTAATTCTAGAGTCACCCCTGGTCCACCTTTATAACGATATCCCGAAAAGGCGTCCACCTATAGAACTAAGGCCCACTCCCTTTTAAAACACTCATTAACACCTTTCGTTTGATACCCTTATTGTACAAACGCATTCTAGAGTCACCCCTGTTCCACCTTTATAACGATATCCCGAAAAGGCGTCCACCTATAGAACTAAGGCCCACTCCCTTTTAAAATACTCATTAACACCTTTCATTTGATACCCATATCGTACAAATAAATTCCAGAGTCACCCCTGGTCCACCTTTATGGCGATATCTCGAAAAGACTTCCACCTATAGAACTAAGCCCCACTCCCTTTTAAAATACTCATTAACGCCTTTCATTTGATACCCATATCGTACAAACAAATTCCAGAGTCACCCCTGGTCCACCTTTATGGCGATATCTCGAAAAGGCGTCCACCTATAGAACTAAGCCCCACTCCCTTTTAAAATACTCATTAACACCATTCATTTGATACCCATATCGTACAAACAAATTCCAGAGTTACCCCTGGTCCACCTTTATGGCGATATCTCGAAAAGTCGTCCACCTATAGAACTAAGCCCCACTCCCTTTTAAAATACTCATTAACACCTTTCATTTGATACCCATATCGTACAAACAAATGCTAGAGTCAGCCCTGATCCACCTTTATGGCGATATCTCGAAAAGGTGTCCACCTATAGAACTATGGCCCACTCCCTCTTAAAATACTCTTTAATACTTGCCATTTGATACGCATGTCATACAAACACATTCCAGGGTTACCCGAGGTTCATTTTCTTACATGGTGATTTTCCCTTATTTTGTATCCATAGCTCTCAACTGAGTATGTAATGTTCGGTTACACCCGAACTTAGCCTTCCTTACTTGTTTATTTTATATTTATCTTAAAAATCGTTTAATTATGTAGATCTGTTCACTAGATATTTCTTATCTTATACAACCGATTATTTGGAGATTACGAACGGGATAAGATTACTGCTCAGTCCCATTCATGAAAGGTATGAAGTCTTCGGCACAGCCGAAGACAGTCGCGTTCTTACTTGTTTTTTTTTTTTAATCACCCCTGAAATATTTTCGAAGCGCTCTTAATTATGAGTCCGATAAGAGTACGAAATTGTATACTAAGAGTGACGTTTTTTGGAACGATTTTCCTTCATCTTTTGTGAAATAAGGGAAAATCACCATGTAGGAAAATGAACCTAGGGTACCCCTGGAATGTGTTTGTATGACATGGATATCAAATGAAAGATATTAAAGAGTATTTCAAAAGGGAGTGGGCGTTACGACTATAGATGGACGCCTTTTCGAGATATCGCCATAAAGGTGGACCAGGGGTGACTCTATAATGTGTTTGTACGATATGGGTATCAAATTAAAGGTATTAATGAGGGTTTTAAAATGGGGTAGTTGTATATGTATGTGAAGGCGTTTTTGAGATATCGACCAAAATGTGGACCAGGGTGACCCGGAACATTATCTGTCGGGTACCGCTAATTTATTTATATATGTAATACCACGAACAGTATTCCTGCCGAGATTCCAAGGGCTTTTGATTTCGCCCTGCAGAAATTTTTCATTTTCTTCTACTTAATGTGGTAGGTGTCACACCTATTTTATAAAGTTTTTTCTAAATTTATGTATATTTTCCGTCAAAAAACCAGTCCAATCAACATGTTTTATCTCTTTTTCGTATTTGGTATAGAATTATGGCATTTTTTTCATTTTTCGAAATTTTCTATATCGAAAAAGTAGGCGTGGTCATAGTTCGCCCTTTTTAATACCAAGATAAAATGAGTTCAGATAAGTATGTGAGCTAAGTTTTGTAAAGATATATCGATATTTGTTCAAGTTAACGTGTTAACGGCCGAGCGGAAGGACAGACGGTCAACTGTGTATAAAAACTGGGCGTGGCTTCAACCCATTTCGCCCATTTTCACAGAAAACAGTTATCGTCATAGAAACTATGCCGTTACCAAATTTCACAAGGGTTGGTAAATTTTTGTTCGACTTATGGCATTAAAAGTATCCTAGACAAATTAAATTAAAAAGGGTTGAGCCACGCCCATTTTGAAATTTTCTTTTATTTTTGTATTGAATGTTGACATAATTTACTTATGTACTGTAAAAATATTAAATTTTTTTTAAATTTGACTTAAACAAATTTTTCTTTAAGTGTGTGTTCGTCATCCGATTTTGCAAATTTGTATTTGGCACACATACAGTAATAGGAGTAACGTTCCTGCCAAATTTCTTCATGATATCTTCAACAACTGCCAAATTGCAGCTTACAAAACTTTTAAATTCCTTCTTTTAAAAGTGGGCGGTGCCACGCCCATAGCCCAAACTTTTACTAATTTTCTATTGTGCGTCATAAGGTCAACCCACCTACCAAGATTTATCGGTTTATCCATCTTTGGTAATGAATTATAGCACTTTTTTGGGTTTTAGAAATTTTCGATATCGAAAAAGTGGGCATGGTTATAGTACGATTTCGGTTATCTTAAATAGCGATCTGAGATGAGTGCCCAGGAACTCACATACCAAATTTCATTAAGATACCTCAAAATTTACTCAAGTTATCGTGTTGACGGACAGACGGACGGACTTGTATAAATGAATTTCTTTTTTCGCCCAGATCATTTTGATATATAGAAGTCTATATCTATCTCGATTAGTTACGGGGTACCGTTATGCGAACAAAATTAATATACTCTGTGAGCTCTGCTCAGCTGAGTATAATAAAAAGATGATAAAAAATGTTTAAGGACTACCTTTATATAAATGGACCAAAATACAGACATAGTCCTTTAATACAGACATAGTCTTGTTCAAACTTCAAACTACTACTTCAAACAACTAAAAAACCTTCACAATAGCTCTTGTAAAAGAAGCCACTGAGCTACGATACACTTCATCATATTCTTCTCTGTTTTCTTGCCATTATGAGAAACATCATAAATCTTCCAACGATAACGTATTTCAAATACTGCAAGTTCCTTTCCACTGTTATCCGGAACTGTGCATAACTCCAAGGCTTACAAAAGGCGTCCATTATTCGTCGAAGGGAACTTAATGTACGATTTGCCTATTGAGTACATAACAGCACGTATTAAAAAGAATTTTTCGAAGCTGCTCTGCTGATGACAGCAGTTAGTTTTGTTTTTGAAAACTTTGTAACTTTTTCGGTCAAGAAGCTGTGCCGCCGTGTAACACTATTTTTTGCTGAGCGTGGATGTGCATATTTATATACATAAGAGCTTGATATACTCTCTGCTTTACAATGTGTGACTATACTTAGTACAATTTTGTATGTATTCTAACAAGTACTCTATTTATGAAGTACCCATCGATTGTAGCATATGAGTATGTGTTGGAAATTTCCATTTTCAAGTTGGTTGTAGATATCCCAGAAAAAATATTGTTTGGTCACGGGTTATGGAACGACCACTAATATCACGTGATAGAGTGGGTTCGAGCCCTGGAAACAGCGAAATCAGTGCATATTTGCACACCTTTGGATAGTTTTCAAAAATTTAGTTTTTTTCGGACTAGTGTTATGACAGTAAAAGAACCGAAAGGTAAGCTTATATTTTATAGTGAGTGTTTTAAATGCAGGATAACATATGCAAACAAACTTACTGCTGATATTTAGAAGTTTATGAACAACAAAAATGACAAATGTTATCTTATATACTTCTACTAGCAGACCCGGCAGACGTTGTTCTGCCCTAAATTTGGCCTATACGTAAATATGTATGTGGGTATTATTAATTCATATTGCTATTTCGGCTTCGCATGCATATTTATCAGTTTTGCCAGGTTGATGCGCCTAAATCGAATATCACAATGAAAATTACTTTAGAGCTCTCAGCAACAGCTTTTATTTCATATCCATATTACCCACACATTCTAGGGGTATCCGAGTCCACGTTTTGGCCTATATCTCGAGACCCTAGTCACCCAGCGGTATAATATATTACTCTATACTAAGGCACTCATCAACAGCTTTCATTTGTTATCCATATTCTATAAACACATTCTAGGGATACCCGGGTCCACGTTTGAACAAAATCGACCGACGCATCTCTTCAAACACCGGCGACCAACTACCACACATTTTAGCATTTCCTTTTATATATACAAATTTTTATTTCTCACACTTCACTATAATATTAAAATGAAATGCAGATGTTCGTTGCTTTTGAAATTCGGCTTAAAAATTGCACATGGAACAACTAAAGACTCTCCTGAATTAAAAAAAAAATTCTTAATACTTCCAAATCGTGGGCCCCCTCTGAAACCCGGGGTCCAGGGGTAATACCCCCATCCCTGCTCCCCTCTCGACGGGCCTGGATACTATTTTTATTGATAAGCACGTTATTTAAATAAACACCAACCAATTACACGGAAGTATATCCACACCACCTGAAAAATTAGTGTCTTTGCGTATACGTAACATTTTATTATTACGTATAAACATATAAAAAAATTTGCTATAAAATAATATTGCGAATATAAACTGAGATATAACCTATCCTATATTTCAAGTTGGATCAAACTGCACACGGGGTGCAAAACAAATTCAAAATTGGTTCAGTAATTTAGGAGTCCATCGCGGACAAACAATGTCACACGTGATATTTATATATAAGATTACATATACGCATAGGAGCAGCTTTCGTGATCGCTTAACAATTTAAATTATGATATGCTGATTAAGAAGGTTTTCCGCTAATTTAACCGAAATTTGTGAAGTAAATCTAATTAAATTTTTTTTTTACGGTGAAACACAATTTCTTTTTAAGCAAATTTATTTGGTAGTGGAGTTATATACGGACATATTTCAGCAGTTGCTACTTTCGTTTGAGTAGGCATATGTGAACATCATGTATCGAGTAGAAGCCCAATAGCTTAGAGATTGCTGGTATTTCCGATCGGAAGATATTTTGTCAAGACTGGAATATGGCAGCAGTTGGGAACCAACAAGCATTTTCTCATTGCCTAATTAACATGCCCGTTATCAAGCCTGTCTGGTGAATATTTTTAATGCCTTTAGTTTGAAATGTTTGTTATCTCGAGAAAAAATATATCCCAAAGTCAGCAGTGTGTCGCATGATGAGAAAATTGTACCCTTAAGTCTGCAGTGTAAGGCAGAACGTCCTTGTTGCAAGGGCTAGGATTAATTATTTTCACGTTATGTAGGCCCCCAATAACATACCTATATTAAAAGGGCGTGTAAAGGCAGGGCTCCTAACGGGGATAAGAATTATCATGGTAAGCGACAGACTTTCAGAACTTTAGTGCTGACAGAGTTGAGAAAAAAATTAAAATAGCATTATATCATGTAATAATTTGATTAAGAGACTCAGCCTTTATTTTCCCGAAAAAGCATCCTACCAAGGTCTTGTTTTTGGTGTACGATGACAAAAGAAAATACTCTCATTACTTGCCCTTGACTCATCATCTACCAGGATGTTATACCCAGCGTGTATTTGTACACATTGATTGGATAACGGTAGTACATAATGGCTTAAAGGGATCCGGATATAAGTATATAGAATTCTTTATATCAAAATTATAAGCATCGAACCAAATTTTGATTGAGCCATCCGTCCGTCTGTCCGTCAACAGGATAACTTGAGTGAAAATTGAGATATATTTACAAAGTTTGGTATGCTAACCCGGAATAGATTGGTATTGAAAATGTACGAATTCGAACGATAACCACGCCCACCTTTTCGCTATCGAAAATAAAAAAAATGGAAAAAGTGAAGAGTGAAGAGAAAGAAAGTGAAGAGTAGAAGAAGTGAAGAGAAATTTTGCGAAATGGGCGTGGCACTGCCCACATTCAGACGAAGGAACTTTGAATGTTTTTCAAGCCGTAAAACAAAATCAGTTTAAGATATCGTGTGGAACCTTGCCATGAAGATTGTCTCTGCTATTAATTATAAACTTATTGAATATTAAAAATGAGAAATAGAAATTTCGTAAAATTTTACAAGATAGGCGGGGAACTGCACGCACTTATAAAAGGAGAATTGTAAATTAAAATTCATTGAAGATGTCGTGTTGAATTTTTGCACAGGGATTGTCCTTAGCACCATACATAAACTTTATCAAAGTTAACAAAAACGGTTTGCGACCACGCCCAGTAAAAATATGTGACCCGTTCTATGAAAAGGTGGCTTATGACTCAAAAAAGAAATTGCGAGAAACAGCTGTTAAAGATAAACAATACATTTCTTCAGTTTCTTAGTAGTAGTAATTTTTTTTGAGTCATACGCCACTTTTTCATAGACCGGGTCACATATATTGTAGCAGAGTACGAAAATATAAACATGTTTTCAAATGGGTGTGTCCCCGCCAATTTTTTAGAAAATCACTCTATAATACCATTATTGCCATATAATCGAACAAAAATCTACCAATCATAACGAAATTTGGTTTAGGGATAATTTTTAAACAAAACGCATTATCGAAATGTAATATAATTTTGTAAATTGGACGTGGCATTACCCACATTAAGAAGGAGATAATTTTAAAGTTTTGCGAGCCCTAAGTTTTTCCACAAATTTATCCACACTTCCTCACATCACTCTTATTATAGGACATGTTTTCAAAAATTTTATTGTCAACTGATGTAATGCAAATTTAAATTTTTTGATATACATATTTGAGTCTCATATTGTACTCAATGATTAACAAAAAATACCGGAATAAGATGTCCTATATTCTTATTTTATAAATTTGGGTCACTGAAGATACTCTGATATTTGAATATAAAGTGAATCAGTACGAAATAAATCTGTATTCGAAGTTGCTATTTGAAATTGTCCGGAGAATTCGACTATCTAAAATGACAAAACTAATATTTCGTTTTGCCCAAAATCTTAAATTTTGCGTTATATCTGCTTAAATAAAATGTGCGATGACAAATAATTGGCCTCTACTTACCTTCTTTACTGTCTATGCAGTTGATTGATGAGCATAGTCTAAAGAATTGATGATAATAACCTACGTTGCGGCGAGCACCTGCTAATTCTCTTCGTTTCAATGCAATTTTCTTCACGCCATGAGTTAGGATGGTTCCGTGTAGAATCTGGTAAGCAGTTGTTTGTTGAGCAGCGTCTACAGAAGTGAAGATCATTACCTATTGTGCGAAATCTTTACTAACTTCATTAAAATGCAGCCTACCTGCAGAAGATCGTTAAGGTTGGATTTAGTTCAACTGTATTCCAACTGTCCATGCTAGCCCGTTTCGAGATATTGCTGAAAACTCCAGAAATTGCCAAAAATACTCCTTTACCAGATTTCCTATATTGCAGGGATTTCGCAATATTTATGATCACTCTGGTGTAGTTCTACAGAACTGTCTCTACTGTAAGCATTTTATGTTGATGGGAATAATTTTTCGTTCATATTCGATCATATATTGACGCCTGAGGGATATATCACCTTATTTTGGCTGCTTGTTCGAAAACATTGATTTTCAGCTAAGTAAATCAGAATTCGTTTGCAGGTCACTGTACCTAAAATTTTGTTTCAATAATGTTTTATCTCAGCTCAAAATGTATTGAGATATTGCCGGGATACTAAGAAGGGCACAAACCTCGAATTCCCAATTAGATTGGGTTAGGTTAAGAGAAGCCGAGAATTGCCCATGATCGATCAAGTGGGAAAGGTGTGGACCCAAGTGCGCCGCTGTAAAATGTGAAACATCATGTGCAGGTCTTACCACCTTAGACTAATAACATTGCTCCTATTATTAAAAAGAGACGATTTTATAATTATGACGTGTATTCCGACTGGAAAATGCATTCTGGCGTCACATGCTTTTAAATAAGGCTTAGCCAGTGAAAGCTGTACAAAATGCTGGTTGGAGGAGGAAATTATCGAATACGGTTTAGGCTCGTGCTCTGCGCTTGCCATACTAAGACTCCAGTTATAAAAAATCTAGAAACAGCAAGCAGCATAGGTCCTAGAAAGCTTTTAGTATTTGCCGAGAGCGCGAAGCTATTTTATAACATAGGTCCTGGTTTTTAATATAGTTTTCCAATTTGGATATAAAAAAAAAGCTTCTGAAAAACTATGAACAAATTCGGCCTATGTGAGGCTCTCACGCATCGGCCAGGTCAACCTAGCCTAATCTAATGCCGAGATGTGACGATTTTGAAAGCAATTATGAGATAGAGCGCTCTTCAAACCCATTCTGATGTACTTAATTCATACGTTTGCTGAGATGTAGCGCTTGCAAACTGCAGTCGAAATAAAGTGGTGTTCTACTCTGCAGTCGATATAAACAGCTATTAATCCATCTAGAATTTTGAATAAAAAATGTTCGTTGGCATCCAGATGAATGCTTTTTTCCACCTTTGTGTAGACGACTCAGTCCATTCTCTATAAGTAGGGAACGTGATTAAATTTTATTAAATTATGCAATTACCTGCCATTTTTAAAAATTAACATAGAAGGAAGTTCCCGGCGAGCTTTTTAACATAGAAGGAAATCCCTGCAGACCTTTTGCTGTTCATAAAATTTTTTTATTGGTCTCCGACGCCGATACTGTTCGCCTCGCTGGCGGTCTTATCTATATTAAAAAATAAATGTTTAAAATCGTTATCAATTTTGTTGTAACAATAGCTTAGTGTTGATTATTTTATTTGGTTAAAACATTTCTTACATCTCATGTATGACATAGCTTTCCAGAACGAAGTCGATGTAAAGGTGGATTTACATAGAAGCTTTGTCATGAGATAACAATAAAATGTCTTGCGTTTTCAAAGCTTTGAAGCGACCAAAGCGTGTATGCAAATCTGTATTTAGGCCACAATTTTTTTTAAACAAATAGTAACATGAAATGAGAAATAATAAGATTTCTACGTTTTTAAAAACCAACCAATTTCACGCAAGCATATCCGTACCACCTTGAAAGACCGGTACCATGGCATATACGTAACATTTCTTAGATTGGCAAAAGGGAAAGTCATATATGTATATACAAACATACAAGTGAAGCTCATATAAGCGTGTTAAAAACGGAGTTATACGTTCTGAAATTTTCGAGTGAATAGTTGCAGCCCTTCCAAACTAAATTCCCTTCAAACCCAAGCATACGAGTTTTTCTGAAATAATACCTCACTGAGGAAAGATTTCACTTAATGCTTTTTCCTAAATGGTAGATTTAAAAGTACATATATTGCTTCTTAGAAAAAAATGCGCGTCTAGAAAACAATTTTTGTACCTTTCATGAAAATGAAATGGTATATTAATTTCGTCACGAAACCCAAAATTGTAAGTCCTTAAAGGAAAATAGATAGACCCACCATTAAGTATACCGAAATAATCAGAGTGAAGAGCTGAGTTGATTTAGCCATGTCCGTCTGTCTGTTTGTATGCAAACTAGTCCCTCAATTTTTGAGATATCTTGATAAAATTTGGTGAGCAGGTGTATTTGGGTGTCCGGTTGGACATTTGTCGGAACCGGCCGGATCGGACCACTATAGCATATATCCTCCATACAACCGATTTTTCAGAAAAAGAGGATTTTTGTAATATCTTACTCAATTTAACAGATTGAAGCTTCAAACTTCACCATATACTTTCGTATATTGCACATATTGTTGCCTGAAAAAATTGATGAGATCGGTCGTATATATAGTATATATCCCCCACAACCGTTTGTTCAGATAACAAACTTTTCGCAATTACTGCCCTATTTTAAGAGCTAGAAGCTTCAAATTTCACCAAATGCTTACGCGTATAGCATATATTGATGTCTGAAAACATCATTGAGATCGGGTGTATACATAGTATATATCTCATACAACCGATTGTTCAGATAAGAAACTTTGCACAATTTCTGCCCCGTTTTAACAGCTAGAAGCTTCAAAGTTCACCAAATGCTTACGTATATAGCATATATTGTTGTCTGAAAAAATCATAGAGATCGGTGGTACATATATTATATACCCCATATACTCAGTTGAGCAGAGCTCACAGACTATATTAACTTTGATTGGATAACGGTTGGTTGTACAGGTATAAAAGAATCGAGATAGATATAGACTTCCATTTATCAAAATCATCAGTATCGAAAAAAAATTTGATTAAGCCCATGTCCGTCCGTCCGTCCGTCAGCCGTTAACACGATAACTTGAGTAAATTTTGAGATATCTTGACGAAATTTGGTATGTAGATTCCTGGGCGCTCATCTCAGATCGCTACTTGAAATGAACGATTTCGGACTATAACCACGCCCACTTTTTCGATATCGAAAATTTCGAAAAATCGAAAAATTGCGATAATTCATTACCAAATTGGGATAAAGCCATGAAGGTTGGTAGGTGCGTTGAACTTATGCAGCAGAATAGAAAATAAGTAAAACTTTGGACAATGGGCGTGGCACCGCCCACTTTTAAAAGAAGGTAATTTAGAAGTTTTGCAAGCTGTAATTTGCCAGTCGTTGAAGATATCATGATGAAATTTGGCAGAAACGTTACTCCTATTACTATATACGCTCAATAAAAATCAGCGAAATCGGAGAACGACCACGCGTACTTTTAAAAAAAAAATTTTTTAAAGTGAAATTTTTACAAAAAATTTAATATCTTTACAGTATATAAGTAAATTATGTCAACATTCAACTCCAGTAATGATATGGTGCAACAAAATACAAAAATAAAAGAAAATTTCAAAATGGGCGTGGCTCCGCCCTTTTTCATTTGATTAGTCTAGGATACATTTAACATTTTAAGTCGAACAAAAATTTACCAATCCTTGTGAAATTTGGTAGCGGCTTAGACTCTAGTACGATAACTGGTTTCTGTGAAAAAGGGCGAAATCGGTTGAAGCCACGCCCAGTTTTTATACACAGTCGACCGCCTGTCCTTCCGCTCGGCCATTAACACGATAACTTGAGCAAAAATCGATATATCTTTACTAAACTCAGTTCACGTACTTATCTGAACTCACTTTGTATTGGTGTAAAAAATGGCCGAAATCCGACTATGACCACGCCCACTTTTTCGATATCGAAAATTACGAAAAATGAAAAAAATGCCATAATTATATACCAAATACGAAAAAAGACTTGGTAAAATGGGTGTGACAACTACCATATTAAGTAGAAGAAAATTAAAAAGTTTTGCAGGGCGAAATCAAAAGCCCTTGGAATCTTGGAAGGAATACTGGACGTGGTATTACTTATATTAATAAATTAGCAGTACCCGACAGATGTTGTTCTGGATCACCCTGGTCCACTCGAAAACGCCTTCACATATACAACTAAGGGCCACTCCCTTTTAAAACCCTCATTAATACCTTTAATTTGATACCCATATCGCACAAACACATTCTAGAGTCACCCCTGGTCCACCTTCATGGCGATATCTCGAAGAGGCGTCCACATATAGAACTAAGGCCCACTCCTTTTTAAAATACTCACTAACACCTTTTATTTGATACCCATATCGTACAAACAAGTTCTAGAGTCACCCCTGGTCCACCTTCATGTCGATATCTCGAAAAGGCGTCCACCTATAGAACTAAGGCCCACTCCCTTTTGAAATACTTATTAACACCTTTCATTTGATACCCATATCGTACAAAAAAAAATTCTAGAGTCACCCCTGGCCCACCTTTATGGCGATATCTCGAAAAGGCATCCACCTATAGTACTAAGGCCCACTCCCTTTTAAAATACTCATTAACACCTTTCATTTGATACCCATATCGTATAAACAAATTCTAGAGTCACCCCTGGTCCACCTTTATGTCGATATCTCGAAAAGGCGTCCACCTATAGAACTAAGGCCCACGCCATTTTAAAATACTCATTAACACCTTTCATTTGATACCCATATCGTACAAACAAATTCTAGAGTCACCCCTGTCCACCTTTATGGCGATATCTCGAAAAGGCGTCCACCTATAGAACTAAGGCCCACACCCTTTTAAAATACTCATTAACACCTTTCATTTGATACCCATATCGTACACAAAAATTCTAGAGTCACCCCTGGCCCACCTTTATGGCGATATCTCGAAAGGGCATCCACCTATAGAACTAAGACCCACTCCCTTTTAAAATACTCATTAACACCTTTCATTTGATACCCATATCGTACAAACAAATTCTAGTGTCACCCCTGGTCCACCTTTATGGCGATATCTCGAAAAGGCGTACACCTATAGAACTAAGGCCCACACCCTTTTAAAATACTCATTAGCACCTTTCATTTGATACCCATATTGTACAAAAGCATTCCAGAGTCACCCCTGGTCCACGTTTGTGGCGATATCCCCAAAAGGCGTCCACCTATAGAACAAAGGCCCACTCCCTTTTAAAACACTTATTACACTTTTCGTTTGACACCCATATTGTACAAACGCATTCTAGAGTCAACCCAGGTCCACTTTTATAACGATATTCCGAAATGCGTCCACCTATAGAACTTAGGCCCACTACCTTTTAAAATACTCATTAACACCTTTCATTTGATACTCATATCGTACAAACAAATTCTAGAGTCACCCCTGGTCCATCTTTATGGCGATATCTCGAAAAGGCGTACATCTATAACTTAGGCCCACGCTCTTTTAAAATACTCATTAATACCTCTTATTTGATACCCATATCGTACAAAATAAATTCTAGAGTCACCCCTGGTCCACCTTTATGGCGATATCCCTAAATGGCGTCCATCTATAGATCTATGGCCCACTTCCTCTTAAAATACTCTTTAATACCTTCCATTTGATACACATGTTATACAAACACATTCCAGGGTTACCCTAGGTTCCTTTTACAACATGGTGATTTCCCTTACTTTGTCTCCACAGCTCTCAACTGAGTATGTAATGTTCGGTTACACCCGAACTTAGCCTTCCTTACTTGTTTATTTTATATTTATCTTAAAAATCGTTTAGATATGTTCAAATTTCACCAAATGTTTACGTGTATAGCATATATTGTTGTCTGAAAAATTCATAGAGACCGGTGGTATATATAATCTCATACAACCGATTGTTCAGATAAGAAACTTTGTGCAATTTCTTCCCCATTTTAACAGCTAGAAGCTTCAAATTTCACCAAATGCTTATGTGTATAGTATATATTGTTGTCTGAAAAAATCATTGAGATCGGTGGTATATATAGTATATATCTCATACAACCGATTGTTCAGATAAGAAACTTTGCGCAATTTCTTCCCCATTTTAACAGCTAGAAGCTTCAAATTTCACCAAATGCTTACGTGTATAGTATATATTGTTGTCTGAAAAAATCATTTTTACTTTATTTTATTTTACTTTATTTTAATTAATTTTTTTTTTCAATTATTTTATTTTTTATTTTGTTTTACACTTTATAGAAAACTTTCATATAAATCTAACCAAATAATATTGAAAGATGTTACAACCAATAAAATCCTTAAAAGAAACAAATTTCAACCTAAACAATAATGTCAGAACTTTCTTTCCAACAAAACAGCAGTTCTTTCTCCTACATTACTCTAAAGTGTACTGACTACACCTCCGCTCTCATTCTTTATTACTCCACACTACGCCTGCATTTACATTATACATATGTATATCCTCAATGGAGCATACCACTTAGAGAGACTGCGCTTACGCTTACGCTTACACTCACACCTTACGGTTACATTCAAGATTCCTCTATATAGTGAACAAATATGTTTACTAATATAAATAAAAAAATCCGGTATTTGAATTATGAAAGTACTCTTACCAATATTGTTTATACATTTGTAAAACTTCAAGGAACTTACCACAGCATTTGAGTGGCATCTTTTCTGCTTTGTGGCTGGCTACTAAGGCGTCTGAATTGCATACTCTTGAGTGCACAGATGGCATTTCGATAATTGTCAGAATGCACACAATTCAACTTTGGTATGCATGTCCAAGCTTATGCAGCTTATATGTGCACACATCTACACACACATACATATTGTAACGAATTTGCTTGCAAATCCTCTTATTTGCCCTTTTGCTAGGATCGTATCGCTAAACTGTTGAATAAATAACTCCAATATTGAATAACGGAAAAATGGCCTTTATTAAAATACTTCACAATAACACTCAAACTGTGCAACGAATAGCTTAATAACCAAACTCATATCTTAAAGGAAACTGACTTTCAAAATAATAGTGCTATTGCTCGCTAGATATCGTCTTACTCGTAACTGCTTGACAATTCAAATCAGACTGAATTACTTCTTACTCGCCTGCATCGCTTTTATAGTTTACGCTGCATACTTCTAGGCTCTTCGATTTCCAGAAGTTACTAGTTGTTTCGGCTACAAAATCGCCAGCCACAACTACGTGCACAAATTATTGCTCTCTCTTGTGACAACTCAGATAAGGTATATGCATGTGTTTGTAGTTTACAGTCTCCCGCACACACATAAGCGTATAAGTAAATTCATCGGTGTGTGACATCTCATCTCTCGCTGCCTTGTATGTAAATGTTGCTCGTCGGAATGTGTACATATGTGTAGACGCAATTATTGATTCGTTTATGTAGATACATAATGATTGAATTATTGATGTGCATTCACGTCACTGCTTAGATCGGCTTAGAGCTGGCAGCACTCCTTAGTTTTGCTAATATTCGTAACACTGCCCTCCACCTAAGTCTGATCGTCCCGATCAGACAAATCTCTCGATCTAAACGCTGCTAATCTCTCCAAATTAACCACTTTCATTTTGGTTCGTGGTTTGGTAGTGGTTTGTATGCGGTACACTACATCGTTGATCCGTTTTACAACTTTGTATGGGCCTTCCCAGTTACACTGCAATTTCGGGGACAAACCTTTTTTTCGTTGTGGGTTGTATAGCAGCACCAAATCTCCTTCCTGAAACCCTTCCGAATTAATTGCTTTATCGTACCTCGCTTTCATCTTGTCACTCATAATCTTTGCTCGTTGCCTTACCAGATCGTGTATCTCTCTCAGCTCTTCTTCTAAGACATCAGTGGATTTCTTGACATTCCTCTCCGCATCGGCATCTATCCCATACTTCAAATCAGCTGGCAGTCGAAGGTCATTGCCAAAAATTACCTTTGCGGGAGTTTGGCCCGTTGTGTCATGTACTGCCGATCGGTAGGCCATCAAGAATAATGATATGTGTGTATCCCAGTCCTTATGGTACTTGTCGACTACTTTCCTTAAATGCTCCTCCAATGTTCTATTGAAACGTTCCACCATACCATCGGACTGAGGATGCAATGCAGTTGTCCGTGTTTTTCGAATGCCCAACTTCTTGCACAGTTCTTGGAACACAGCTGATTCAAAATTCCTGCCTTGGTCAGAATGTAACTCCATTGGTACACCATACCTGGCAACCCATTCGTTTTTAACCACTTCTGCTACTGTTTCTGCTTCTTGGTTTGGGATTGGGTATACCTCTGGCCATTTACTGAAATAATCCATAACCACCAGTACGTATTTTTTTCCGCGGTTGCTAGTAGGAAATGGACCTGCGACATCCATGGCGATCCTTTCAAATGGTGCACCTGAAATATACTGCTTCATCTGGCCACGACTTCGGGTTTTGGGCCCTTTCGCTCTGTTGCATACCTCGCAATTGGCAATCCACTCGGTGACCGACTGACGGCAACCAACCCAATAGAATCTCTGCTTAATTTTCTCGAGTGTCTTCGTGATTCCAAGATGGCCTCCACTTGGACCATTGTGCAACTCGCTGAGCACGTCAGGAATCCTCTTTCTGGGAACAACTATAAGTTTCTTCTTGCACTGACCATCCTCACTCTCCCATACTCGATGCAAGCAACCGGATATCAATTCCAAACTGTTCCACTGTGCCCAATATGACTTCGCAATGGGACTCTCTGCTGACATATCCTCTCTGCTTGGTCTTTCGTTTCGTTCGAGCCCTTGCATAACATGTGACAGATCTGTATCTTCTAGCTGACACTTTCTTAGTTGTTCCTTGTCCCATTCATCCGTACACGTTATAGTCATTAGCCGGACATCTATAATGTCTTCTTTAGCCTCGGCCTTTGAGCAGTGCTTGCATTCCAAACTACATGGCCTTCGTGACATTGCATCGGCATTTCCATGGGTACTACCTTTTCGATGCTCAATGGAAAAGTCATAGCTTTGAAGTCGCTCGATCCACCGTGCCAATTGTCCTTCCGGATTACGGAACTGCAGAAGCCATTTCAATGCTGCGTGATCTGTCCTGACATGGAATCGCTGGCCGTAGAGGTATTTGTGAAAATGTTTAATGCACTCTACCAATGCCAACAGCTCTCTCCGCGTAACACAGTAGTTCCTCTCTGGTTTTCCAATCGAACGGCTGTAATATGCAACTACCTTCTCCTGTCCATCGACCAGTTGTGATAAAACGCCTCCTATAGCATATCCACTTGCATCTGTATCTATAATAAATGTTGCTCCTGGAATCGGATATGCTAACATTGGGGCAGTGCACAAACGCTCCTTCAATGTTTGGAAAGCCACTTCTTGCTCCTTCTTCTATTCAAAAGCTTTGTTTTTTCTTGTAAGCTCATGGAGGCTATGGGCTACGCTGGAAAAATTTGGTACAAATCGGCGGTAATATGTGTACAGCCCAAGAAAACTTCTCAATTCATGTAGATTCTGTGGTCTTGGCCAATCCTGTACAGCCTCTATTTTTTCGTTCTCAGTGCAGATGCCCTCTGTCGTTACCTTGTGACCCAAATAATTGACTTCCTTTTTAAACAGCGCACACTTTTTGGGACTTAACTTCAGACCAGCGCCAGCTATTCTCTGGAAAACTTCCTCCAAGTTCTTAAGATGCTCATCAAAGTTCTTGCCCAATACGATGATGTCGTCCAGGTACACCAAGCATGTTTTCTAGTGTAGTCCTTTCAGTACCTGGCCCATGAGTCTCTCAAAAGTAGCTGGTGCATTACAAAGTCCAAAAGGCATCACTGTAAATTGCCAAAGACCATCACCGACACTGAAGGCTGTTTTCTCTTTATCTTCCTCCTTCACCTCCACTTGCCAGTAGCCGCTTTTCAAGTCCAGCGTGGAAAACCATTTCGTACCAGATAGCGAGTCCAGAGTGTCGTCAATTCTTGGCAATGGGTAGCTATCCTTTTTCGTTACGTCATTCAACTTCCGGTAGTCCACGCAAAACCTCATTTTTCCATCCTTCTTTTTTACAAGTACTACCGGTGAGCTCCATGGACTAGCTGATGGTTCGATGACGCCGCTGTCGTTCATTTCTTGAATGATTTGACTCACAACTTCCCGCTTCACCAGTGGAACACTACGTGGAGCTTGACGGATCGGTCTCGCATCTCCAGTGTCAATTTGATGTTTCACAACGTTGGTGCGGCCTGGTTTAGAATCATCCTGGTCAAATATGTTCGCGTACTTTAGGAGCAGTTGTTTTGCCTTACTCTGATATGCTTCCTCTAGCCCCTGCATCCATGCCGTGATGTCATTTGAAAGATCAGTATTACTAGCTGAAACGTGTTCCTGGAACTGTTCACAGTTAATAACCACTTCAGCCTCTTGGCATCTTCCCAAAATAGCTCCTTTAGTCAGTTTGAGTGGTGACTTGAACTCATTGAGTACTCTTACCGGAATACGTCCATCTTGTTTTGTCATAGCCAGGGTTTTTCCTACAAGTATGTTTAGTGCTGATTTGTTTGCTGCTTCGACAACCCACAATTTGTTTGTCCCACAATCTCCATCAACCTTTGCCCAGATGACTGCTTCGGATTTTGGTGGTATTTGCTGACTCTCTTCCACCAGCACTCGTTTACTGCTGTAGCCTCTCTCGTAGCCGAATTTAAGTGGTACATCCATGTTTTTATATCGCATCGTCTTGCTTTGCATGTCGATCTTGATGCCCTGGTCGATTAAGAAGTCCACTCCAATTATGATTTCATCAACAATTTCTGCCACTATAAAATTGTGTACTACCATGACGTTCCCAATTGCGACTTCACATTCTACTTCTCCAATTACCTGGGTGTCCTCTCCCGTGGCTGTACGTAATCTTGCTCCAAGCAATGGTCTTATCTTTTTGTTGACTAAATCCGCTCGAATGATGGAATGAGATGCACCCGTATCTACAGTCAATAACCGTTCCTTTCCGTCCACATGTCCTCCAACAGTAAGGTTGCTCGATCTTCTTCCAATCTGCGAGATAGAGATTATGGGGCATTCAATTGCGGGAGCCAGCTGTCGCCCCTTGCGGCTGACTCGATTTAGTTTAACGATTGAGTGGTCTTGGATATTTGCTCATCACCTTCTGCTCTGCGTTTACGACCACCCACATTGTTGGAGCTATTGGGACCGCTGCTGCAATGTCGTGCAATATGACCTGGGTTGCCGCACTTGAAACATTTAATAACTCCGGCATTTTTCTGTTGTGATCCCTTCAGTGCTACCAAAATAGTGTCTACCCAATCTGGTCTTTCCATTTCTACACGATGAGCTTTGTATGCTGGTTTACTCAATAGTGAGGCCGTTTCCTGAGTCAATGCATGTGATACCGTTTCAGAAAATGTCAGCTTTGGGTTTGCGTATGTAGCTCGCTTCGTTTCCACGTCCCGTATGCCATTTATGAAACTCTGGATTTTTACCCTTTCAGTGTATTCCACGGGTGCGTCCGCATTTGCAAGATGAGCCAATCTTTCAATATCTGAAGCAAACTCCGGCAATGTTTCATTTGCTTTTTGGTAGCGGTTTTGCAACTCAATTTGGAATATCTGTTTCCTATGCTCGCTTCCATAACGTCGTTCTACAGCAGCCATCAATGCTTCATAATTGTTCCGCTCTCCTTCGGGAATCGTCTGTAGAATTTCCGCTGCTGGCGCCTTCAATACCACGAATAGTGCAGCAGCTTTATCTTCCGCATTCCAGTTGTTCACTGCTGCGGTCTTCTCAAACTGTAGCTTAAAGACCTGGACAGGAACAGAACCGTCAAAGGATGGTGTTTTTACCTTTGTATTGCTTGCTGAAACAGCTGGGCGGTTTAATTGCAACTCTTGTATACGACCTCTCAAAGCATCCACCTCGGCTTCGATTTTTTCCTCAAACTGCGTTATTTTCTCGTCCATACGTGCTTCGAGTTTTGATGATATACGCGCCTCTTGTGCTTCGAGTTGTACTGTTATGCGTGCCTCTTGTGCTTTCAGTTGTGTCTCCATTTTTGATGTAATCTGTGTCGACATTTCTGCCATACGCGTTTCTTGTGCTTCAATCTTGGATGTTATGCGTGTCTCCTGCGATTCTAGTTGTGATGCCATATATGTCTTCTGTTCTTCCATCTTGGATGTTATACGGTTCTCCTGCGATTCCATATATGTCTGCTGTTCTGCCAGTTGAGATGACACTGTCGATGTTTGAGCAGATATTGCAGCTAAAATCATGTTCAAGTCTGTACTGGTAACCGTCTGCGATGTTTCGTTCTTCTCTTCAATTTTTGTTGTCTCCTCGCCATCAAGATGAAAGACATGCTCTTCCACATCAATTCCTTCTGCTTCCATTGCTTCTCGTAGCCGTGCCTGAAGTTCGAGTTTAACGCCGCTTGTATTCAATCCACGGCTCTCCAACTCCTTCTTTAGTTGCGGGATCTTCAATTCACTTAACTTTGCCATGTCCTTGTTGTCCTCTAGAATTTATTCAACAATTCCTCTTCTGACACCAATTGTAACGAATTTGCTTGCAAATCCTCTTATTTGCCCTTTTGCTAGGATCGTATCGCTAAACTGTTGAATAAATAACTCCAATATTGAATAACGGAAAAATGGCCTTTATTAAAATACTTCACAATAACACTCAAACTGTGCAACGAATAGCTTAATAACCAAACTCATATCTTAAAGGAAACTGACTTTCAAAATAATAGTGCTATTGCTCGCTAGATATCGTCTTACTCGTAACTGCTTGACAATTCAAATCAAACTGAATTACTTCTTACTCGCCTGCATCGCTTTTATAGTTTACGCTGCACACTTCTAGGCTCTTCGATTTCCAGAAGTTACTAGTTGTTTCGGCTACAAAATCGCCAGCCACAACTACGTGCACAAAT